>NW_005871048.1:55939284-55979284 GCF_000147115.1 Myotis lucifugus | reverse complement strand
AAAATCACTGGTCATGGTGACTAAGGGAGTTAGGGGTGTGGTCAGGGTCCTGGTCTCTACCGATTGGTTGGTGCTAGCGTAGGGAGTCATGGGTCGTTGCATCTGGTCCTGATGCCAGCCTTGGTGTCTCTTCCTCTGGGTTCCCTGATTTTCTGGGCCTGGAGCTGAAACACAACTGAGGCCTAGAGCTTATCTCTAGTTGGACCAAAAACTCTGTTTCTGGCATCCACAGAGCAGAGGCTTTGTTCCTAAGATTATTTGATGCAGGTCAGAACCTCATTGTTTTGAGGACTTAATGATTGAGGGAGTGGATGTGCAAGGGAGAAGGAGGCAAGTGAGAGAGGGTGCTGGATAAGACCAGTTTGAATCAAAGGGAGAGGAGAAAAGGCCATATTTTAAAAATAAAGTTTCTACATGGAGACAGGGGAGAAAAAATGAACCCTGTGAGCGTCTGGATCTAGGGTAGTTGCTTCTCAAACTCTCCTTCCTCCTCAGTGCAGGGCAGTTTGTCTTCCACTGCGCTGGTTTCCTGCAATACCTGCGATTGTCTGGAGACAAATAGGAAGTGCTCTGAGTGGGCTTTGATTGATCCTCAGAGTCAGAGTTTTGCTTCTCTAAAGATTCAAGTTGCAGAGCCAAAATCGCTGCCTTTAATTCTTTTTTTTTTCTTCTGCTTTCCTGCAAACGATTCTCAAAGAATTGTGTGGCAGCCTCTAATATCAGTTAGCAGTTGCCTCAACCAACCACACTATTTTCAATCTGTGGGTGTGTTGTTTTTTTGTTGTTTTTTAATATCAGGGAGAAGATTTCCTACTACAGCAGATACTAAAGAGGTTCCAGTGTTCTGGGGCTTCCTAATTTAATGCTGTGTGTCTTTTGAAAAGTTTGTATAAAACATTCAATGAACGCCTCTGGAAGTTCTCCCTCTTTCTGAGTACATAATTCAATCTTTGACCAATTCGCTTTAGGAGGAAAACTTTATAGGATCCCTTGTATTAAACCTTGACTGTCAGCCTCCAGCAGAGCCATTTCCTGGTCACTTGTAGGGGTCCTGGCAGAGGGTTCGGCCATCCATTCCTCCTGTGAGGAGCGTTTTCTCCAGGGCACCTCCTGGCCTGTTTGATAACTACAGCATAATCATGCGCTGGAAGAATGCCCTTTAGTAGCCACTCAGGGTCTCTGTGAGTGGGATTATGAACTGCCACCAATCTTCCCATAAATTGTGTTGGATCTTCTGAGAGCAGCAGTAAGAGGTTTTATAATTTAAAAGGTCAGCCAATGTCCAGGGGACATGAATCCTTTGCATGGAACGTCCAGGGTATATCCACTAGGGACCGTGCATGTGAATGTCTGAAGCTGACAGGGACTGTTTGAAAAGTCCCCAAAGTAGGAAGAATCATAAGGGACAGCAAAGCAAGCCTTCCTGGTGGCTCTTACAAAATTTACTTCCTGAGTTTTCGCATTTACAGGAGTGAGCTGTGATGCCCTTAGCTTGTAAGTCAGGTCTCAGAGCCCTCTGAGGGTCTTCTGAAGAAAGGGAAATTAAAATAGGCAGCGAGCTGTCTGGAGATATTGGAGTCTTAAGTTCTAAGGGGACTAGCTGAGCTGATAGAGCTGGGTTTCGAGAAGTGGGGGCTAAACCAGCTGCTCAGAGATCCCAAAGATCTCTAGAGGCTCGGGGATAGGAAGTCGAGGATAAAGGGGACTGTAAGAAGGGGGAGAAGGTAGCCACTCTACTGGCCACCATCATGCACCCCAGTAAATGTACTCTCTGGATGGTGAGGCCAGGGAGAAAATACTCTCCCTGCTCAAAAGGTCAAGCTCTCAGGACATAGAACAGAACAAAAGGAAAAGCCTCATCCCTTGGGGTGGGCTTGGCCTTCCCTAAGGAATTTCCTTTTTATAACACATGACACAACAGAGAAACACAGAAGAGAGACTACCCCTAGGAGGGAATGGATCGATAAAACCAAGAGTACTAAATTCACAAAAGGTGCTAAGTCCAGGAACTACTTCCACAAATAATTCCTCCTGCCAGTAAATTTAGGAAGAGAGAAAAAGATTCTCGGCAATCTCTCTCCCACCTGGCCCCATGGAGCTCTGGGGCTGTGCTGACATGGTGAGCACTCTGACCTCTGCCGGCTGGTGCCAGACACCCAGGACCCCTCATCTGCAGCAGTCCCTGGGAGGAAGCCACTTTCCTGGCCAGGGGAGGCACTTGCCAACGAGCCAGTGGAGAATTTTATCAACATCCTGCTCACAGCACCACAACTGGGGAAAGGAAAACATCCCCCCTTCCCAACTCTTATCCTTTGGGCTGGCTGCATAATCAGATTGCCATGAGACAGGGTGAGACCGCTGACAGGAGAAAAATCAAATTTAATGTCATGCACACAGGAACCCCACATACATGAGAAGGTCAGTGACCCACATGCAGTAGATTTCAGGGACAGAAAGGGAAAATGAGGTCCATATGACATTCTGAGCTAAGGGCGAGGTAAAGCACCTTGGTGCTTCAGAGGGTCCTTGCAGTGTGATAAGGACAGATGTTCAGTTGTTAGTCGTTTGCTCAGCCATATAGATGGGTCAAAACAGGTTACCTCTGATAACTTATTATGAGCAAGGCTCTTAATTCAAATTCTTCTAGGTATTTAAGAGGGGAGGTTGGGTGTTAAAGTGGAGCCTACAGGGTCTTGGTTACCTTTAGCTCAAAATAATCCACATACCACAGAGGCACACCTTGGAGTGACTGGTTCTAAACCCCAATATATATATACATATTCACTGTGTATATAGGTTGGTGCAACAGTTGATTTGCAGATGTGATTATGCAAAACAGTTTATTCTTGTATTTATCATTTAGCAATTATTGAATTATTTTCATACAAATAGTATATTTGTAACGTTAGTATATATGTGAGGACAATTATAAATTTAGTATAAATTAATCATGTATTTCATGTCATATTGAAATATAATTTTACAATTCAAGAAGGAAATATTGATATAATGACTCATTCTCAGAGATATTAATAAAGTTATACAATCCAAATGCAATCATTTCCTCATCTGCAAAAGCTCCTTGTGCTATTCCTTTGGCCTTAGAATTAACTGGAATCATAACTTGGATAATTATTTTGTTGCTTACTTACTGATTTATGATGATCATAAACAATAGAGTTTAATTTTACCTGCTATTAAACTATATACATAAAATACAGCTTTTATGTAAATTATGGTGTTGCTGAATATGCATCACAGCAAATAAAGAACTAAGTAGTTTTCACTATGCAAATCTAAAAAGATATTTAATGTTCTTTCCTAGATTTTTTAAGAGTAGACTATACTGAAAACTATAATTCAGTAGAAATACCTAAGTTTGTATACATTGAAATAGAGTACCAACTTTTAAACTTTAGAGGAATATATACTGCTATTAACTTATAAAGCTATGTAGTAAGGAATAAAGCCTAGAAATTTTCCTGGTAAATCAAGTGTCATACTATAATGTAGTGTCTAATGAAAACTAATAAGCAAACATTAAATTATATAGCATTTGAGTTCCTTATAGAATGTATCAGGCAAAACTTATATGGCAATACAAATGAGTTCAGAAAATCCAACAAAATATAAGCATAAATCCCTATGTGGAGTCACCACATAGAGCGGGATTTTTTTTTAAAAGAAGCCCAAGAAACAGAAAAAAGTCCAAATTTGAAGAAATCTATTTTCATAATAGTGAAATTATTTTATTGCATATCAGTGAATTATAATACAAGAAAATAATTGAATTAAAATGTAAAAGTGTTTTATATTATAAATGATTAAGTGGACAGTTTATTCTTGTCAGTGAATCCTCACACAATGTAAAACCCATATCCTCAATTCTTCACAACTTGTCATCACTGCTATAAACTAAGTGAATCTCTTCATGATGCACTTATCTTTAATAAAATTACAAATGCACTAATCATTTCTGCAAAAGATGAAACAATGTCCCAAAGGTCAATTTATTTTATTTTTTTGATGCTCATTTTGGTTTTAGACAAGACATACTCACCACTGGATAACTGCATACAACTGAACTACTATGAAGTATTCTTATGTTAGATAGTAAATGTATGGATTAGTAGAAATAAAAAAGGAAAGAACAGTTTAATATATTTATAAATATATCCATATTAAAATAAAGCAAAAATGATTACAGCTAATAAAGTCTTTATTTCTGTAATTGGTCACATGATCATAACTTATTTATGATGTTTGTGATCATAACTGCTCATTTCTATTCCTTTTGTCCTGAACTGTGAACCCATTGATCCTGGTTCCTCGCCTAATTGGATGACCTAAGTATTTTTTCCTTATGGTCATTAGAAAAACTGTCTATCAGGATCGTTTTTCTTTAAATATTTTAACCCCTGAATACAAATAATAGGCTCAGGGTGTCCCTTACATTCCAAACATTTTTTACCCCCAATGCATTGTAGTAATATAATTTCCCCTTGATAGTCAGGACCATTTACACTGGCCAGTATAAAAACTTGCTTCTTTTCCTGTTGGTTGACTGGCATTAGGAGTTCAAAGAGTCCAAATGTCAAGCAAATATGTCACTGGTGCAACATAGAGGGTAACAATTAGAGGAGCTATCCCATGTGCACCCTTTCATTCCTGCTCCTGCAAATTCCAGCTTTGGTAGAGACCACACTGTATGTTGTCACTGGTTCTGAGCATATGCTATATTAGAGAGGGCTTTTCCTCAGCAGGGTTAAAGATTGTCCTCATTTAATGGGAACTTTAAAGGCCATATCGCCATTCCTTCAGGCTGGCTGCTTCAGCATAATTAGGATTATAGCAAAATCATTTACATTTATGTTCATGAGCCCAATCTTGACCTTCATATACTGCAAAATGTGTTCCTTAGAAACAGTGCTGTGTGACAGAGGTGGTATTGGCAGGAAATGGAAGTACAGAGCCATGCAAAGTGTCTGTTTCAGTGAGAAAAAAGTGCTGCTCTGTCCATGAAGGTTCTTCAATGTGATCTCTGTACAACCTGGTAGCTGGCTGATACCTGAGGAAATGATGTCATATTGTGTGTTGAATGTTGATCTTTGCTCTGGACACATTCATGCTCAACATCAACCTTTGCCAGGGAAAGTCCAGTTTACTGAGCTCATGAATAATCTCCACCCCAGCCAACAGAGTCCCTTTGTTCATAAGCTCAATGGACAAGGTTTAAATAAATATGAAAAGGGTGGCTGGGGAAAGAGGTTGTCTGACACCCACACAATGGATTGTGTTATACTGTATATCTCATTTTAAGCTCTACTTCTACTTTCAATTGTATGAGCTCAATCTTTTTTTTTAAATATATTTTATTGATTTTTACAGAGAGGAATAGTTAGAAACATGGATGAGAGAGAAACATCAATCAGCTGCCTCCTTCATGCCCCTATTGGGGATCAAGCCTGCAACCAAGGTACAGGCCCTGGACCGCAATGGAACCCGGAACCCTTCTTCAGTCCGCAGGCTGACACTATATCCACTGAGCCCAACTGGTTAGGGCTGACCTCAATCTTTTGAACAACTTCAATCCTATGAATCTAAACTGTCTGAGGCTAGAAAACTTGGTCTCTGTAAGAACTAACAATCAGTCCTAGGGAAATATTTAATACATTCTCAAAATTACTCATTTATGATTTATTCAATCTTGAAAATATACAGGAATATAAATTCCATATGGGTTTTCCTCATCTCCTTTATTAAAAAATTGGGCAGCTTGGCAGCTGTGACATTCACACAATTTGCTAACACGAGCACATTGTTTATTACCTAATACTCATGAGTTTTAATATAGAGCAATTATAGAATTTTCTTTATTTTAGATTTTACCTTCATTTTCAGGTACCGTAGATTTTACCTTGGTGTTTAGACTTCAGATATTACCTTGGTGTTTAGTGGTGCATCTAGTTAGAATAATGCTAATTTTACTGTCTGTGAAAGGCCAGAATTACTTATTCTAGAATCAATCAACTCTCTCTATAAACAATTATATATATATATATATATATATATATATATATATATATATATAGTTTTTTAATAAAATGGTTTTTTTATTGATTTCACAGAGGAAGGGAGAGTGAGAGAGAGATAGAAACATCAATAAGAGAGAATCATTGGTTGGCTGCCTCCTGCACGCCCCCTACTGGGGATGGAGCCCCAAACTCCAACATGTCCCCCGATCGAGAATTGAACTGTGACCTCCTAGTTCATAAGTCAATGCTCAACCACTGACCCACACCAGCTGGTTGTAAATATTTATTGTTAAATATGCACACACACAATTTTAAAAATTATAGTACAAGTAATTTTTTTGGGGGGGGGCTTTTTTATTGTGGGGGCTAAAAATATTCATAATTTTCCTCCCACTTTCTAAGTTCCTTTGGCTGGACCAATAACCAAATTAACAGAGATAGATTAACAGGAGAAAAATCAAAGTTTGAATATGTGCACATGGAGAATTTACAAAGATATGATAAACCCATGAAAATTCCAAAGACAATGAGGCAACATTGGATATATAAGACATTTTGAACAAAGGAGAAAAGGGGGGTAATTGCATAGATTTCAGATGTGAGAATGGGTGATTTACAGGTAGTTGAGGAAGAACAGAACATGCCTGGCAGGAAAATCCTTGCTAGGCGAGCCAGACACAATAGGAAATAGTGGGTATCTAGCTAACTGACACCTGCCTGAAACCCTTTTGTTTACCACACTTATTTCAAATAAAGCTAAGGTCTCCTTCCTGAAGCAGGCTTCTCTCTCTGAATCTCTTGTTCAGGAAAGGGGGGCGGGGAGAGGGTCAAAGGTTCTATCTGGGCCTTTGGTTTCTTAATAAATAGCCTAAAATCAATATCCCAAAATGCAGCTTCAGGGTGGCATAATTTTGGTTCTTTCAGTAAGTATATATCACATGGCTAAACTGAGGTAGAGAGGTTAATTAAACTTTCTCAAGGTCATTCGTTTAGATGATAAGTGACTGCTGAACTTGAACTTTCGTACAATAGATTAAATATACTATATACTATAGAACATTGTAATCTTTAATGGGTATATTAAATATCTGATATATGGAAGACATGTTAATATGTGCTCATTTGCCTAGAATTTGGCATTAAAACAGGATCAGGGGCAGACTGATAAGGAATTAAAGATCACAGTTTAGTAGAATTGTTGTCAGTGGAAATGGGGTGCTTTCATAGAGTCACAAGGAAAGCATTTCTGAGGACCCACATATTAGAGGATGAGATGTGGGGTGGTATTTATTGGGGTGGAAACAGAAGGCTGCCCCCAGGTTCTGGTGTCTCATCTCCATCCGTCCACTGAAGAAAAGGGTCCAGCATTATCTTTATCAGGCCCAGAAATGGGGCCAGTACCCAGAAACTTGGTGCCATCAGTTCAGTCCATGCTAAAGCGTAGTTCAGTTCAGCCTCTGTCCCCACTCAGCTAGCATAGTCTGTGTGCTCGGTCTTGCATGGCATTGCCACTCCCAGGCTTGTGCTTGGAGCCTGTGCTGGGAACCTATGCTTGGAGCCCATGCAGCTGCTAGTCCCACATTGCTGCTTGGGAAAGAGAATGTGTGAGCACAGGAGCGACTGACCCACAGGCAAATGCTTGTTACTGAGCATGAGAGAGCTCTTTTTAAAAATAGATATACATATATTCAGAGAGGAAGAGAGAGGGAGAAACATCAGGGATGAGAGAGAATCAATGATAGACAGCCTCCTGCATGCCCCCTACTGGGGATCGAACCCACAACTGGGGCATGTGTCCTTGACGGGAATTGAACTCGGGACCCTTCCGCAGACCCACGCTCTATCCACTGAGCCCAATCGGCTCGGGCAGAGAGAGAGAGCTCCATGTTAAGCTTGGGTTATATTATCTTGGGCTCGGAAGGACCTTTCAAACTAACCAATCAACTTCCCAATTCTTGGGGAGCTGGTGTTGGTTCCTCCCCCTAACTGATCCATTTCCTAGATCTCCTGGGGATTTGTGTCCCTTATCCAGCCCAATCCTTTTGTCATACCTTATGGTCTTCATCTTGGTTCCTGCAGCACAAGTGCTTGATTCCCCCTGAACCAGCTTAGCTTCTACTGGGCATGTGCCCAGCAGAGGAATTTCCCCTTTATTGTTTATTCTTCTACCTAAGGTCCCCACAAGTGTGCTGGTTGTCCTCTGGGGAAATTGGAAAGCTGGCTCTCTCTCCCTAGGTGAGAGAGGGGGTCCTTAATCCCCTTGGCAGGGCAATGCTGATCCCCTGGGGAGTCTGAAGTTGTAATTTATAGACTTAATCAGGCTTGTTGTCCGATTCAGCTCCCTAGTTTATTAGACTTGAAGTTTGATTCCTGTTGCTTTCTTTCCTTTATTAATATGTACCTCCTATGCTAACAGAATAACTTTGGGCTAATAGAGCATACTTGTTTTCCAAACATATTAAGTCAGTATGTGCATATCTGTTGTTGCTAATGTGTTCTTCCTGACAAGAAAGGGGAAAACTCTTATTCTAATACTTCAAATAATTTCAAATTCTTCTGGCAGCAGATTAAATTGCATTTATTATAAAGGTAGAATACTTTATAAAATAAACCTGAATTATATCATTGTCATGCCTGTATATTTTGTCACCTCAGTTTAGAAAAATTAAATATAGTTTGAACAATAACAGTTAAACAATAGAAAATTGCTTTCTGAATCATTTACACTGTATAATTCTATCATCCAAGAAGAGTTCTTTCCTAGATTCTACATTCATTCCAGTTTTCTTTTTAACAGTGAACAAACATAAACCATGATATTGAATTTACACATGCCTCAAATTTTTTTTAACCTCAAAGCTATTTCTGGTTGGTGTTAATATTTTTGTGACTAGTAATAAAAAGCAATTCTATGATTATGTCTTAATCTATAATTCTTTCATAGCATAATTGTGGCTAGCAATATCAGATTCACTGGTATATTAAACAAAAACCATTTAAAATGGTGTAAAACCAAAAAATCAATATATTTTTATTAAAATATACTGCTAGGAAATTATTTTGGTCAGTTTTCACCTTTTGAAGTAGATTCAGGACAGACATACAGTATGATAGACTATATATCTGAATTTACTTTGTTTATGCTTAGTAGCTTTCTATAAGAAGGGAAACAGTGGTACATGGCTCATTTTACTCATGAATGTCAAAATACTCATGAATATCTTATCTGGAGAAAGCTACAAAGCAAGATGTGCACATCCCATTGTCCCAGACCATTAAACTGAGTGAACCATGCATATCGTTGAAACACTTCTGAGGAAAGCGAAAGGGGTAGCATTAAACTTTGATGCCCTTAGGAGATATAACTTAGCCAGTCTTAAATTACCCAGTAACAAGAACTATTCTCATTAAGGAAAAATTTGCTAAGGAATGCATATTGTATTCACGTATGTTATTTCTTCAATATGACCAATCCCCCATTATCACAGTCTGGATCTTGCTCTATGCATATTAGACTTTTATTGTTTATTATTGACTCAAAATTGATTTGATTATTTTAATTGAGAAATGTTTAACTGAATTTTATATATTTTTGTTGTTATAAGACACGTGGGGCATAATTTTTGAAATGTTATACCTTTGTAGCAAACCCAGGGGAAAATAGATTAGAAGTAAAATTATTATTGATTTTCTTATGATTGTATAAGAACTGCTCTATTTTAATTTCTAAAGTTTTGGTAATTAATTTTTACCAGCTTTATTGTGAAAAAATTGTTATGCAACATTGTGTAAGTTTAAAGCTTAAATGTGTTGATTTGATATGCATATATTGCAACAGAATTACCACCCTATCCTAAACTAAAATCACCATAATGACATGTAATTACCATTTCTTTTTTTGTAGTGAGATAATTTAGGATAGACCAGGGGTGGGCAAACTTTTTGACTCGAGGGCCACAATGGGTTCTTAAACTGGACCGGAAGGCCAGAACAAAAGCATGGATGGAGTGTTTGTGTGAACTAATATAAATTCAAAGTAAACATCATTACATAAAAGGGTACGGTCTTTTTTTTTTTTTAGTTTTATTCATTTCAAACGGGCCGGATCCGGCCCGCGGGCCATAGTTTGCCCACGGCTGGGATAGACTCTCAGCAAATTTCAAGTATATATTGTAGTATTATCCTATATAATAAAGAGGTGATATGCTAATTGACTGTCACACCATCACAAGATGGTGGCACCCTCAGCCCTGCCAGCAGTGAATTTTCATGCAACCATTACCTTTTTAAAAGATCCTTACCCAAGGATATTATTTCTTTTAGATCATCTGTTCTCAAGGAGCAGCCCTAAGCCAGCAGCTGGGCATCCACCAAGGGTCACAGACTGTGAGAGAGCACAAGTTGAGCTGAGGGACCCCCTGTGTGTATGGATTTTCATACACCGGGCCTCTGGTTAATGATAAACACCATGCTATACATTAGATCCTTAGAAATTATGCATTTGCATTTTTTATCTAGAAGTCTGTATCCTTCAACTAACATCTCACCATTTTTCCACTCTCCAGTCCCTGGTAACCACAATTTTACTACCTGTTTTTGTGAGTTCAGCTCTTTTTAGATATTACATATAAGTGATAATATATAGTATTTGTTTTTCTGTGACTTATTTCATCTTACATAATGCCCTTCATATTCATCCAGGCTGTTGCAAATGGCATAATTTCCTTCTTTCTTATGGCTAAATAGTATATATCACATCTTTATTTGTTCATTCTTTGAAAAAACACTTAGGTGGTTTCTCTATCTTGGCTTTTGTGAATTATGCTGGGAAAAACAAAACAAAACAAAATAAACAAACAGAAAAACATGGCAGTGCAGATATCTCTCCAGGTCTTACTTTTGTTTCCTTTGGATACAATAAACCACTTCTTTGACTTACCAAGATGTGATATTGTGGGATAATATGAAAGTTCTATTTTTATTTTTTGAGGAACCTCCATACTATTTTACATAGTAGCTAAACTAACTTTATATGCCCAACAACAGTGTCCAAGTTTTCCCTTTTCTTCACATCCTTACCAACACTTACCTCTTGTATTTTCAATGACAGCCATTTCAACAGGTGTGAGGTAATTTCTAATTGTAGTTCTGATTTCTATGGTGATTAGTGATTTCAAGTACCTTTTCATGTGACTTTGGCCATTTGTATGTCTTTGGAAAATATCCAGTTTCATTGTTTATTTTATTGAGTTATATAAGTTTTTTGTACATCTTGAATATTAATCCCTTTTCGAATATATGATTTGTAAATTTTGTCTCCCATTCTATAGGTTACTTCTTAAATTTTGTTGATTGTTTCTTTTGCTGTGCAGAAGTTGTTTAGTTTTATATAGTTATTTTCTTTGCTTTTAGCTTTATTCAAATGGTGTTATACTTTGTATAGTTTTCTTATATTTGATTTTTTCAGCTTAACATGATTTCAAATATTCATATTTTTATGTGTATGTTCTATTACCTTTACTGTTTTACTATTCATTTTTCTGTTGTGCACATTTGGATTGTTCCCTGGTTTTATTTTTGCAATTATGAATAATATTACTTAAAAAAATAAAAAATAAAAAAAACTAGCGTAGTGATGATGTTAACTAAACTTAATTGGTGATCATTTTTCAATATATACATATATTGAATCATTATATTGTACACCTGAAACTAATATAAAGTAGTATGTCAAGTATATCTCTATATTTCTCTCTATCTATCCATCACTCTCTATCATCTATCTGTTATCTATCTATCTATCTAGCTAGCTATATAGATATATCTATATATATCATATCACCATTTTAGTGACTCACTTATATTCCAATTAATTTTATTTTATCTCTTGCTTGATCTCATAAACATACTAGTAAACTAAAGGAATACTGAAATATTAAAAGTAAAAAGCTTAACTTGTGAAATTGTTATTTTTCAAAAAATATTCTATGTAAATTAGCACTGGAGTTTGTCAGTACTTGATGTCTGAACATTAAAAAACAAAAAAACAAAATTTTGACTTACAAATCTCAAGCACACAATTTACAAATTTTATATTTATATGTAATATTATATGTAATACTAGAGGCCCGGTGCATGGATTCATGCACCAGTGGGGTCTCTCAGCCTGGCCTGTGCCCTCTCACAATCCGGGACCCCTCGGTGGATATCAGACTGCCAGTTTTGGCCCAATCCCTGCAGGCCAGGCCAAGGGACCCCACTGTGCATGAATTTGTGTACTGGGCCTCTAGTATGCATGTAAGATCTTTGGTTAATCTCTTCCCGTCCTCCCCCACTTCCCTCTGAGATTCATCAGTCTGTTCCATGTTTCCATGCCTGTGCATTGAGTGCCTGCCCCCTGGTGGTCATGCACATCATGGCTACTGGTCAGACAGTCAAACGGTCGTATGGTTGCTTAAACTTTTATATATATACTAGAGGCCCAGTGCACAAAAATTTGTGCACTCGGGGGGGGGGGGTCCCTCAGCCCGGCCTGTGCCCTCTTGCAGTCTGGGACCCTCGGGGGATGACCACTTGCTGGCTTAGGCCTGCTCCCCGGGGTATTGGGCCTAAGCTGGCAATCAGACATCCCTCTGGCAGCCCGGCAGTCCTCGGGGGATGTCCACTTGCCAGAGGGGAGCAGGCCTAAACTGCAGTCGGACACCCTTAGCGCTGCTGAGGAGGCAGGAGAGGCTCCCACCACCACCGCTGTACTGGCAGCCATCAGCCTAGCTGTGGCTGAGCAGAGCTCCCCATGTGAGAGCGCCCTGACCACCAGAGGACAGCTCCTGCATTGAGCGTCTGCCCCCTGGTGGTCAGTGTGTGTCATAGTGACCAGTCATTCCCAGTACTTCTACTGTTAGGGTCAGTTTGCATATTACCCTTTTACTATATAGGATAGAGGTCTGGTGCACGGGTGGGGGCTGGCTGGTTTGCCCTGAAGGGTGTCCCAAATCGGGGTGGGGGTCCCGCTTGGGTGCCTGGCCAGCCTGGGTGAGGGGCTGATGGCTGTTTGCAATGGCTGTACCCCCTTCAGGGTGGGGGTCCCCACTGGGGTGCCTGGCCAGTCTGGTTGAGGGGCTGAGGGCCATTTTCAGGCTGGCGGGCGACTGAAGCTCCCAACCTCTCCTTTTTTTCTTTTTTTATTCTGGGATTTGTTTACCTTCTATAGCTGTCACTGGAGCTGAGAGCCAGCTCCAGCTTTGTGGCCTCTGCTGCTGAAAGCAGGTATCTGGGGTTTGTTTAGCTTCTATAATTGAAACACGGTTGCAGCTCCAGCTCTGAGGCCTCTGCTGCTGAAAGCAGGTATCTGGGGTTTGTTTAGCTTCTATAATTGCAACATTGTTGCTTAGAGTGCAGCTCAGAGCCCAGCAGCGGCAGGCGGGGAACCTTGGCTTCCTTCATCACCGGGGCAACCAAGCCTCCTGTTCGCTTCAGCTGCATGGCTGCCAGCCGCCATCTTGGTTGGCAGTTAATTTGCATATTGCCCTGATTAGCCAATGGGGAGCATGTCAGAGGTACGGTTAATTACCCTATTTGTCTATTATTAGATAGGACTAGAGGCCCGGTGCACAAAATCCGTGCAAGGGAGGGGCCTCAGCTCAACCTGTCATCTATCTATCTAGTAGCCCTCAGGGGATGTCCTACTGATGGCTTGGGCCCACTCCCCGTGGTTCTATGCTCTCTGAAGGGCCTGCCTGCTCTACACCATGGCAATGGCCATGTGGACCCTGCTGGGTGCTGCCTGTGGGCGCACTTGCCTGCTGGGCTCACGTTGCCGGGGTGATGCCACCAGCCTCCTGCCCCAGCCGCTATGGGCACCACCATCTTTGTCGCAGAGTGACAGAGTGATGGTTAATTTGCATATTACTCTTTTATTGGATAAGATAGATATATTTATATTGAGGATTCTATCTGCTTTAAAACAGATAGATACCACCACAAATGTACTTTTCTTTAATTATTAGACTGTATTTTTCAAACATGTAATCAGTCATATTTTCCCACAATTTAATAATATATGCTGAATGAGTTAACACTACTGGATGCATAAATACACAAACACACAAATGACTGCTAGCCTAGAAGTATGGTTTATATGAAATATGTTATTCTTCATATTTTGCTTCTAGATTCTCTGTCATAAAATCATCTTTTCTTTAAAAATAAAATAATCTGATATTATCATATGTTTTACAGATGGAGAGTGTTCTAGTGGCTAAATTATTTGTGTTTATTTCCCAGATCTGTAAGTGTTCCTAAATAGATGATAAAACCCATGTGACTCTGCTCTTCTGTAAAGTTTAGTAATCACAATTGAATTTTAATGCTCCTTTTTCTGTATTGTAATATGGGCTGTATAATATAATATTTTGTCTGCTTCTGGGAGGAATCAACAGTATTTTTTTTTTCTTTCTAAGAAATGGAAAAAAAAAGAGTGTTTTAATTAGGTTGATTACATTGAACACTTTTAACCAATACATTTGAATTGCCCCACATCTGCCCGTTAATCAGTTGCTTTCTGTCTGTCTTCAAAAGTTAACCTTAGAAAATGAGAACATATGTATCACTTAGAATACAACATTATTGATTGCAAATTTTAAGATTGTTTCACAAGACAATAAAGTTTAATACTGGAAAGTGAAGCAATGTATGACTTAGATCAAATTCTTGTCAGAACAGAAAGAGTTGAAAATGTCTACCATTTACATGAAAAGTATTATTTAAACTGAAAATGATTTTTTAATAGAAAGAATTCAGATATACTTAAATGTTAATTTTATATCTTTCTACCACAGAGAAGTGGGGTCTTACAGAATTATGAGGTGAGTTTATAGACAAATAAAACAAACCAAAACACCTAATTTTTGAATATTGGAATGCAGTGTGTGTAAATGTTTATCCTATTACAGAGGAATAATAGCATAGGTTCACACAAGTCGGTAGGTTTGTGCTTCTTACAGCAATAGGACCTTGTTGTTTATATTATCTGACCATTAAAGAAAACTACAGGATTAATTTACATATTTCCATTGTTCTATGGATAACTAGAAAAAGAAAATGATTTTACATTTTTTCCATGATACCATTTTCCCTAATGCCCCATTATTTAAATTTAACATAGACTATGCCAACATCATCAAGTTATTCTTAGGGACAGAAAATCCTAGAATCTTGAAAATTTGTCATTTTTTTTCTCCTCTACATGGCATTTTTTTAGCCTTCTTTCATGTGAAGGATGTCTTAATATCTATTTCAATACAGTCAACTGTTTCTCCTTTTTTGACAGGGATCCAAAAGGGTTTAAATATCCTGATGGCCTCCCACCAGGAATTAGCTGCAGGTAGAAGGGTAGCCAGAATAAAAAAGTAAACAAGTTTCAACCCTCTGAGAGAGCTGCTCCAAGCCAGATAATAAAGACAGCAGGTTTATATGCCGGTTTTTCTTCTGGGAAAGAATGTTGGACAGTTTCCTGTTGATTGATTCTCTAAATTTTTCCCTTTTATGTTCAATATTTTCACAGTCTTTGCTACTGTTTCTACTCTTCTTTCAAGTAGGGAGTTTGATTCCCAGGAGTGCTAATATTGATTTCTTCCTGGACAAGAAAGTTATGAAAATCTTAAAGCCATTGAAATGGAAGATTTACATCATCCATTCATGTCACAAGTTTATTACTGTCTTTGAAAATTGTTTTACTGAGTTCCATTGTAGTCATTTTTGTGGTACTAGACAATGAAAAAAATATAGCTTAACAATTCAATTTTTATAATAAAAAGATGCATAAGAATTTTTTTGGGTTCTCAAGTTTATGGCAAAGAGAAAAGCTCATATGAGGAATTTGTGAAAACTTGCATCCAACTTTCTTAGAATGACTGTTTTTCCGTATTCTATGGAATACAAGCCAGCAATGAGCATATGAGTTATGGACAAAGAGATTTGTCTGAGCCCATTAAGACGATTCTGCCACTTCAATTCATATAATCTGTGTTCTTTTCAGTCTTTCCAGTTTCTGGGGAAGTTCCTTTCCTACAAATTGAAAGTTCTTTCTATTGATGGAAACGTGCAAACTGCTTGTCATTTTCCAATGGGCTTGCATTCATGAGACTATCTGGTTAAAGGAAACAACTACTGTCTTAGTTTTCTATCTCCTTCAATGTAGTCTTGTCCCTGAAAACACCTAATGATTTTTAATATCACTTCTCATGAGGAGAGGGAAAGCCACTTGAATAGTTACTCATGCTTCTGTTACATGGAAGAACTTACAGAACAAGATAATATAGAGAGAATTTAGTTTAATGTAGCTTTTCATTCACAATATATAATTTCAGAAATCCCCCTCTTAGCCTGTGTAGTTATTGAGAAAACTAAGTAGAGCACAACAGAATCAGATAACTATGTTTTATTTATGTACATTTTATAATTTTTAACTTTAAAATACACCTAAAATCAATGTTAATATAATGCATTTAAAAGTGTAAAAGTACTTTTTTAAAAATATATTTTATTGATTTTTTTACAGAGAGGAAGGGAGAGGGATAGAGAGTTAGAAACATTTTTTAAAAATATATTTTATTGACTTTTCACAGAGAGGAGGGGGGAGGATAGAGAGTTAGAAACATCGATTTGAGAGAAACATCGATCAGCTGCCTCCTGCACACCCCCTACTGGGGATGTGCCCACAACCAAGATACATGCCCTTGACCGGAATCAAACCTGGGACCTTTAAGTCCGCAGGACGAAGCTCTATCCAGTGAGCCAAACCGGTTAGGGCTAAAAGTACTTTTTTTCTGGTTGTTTTCTTTGGTTGTTTGGGAACTGGAATTATAGAAAAGTATTTCAAAGTTAAATTAAAATACCAACTCATATCAGTAAGTATTACCTACCCTATCTCTTCAACCCCAGCCTACATAGTATAGGAATAGTTTGTCAGGAAAGGGAAGCAGGGAGTTTGTAGGTTTAGTGTGAACTGTGGCATTTCTCCTACCCAACCTGTCGCTCACCTCCACACTAAACCAACTGCTCCCATGGGGAAATAAGCAAGAGTGCATCACCAGAGCTGTGGTGGCCTCCACCCTTGGTGTATGAAGGTCAAGGCATTTAAGAGTTGCCTATAGGTCAAGTGGCTCTATTGGGAGATAGTCATACTCAAATAATTTTAGTGAGATTCTTCCCAAGAAATCAGCTAGCTGGCATGAAGGACTCCATCAAATCAATATATGGCTCTGGGATGACATGAAAGAATATGGTCAAGAAGTTTCTGCCTAATACTGCAAAAACACAGAAAACTATGTAGAGCTCTGAAACACAGAAACCCATATAGGGCTCTGAAAGCGCACAGATTCATGCCAAGGTAATTCAGAATTTGGATTCCTACTGTTCACAAGCAGGGACAGCTTAAAGGGAATTATAAACAGCATGAGCTGCATTCGTTATCCCCTGTGCTAGCTTTCTATTGCTGTTGTAAGAAATTACCTCATACTCAGTGGCTGAAAACATCACGTTTATTACCTTACAGTTTTGTAGGTAAGACTCTTCTAAGACCGTGACCAGACGGGAATTGAACTGTCAACAGGCCGCATTCTATTCTGGAAGCACTGCGGGAGAATCTGTTTCTCTGTCCTTCAGGCATTGGCAACATTCAATTCCATTCAGTTATGGAACTGAGGTCTGTGTTTCCCTGCCAACAGTGAGTGGGAGGCAGCCAATAGCTCCTAGAGGCCTCTCTCCAGTATTTTTGCATAATACCCTACATCTCAGAACCAAGAACTAGATAGAATCCTTCTTACATGACCATCACTCTGAGCGCCTTCCTTTAGAGCAGTGGTTCTCAATCTTCCTAATGCCGCGACCCTTTAATACAGTTCCTCACGTTGTGGTGACCCCCAATTTCATTGTTACAAATTGAACATAATTAAAGCATAGTGATTAATCACAAAAACAATATGTAATTATATATGTGTTTTCCGATGGTCTTAGGCGACCCCTGTGAAAGGGTCGTTCGACCCCCAAAGGGGTCGCGACCCACAGGTTGAGAACCGTTGCTTTAGAGCATCTCTGATCACAGCTGGGAAAGTTCTTTACTTTTAAGGAGGAACATGATTAGACTGCCCAAACAATCTGGGCAGTCTAAAAGTCTATGACAGTGGTCAGCAAACTCATTAGTCAACAGAGCCAAATATCAACAGTACAACGATTGAAATTTCTTTTGAGAGCCGAATTTTTTAAATTTAAACTATATAGCTAGGTACATTCTTATTAACTTAATTAGGGGACTCCTAAGGCTTAGGAAGAGCCACATTCAAGGGGCCAAAGAGCTGCATGTGTAAGGCTTATTGTCACAGGCTCTGAGAATTTGTATGTGGACATATTTGGGGGGTCATTATTCTGCATACCACATGTATCTTTTGTCAGGGGAGTGGGAGCAGGTAATTTGAGCAACCCCAACTGAAAGCTACATTGGCCGGTCACAAATATGTTAATATTTTGATATTTTATGTTATTTTATTATATTGTTAGCAGCATGGTTATTTGGAAATGGCAGAGAATATTTACTCACCATAACAGGTTTGTTGTTCCATTGTGCTGGTGTTGCAATGATTGGGAAAAGGGAATCTTGTCTCTTACACAGCTGACAGCTATTTTCAATCACATATTTTTATGCAAATTAAAAAAATCATAAAATATAATAATACTGATCATTAGTTACCTACTTATATGTGGCAGAAATTATACAAATTATTTTAGAATTATCACGTGTCACTTCACAAAAAATATTTTGTCATTATTTCTGTTGTACAGGTCAGGGACCTGAGGTCAAACAATTTCTCTGTAGTCACACAGCCAGTAAATGAGGGAGGGCAACAGACTGCATTTGTCTTACTTCAAAGTAGGGGTCTTAACAAGGAAAACTCTTATTATTTCTACCATGTTTTCCAAAAGTATAGCTTCATGGACACACAGGCAGTAAGAGAAAATTTTTAGTACTCCACTAGTAGTTTTCTTGCAGAGCATTCTAATGTTGATCTCATTACTTTACAAAAGTGTGAATGTAGTGAAATCTAGTCAGTTATGCTCAATTTTTAAGTTATAATATGAGATATATATATATATATATACACATATATACATATACATATAGATATGTATATATATTGAGAGAGATTTCAGAGGGAGGGAGAGAGTGATAGAAACATCAAGGATGAGAGAGAATTATTGATTGGCAGCCTCTTGCACGCCCCCTACTGCGGATCAAGCCTGCAACCTGGCATGTGTGCCCTGACCTGGAATCAAACTGTGACCTCCTGGTTAATAGGTAGAGGCTCAATTAGTGAGCAGCAATGGCCAGGACAGATATTATTTTTATAAGATGGAGTTTACCAACTCCTCAAGGAATGAAGAATATAGAAATGAATTTTGTGAAATATCTTATAAGACTACTGGCAAAGACTTTTTTTCACTTTTGTAAGAAATTTTTGAAATAAGATAATACATTATACTACATATAAAAGGAAGAAGTTATAAACAATCTTCAACATAAGACAGCAGTGTTTATACCACGTGTCACTTTAAAATACCACTAATTATATATAATCGTTTTAAAAATATTATATTTCCAAATTGGTAGCATACTTGAAAATGAGGATACTTAAAAAATTCAACTTTAAGCTATATTTAGGGAGAAAATTAAAATGCATCTTGATGTAAACTTTGAAGATGAGAAGGAAATAGGCTTTTGGGCAGTTGGCTTGGGTGAAAGCTAGATGAGCATAAAAAAATACTGTACAGTCACATCCAAGGGAATAACACTTTCAAAGTTAGTGAGTTTATAATGTGGTTAGTAATGTATTAATCACGGAAAACAATGATAGCTTTGTTTTCCCCCAAATAACCCCCAAATCTCAGTGGCTTAACAGTCACTCAAAATATTCTTATACAAATGTCAGTGCAGTTGTTTCTTGATCCAGGGACTCTCTTTCAAGTTAAAGAACAGTCCAAAGAAAGCTTGTGAATAAAATCAGCATTTGGTTTTTTAAATGGTGAAGATTGACTAAAAAGAGGCTTCTTGTCCGGAGGGAATTAACTGTGTTTAAAAAGACAGGAAAACTGACTTCAAAAGTGAGATAATAAACAATATTCTGCAAGCAGAATTGTGATACTCCCAACCCCTAAGCCCACAATAACCAGAACACCAGTGCCAGCACTGAAGGTTAGATCTAGAAAGGAGCAAAGATGTGATTTAGTGAAATGTATCATTGATAGGATAAAAGAAAGCAAGTAAATGGAAAGGAGTGTTGAGGGAGGGTAATGTGGTAAACAGAGACTTTAGAGGAAGCCTCACTGAAAATATAATATTTGATCAAAGAACCAGGGAGGTCTAAGAGGAACATGTGTAATAATTGGACGAAGGACATTCCAGTCAGCAGGGTCAGCACATGCAAAGGTCCCAAGGCAGAGAATACCTAGCATTTTTTCAGAAACATAGGGATCTAGTATGGATAAAGAAGATTTCAAGGGAAGGTAATAGGAAATACGGTCAGAGATGTTGCAGATAGCAGTGAGGGAGTTCATGTAGGCCATTTAAAGAAGTGGTCTTTATTTTGAATAATAAAGGAGGACACTGGGAGATTTTGAACAAAGTATATTATGACCTGTGATATTTTAACAGGATGATTATGACCTGAATTGAGAATAGAATGAGAGTGGTGAAGGCAGAAGCAGAAATACCAAGTAGGAAGATTATGACTGAATTGAGAGGATGATGGTTAGATCCACCAGTCTGTGCATCTAATCCCAGAAGTTATTACAGTAAAAAAAAGGAGGGGATGATGGTTGGATCCACCAGTCTGTGCATCTAATCCCAGAGAGAGATATATGAATTTTAAACTAAGGAGATTAGATATAGATATAGATAAAGATGTAGATATAGATATAGAGAGAGGAATGGGCAAACACATTTTACTGGTAGGCAAGGAAATAATGAAAAGCCCAGTGCCACAAATAATCATGAGCTGTTTGAATGAGAAAGAGGAGAATGCTTGGTAGGCTGTGTCCTAGGTTAGGCTGCCTTAGCAAACACCACAGACTGGAAGGCTCAAGCAACAGATATTTATTTCTCTTAGTTCTGGAGACTGGAATTCCAAGTTCAAAATGCCAGCAAACTCAGTGTCTGGTGAGAGCCCTCTCCTGACTTGCATATGTCCACCTTTTGCTGTGTCTTCACATGGTGGAGAGAGAAAGAGAGTTCTGGTTTCTCTTCCTCTTCTTTTGAGGATACTAATCCCATCATGGGGGCTCCACCCTCTCTATTTCATCTAAACCTCATTACCTCCCAAAGGTTTCACCTCCAAACGCCATCATGTTGCAAGTTAGGGCTTCGACATCTACATTTTTAATGTGGAGCACAAACTTTCAGTCCAAAACAGGCTGCGATGGTGTAGACAGCAGCTATCATCTTCACTGTCAACATGTTGTTTAAGTCAAATCTTTAATTTAGATATTAGACCCACTACCCACTTCTTTTTATTTATTTAATGAGATTCGTTGCTTTTCTTTACCCTCCTTTCTTGTCTTGTCCCCACAGCTGACCCCCACTCCAGCTTCCCTCCAAAAGCTTAGCCAGGTTGAACAATACGTATTATGAAGAAGTTTTAGATCAATGGAGCCTGGGGATTATCCAAGCAGTGGTTTAAATTTGATGTGTTCCTGTGAACCTGAAAATGAAGAATCTTTAACCTCAAGCTGTTAGAGTCTGAGAGACTGCTGAGCTTCTGATTGAGACATACACGAAGGCCGAAAACCCTGGAAAAGCTTTATCACACAGATCTCTCAGAATTGAAACTTACAGGGGTCCATGATGGAGACATCCAGTGCCTTGGTACAAACAGATCTGCAAAACAAGGCAGCTATCAAAGGAGAAGTCTATGGCAGGTGGGAAGATGCCCTGTTACCCTCAGAAGACAATGGCTGCAGAGAGTGGGGATCAGTCATATTTAGAGAAGGGGTCAAGATCCTGGTCTCCAATACCCAGATGGACAGAAGGGAAAGCAGGACCTTAGAACTGAAATCATTTAAGTCCCAAGCTTCAAATTCATATGTAAATTACAGGATTTTAATGAAAATGTGAAGTGCAAGACAAATTTAGGGATAAAAACAGAAAAAAGCTTTCTGATAGATTAAATAAGACCCAGGCCCAGTTATATAAACTTTAAAGTATTCGTTAACGAAGTCAGCTTTGCAAATAAAAATAGCTTTTAGGCAGATGACAGAAGAAAACTCAAGGATTTACCACTATAATTATTCTTAGAGATGTGATTATAATTTCGGTAATATTTTTTGTTTCTTATACAGTTTAATGAATAACAACATAATTTTTTTTCCAAAATACAGCTACAATAATAATAAACAGAAATAGCTGCTTCTTTCGAGGACATGTTATATAGCAGGCACCGCGATACAACTTCCCGTATTTTATCTTGTAAAATCAATGCAATAAACTTGAATGTTCGGTACCATTATTCAACTTCCAAGCATAGGAAACTGAGTTTCAAAAGAGGTTAAGTAATTTGTCCAAGGTCACAGAATCAGTCAACGGTTAAACCCAAATCTGATCCTGACCCCTAAATCTCCCTGAATCTAATCTGCAATAGAAATGTCTTTGTAATGTCCATGTTCATTGTTTGTGCTCAAAGCAAAACAAATTGTGACAAGAAACTGCCACCGAATATTAGAGGTAAATGGAAGCTTATGAATCAAGTGGAACACTGGTTCTCACCGGGAAAGACAAAGGCAGTTACTTTGGTGTATGCCAGTGTGTTTGGGGTAGGAAGTGGGAGGTTGTTGTGATAGTCAAACCTTTGGGGAGATTTTAAAATTGAACCTGCTTTGATAAACTTCTCTAGGCAATTTCTGTTAAAGATTCTGGATTACAGTCCACCAGTCCTATTGGGTCACAGATTAGGACATTAATGTCTAGAAAGTGGTTCTTGGTTCTCTCATGACCCTATATGATGATTTCTGACATCAACCCTTCATCCTTTTATTCTGATGCTTGCAAATTTTCATTGTAACAAATATGCCAATTTGTTCTTATTTATAGTCAACGTTAATTGAACTCCATATAAATTATTGAAGCATTTGCCAAAGTTATGCATCTAATTAGTGTCTGACACAGTGAGAATGCCAGTCTCCTCGTGAGTCAGAATATTTCAGTAAGTAAATGTTGATATGATATTTGGAGAATCCAGGAGAAACAGTTGTTTCATCGTATAGCTTGTGTGTCCAATACTAATATGCACATTGTATTGTCAGGAATAGGTGTCAGCTGAAGGAGGCCACATCATATAGACGGACAGAAGTTAACTGACATGGAAAATTCCTGAGTACTTAGATTTTCAGGGTTTGAAAGTGGAATGCACTAAAATTACAGGCAAGCTGAACTGACGGCATTTTTCTGTGTTGTATTGAGTTTTTCAAGGCCTTACATTACCTTTCATCTAGTTAGAGAAACAAGGCTTCTTGAGGAAATGTGGAATCATAATTTGAAAAGTTGACATAATTTGAAAAGAATGGGGGAAGCTACTTCTTACCTAAGGAACTGTGAATCTCAGTCTCATGAAAGTTATCATAAAGAATGTTTCACAACAAAATAAATTGCTGAACAAAATAGATCCAGAGACGCAGAAGCATGGAACAGACTGTCGAATCTCAGAGGGAAGGTGGGGGTGGGGTGGGGAAAGATCAACCATAGAACTTATATTCATATCTTCATAACTCATGGACACAGATAATAGGTGGAGAAGGCCTGGGGGGGGGGGTTGGGGTGGGCTAAAAGGGGCCAATGGGGGGAAAGGGGGCATATGTAATATTCTCAACAATAAAAATTAAAAAAATAATGTTTCAGAAATATGAATCCATTACACACTGGCTAAAGGTTACTGGGATTAAATTTCAAAAAAAATAATATACATACTTGTTAGGTTTGATGATAAGATGATCTTTTTTACTATGATTTCTATAGTTCAGTATTTCCTGAGTTGTTCCTTACCATCAAAACCATACCTTAGTTATATAATTGGTATAGCTCATGAATCTGTCATTTTAAAGGAAATTTATGTTGGGTTAAAAAAACATTATTTGTTTTTTTTATTCATTTAAATTGATAATATTCCTCAAATCCCTTGATACAGATTTAGTGTATATTCTCACTCATGTAGACTGTCAATTATTATTAAACTAAAGGCCCGGTGCATGGATTTGTGTACTGGTGGAGTCATTCGGCCTGGCCTGCGGGGATCAGAGGACCTCTGTGCCACCGCAGCCCATTCTTACCCACCAGCTCGTTGGCCTCCAGCCCGCTGTCCACATTGATCGCGCACAGCATGAAGTAGTGTGCAAAGCAGCTGGCAGCCAGGAAGGAGCCTGAGCCCAGGCTGGGCGCCGTGCCCTCTTGCTCATCCCAGACCCATTAACCTGCTGCTGCCGCTCGAACCCACCAGCTGTCAGCCTAGCTTCTGGCACCTTCTGAGTGGCGCTCCTGCTGTGGGAGCGCACTGACCACCAGGAGGCAGCTCCTGCATTGAGCATCTGCCCCATGGTGGTCAGTGCGTGTCATAGCTACCAGCTGGTCATCCGGTCATCCAGATGCTTAGGCTTTTATATATGTAGATATGCCATGCATGTAGTTGTTTTTCTATAGGTTGCAATATAGAATAGTCGAAAATTTGAACCCTTCCAAGACCAAACTTCAAAAACAAATCAGAGTTTTTAACATAGTACATTGTTTTTCTAAACTTTTATTTTGCTTCCATGTAGTGCAGATGCCCAAGCATCTTGACCGGACAAAGTTTTCCTCATGGCATAATGGTTGTGTTTCTTTCTTCCCCCTCTCCTTCTGCCAAAGGCTCCTGGAGAGCCATCACCCTTCCTCTAAGCAGATGAAGTGTGTGATCTCCTTCGAAATCAATATTAACGCCTTTTCAGCCCTTTGTGGAAATGAGATTAGAATTCTAAATGTTCAAAATCCAGCAGGTTTTAATGAAAAATTATAGAAACTATCACATACCTAGAGCTTAGAAAGGATGGAATCGTATTTGCACATTATTAAAGATTTGAATAATTTAAGTTATTTTTAGACTTGAACTGCTTCAAGGATTTTAGGAAGCTCAATTTAAACTGCTCAAGAAATGCACTTACTTGTCCTGATTTCATCAATCTTAGATCACTTAAGCTATTTTTATGGAATGGTTTGACTGTCACAAAATGAACATATTTTGGACTTCAGATCAATAGTGGGGAAATACTGATTTTTTAAAAATAAAATTTATTGGGTTCTTACATTATCTTTAAAATGTTCTCTTCTTAAGTAAATGCATGGCATTATTTCTTCTTTCCTTTTCCTGTTCTCTGATAAAAGTGCATTTTTCTGTATTATAAGAGAAATAGAATTATTATATTCTAGTTATACATCAGTGAACAGTGGAATATGCTTTATATTTTCTCTAATAATCTGTGAACTCTAAAGACTTTGTTCAGCTTCCTCACAGGTAAAATGTAAAAATAATCTATCTTAATTGGTGTTGTGAGGACAACCTGGTGGATAGTAGGTGCACTATAAATACTTGGTATTTTAAATTATGAAATATAAATGGTGAGACAAATAAGTTTGGGGTTAGTAGGTTAACATACTTTAAAATTAAATATAATTAGAGATGAACAGACTAATATGAGACAAATGGGCAAGGAACACAGACCACATGTTTTGCTAATCCTCAGAGAAACCAGAAAACATTTTAAACCAAAGATATTTCCATGTGAAAAAATGGGATAAATAGAAACAAATAAAAAAGATTTATTCATGATTTGTGACTGTAGATTACTAAAATGACTAAGAATCTATATATATAAAAGCCTAAGCAGCCATTCGACTGTTTGCCCGGTAGCTATACGCACAATAACAACCAGGGGGCAGACGCTCCGACTAGTAGAGGAGGGAGCCCAATTCCTTGCGGAATCAGCTGTGGGTTAGGTTGCTGCTGGAGCACTATCGGCCCCAAATCTGCTTCACCCGCACCCTGGACCCAGAGAGGAGGGAGGAGGGAGCCCGATTCCTTGTGGAAGCAACCGTGGGTTAGGTTGCTGCTGGGGCACTGTTGGCCCAAATCTGCTTCACTCGCATCCCGGACCCAGAGATAGGTTTTTGCCCAATCCCCGCAGACCAGGCCGTGGGACCCCCCGGTGCACAAATCTGTGCATCAGGCCTCTAGTCTAAAAATAATACCATAGTTTTTTGTTTGTTTGTTTGTTTGTTTTTATCTTGTGAGTAGAATAGGTGATGTTGGTAAAATAAGGACTTGAAACAGTTGCTTTCTCTAACAGAATCTTTGCTTCCACTCAAGACCCTCATCCTCACTTCCTTTGCTATTTAAGTTTCCTAACCTTTTTGTCATCAAGAAGGGCATCAAGCCTTAGCCAGTTTGGCTGAGTGGATAGAGCTTTGGTCTGCAGACCAAAGAGTCTAGGGTTTGATTCTGGTCAAGGGCATGAACATTAGTTGAAGGCTTTTCCCCGCTCGGGCCCTGGTGGGGGCTCTTGCAAAAGGCAACCAATTCATGTGTTTCTCTCACATGATGTTTCTCTCTGTCCCTCTCTCTTCTACTCCCCCTAAAAATCAGTGGAAAAATATCTTCTGGTGAGGATTAACAAACAAAAAACAAGGGCTTCAAGATTATTTAACTTGTGGCTGAAACTTCACAATTAATGCAAACTAATTTTAGTCTAATTAAAACTTAGAAAAGCCTTTGAATTCAGAGTAATAGTGACTATGTAATTTCAGTTCCAAAAATAACAGTAAGGTGATCTAAATGCCTGATTTGAATTCAATATTGTATTTATTTTATTACTTTTTAAATACTTTTCCATGATCATGAATTGAAATTGACTGTCATGCAAAATTCTATGAATTTTAATACATGTATGCCCTAACAACCACCATAGTTAGGGCATAGAACAATTCCATCAGCTCTCAGAGGAACCATGTGCTCTCCCTTTGTACTAACCCCTTCCTCCCACTCATAACCACTGGTGACCTGAAGCTATTAAGGAGCCCAAAATTGTCTCCTTAGAACAAAAGACACTCCTTTAGCCCAGGAAATTCCAAGGGATTTAGCAACACTGTCAGGAACTTGGGTCAAAGACAAATATTAGAACAAAATATACTTTTAGTGCTTTTATCATTTAAAAAATTCCAAATGTTTTAAGGTATTTTTCCAGGAACCAGGGGCAGAGAATAATATGTATTTTTCTATTATTTTGCAACATTTATTGACTGAGTGGAAGTAATTTCTATATAAAGCTACGTAAAATCGATAACTATGATTTAATTTATAATATGCTTTACTTAGAAAACATATTCTCTGAAATAAGACACAGTTGGGCTTATCAATTTTGGTTTTGTGACATTGCTTAAGTTATTCATATTTATTGTGCCTCTTTCTGTATACATATATAAAATAGATGTTGCTCTCCTTATCTTATAACTCTCTTTTTTTCTCTGTTATTTGGGATTATTTAACCTAAATATAAAACACATGTAGTAATATCCTTAGTATATAGTAATGCTACAAAATAATAATTACGGTCCTAGTTTATTATGTTATCTGATGATTTTATCTCATATTTTCTTACTATACCCAAATCATCTAATGAACTTGTAAAAAGTAAAGACATATATATGAAAGGATAATTTTATAATGCTACCCAAGTGCATCTATTTATTGCTGAATATGAAACCACCCAGAAATGTAGTGGCTTAAAGCAATAATTATAACATTTGCTCATGATTTTCATCAATTAGATTGTGGTCAATTGAGCACTCTGGTTGTTTCTCCTGGGTGATTCATGTGTACACACTCATCTGTGTCTCTTAACTGTGGCTCCATGGTCAACTCTCTATATATAAAATGCTAATATGCAAAGTGTCCCCTCAATAGCTCTCTATGACATGTGCTGACCACCAGGGGGTGGCACAGAATATAGAAGGTGACAGGCGGCGGCAGAGGGGCGCTGAGGGAGCGAGGGTAGGAGGAGGCGGGGAACCTGATCGGCCCTACCCTTGCCAGGCCTAGGGACCCTACCCTTGCACGAATTTTGTGCACCAGACCACTAGTACAGCTATAGAAGACTATTCAAGCTGCTCTATAAGAGACTGAGGATCTTCATTTTGATTTTGGGGAAATATCTCCTGAGAGTGAGAGCAAATATACAAGACCCCAAAATATACAGTCAATTTTGTAAATTGGGAAAAACAAGTCACAAAACTAGCCCAGGTTCAAGAAGTAAAGAAATACACCCTAATTTCTTGATAGGAGACTCTATAAAGTTACACTGCAAAGAGAAATAGGAATTATTGGGTCTTCTGTGTAAATACTCTACCACACCAAGACATTGTTATTTAAATATATTTATTAATTATTGACATAGTCTGTGGAGTACTAATAAATCATGAATTCTTTAAAAAATAATTGGCCTGGTAATAACTTACTTGATATTTATTAAGGTGATGCTAATCATGTTCATTTAATATGGCATTTCTGTGTGAATTTATATAACAAATTATATGTGAGCATAATACATTAATTAGTAATGTGCATCATTTAAAATTATGTGATCAAATTAAACTCATTCCCAGAACTCTATATTTATGCCCCTCAATTACAGTATCCCTTTAATATATCATTTTGACTATTACACAGAGTAGTATATAAATCTTGCATTATCTGATTGCAGTGATGTTACAAATGTTCTTGGAACTCTTCAATCATTCATTAAAAAGCTATATTAAGATGACCTAAGGTAAAAGCTTGCATCTTTTCTTCTCTTTAAAGTGATAACAGAACTGAGAGAAAGCACAAGGGATGACTACCACAGAAAGAAGGCACTGTCAGATTCTTATTAAAAGCTGATATGCATTGAAGACCAATCAAAGAAAAATCAGAGAAATGGTGTTTCCTCTTTGATAAATTTGAAATTAGCTAATAGTCAGTGTACTTTATTTTTTTAATGGATAATACTTTTACAAGATTCAGTGAGGACATTGAAAAGAGTTACAAGTAGTAGATACAAAGTTTGCCTCAAGATATACCCACTGGCATTATGTTTCCTTGCTAGAGCAAACCACAAAAAAGTCAACTCCCTACCTTATACAATAATAACTCCATTATTTATTCTACAAACTTGTCAGTAATTTTTGTTTACAATTGCAAATTATACCTCATATTGTTCTTTAGTATGAGTTTGTGGGGGCAGTTGGTCCCAGATTGATAGATAGGTTGATAGACAGATGGAAAGGTGAATGGAGAGGTGGATGGGAAGAGGGGAAAATATATTAGATAAGCCAAGAAAACAGTACAAATTGCATTGTGACATTTCCTTTTCAAAGCCATCTAATGACTCCCACTTAGGATTAATTTTATACTCTTGATCTTGACATACTCTTTCACGACTTCTGTTTTATGACTTTATCCCCCACATCTCCCATGACTTCCCAAGATGCCCTAGCTTTAACTATATTAAAAAACAAAAAAACAACTAACTGCATTATCCAAATGTTTTCTACATTTCCAGACTGTCTGTAACTCTTTACACGCTCCAACCTCTCCCTTTGTTCCTAGTCTATGCTATATGTTGGAAACGCAGTTCAAGTGTCACTTCACTTGGTGAGCACCCTGCGGATCCCACAGCTAGTTGCTTATCTGTACATCCATGTGTACACCTTAAGTACACATCCTGTGTATAACCCTGTCAGGATGTCTAGATCATAGATTCTCGAGCTTTAAAATAAAATATATTTTATTGTTAAAATGTGAATTACCAGGCCCTACCTTGGATATTCTGATTCCCTCTAAGGACTTATTAGGGTTGATGAAAACAACATTAAAAACAAATAATGAATGAATGACTCTCAATGATGACAATGTTCCAATTGTTTGGTTTATTGTATCCTCCAACTCAGAAGGCTCTCTGATTTTTAAGAGCCAAAATTCTATGTGTTTAAATGATTTTAGACACCTTTAGATTTATGTATAGTTATTGATCATATTCATTTATAAAGATAGGAAAGTACAAAAAAATGGTGGGCATCCATCTACCATTTAAATCAGTTACAAAAAAAATCAAAGACAGAAGACAAGATAATCAATTAAATAATCCCACAGACTCCTCCCTTGTCCCCTTTTCTCCTTCTTCCTCCCCTCCTCTTGTTCCCCCTCCTCACTTCTCTTTTTTCTCTCCATTTTTATAAGAATAAGAGCATATAGACTTATTTTTTTATCTGATGACAAATACTATAAGTCATAGTCATTAAACTAAATCATATACTACAGAAAAACATTTAAAAAGAACTTTGTTTATTTAAAAAATAATATCAACTAACACAGAGAGCCATTGTTGATATGGTTACATATTTGTCCATATTTTCATATATTAATATTCATATACATTTGCTTTTATCATACTCTTTTACACATTTCTCACTAAAATTATATAAAAATATATTTACAATAAAATTTCTGTTTTTATCCTGTATTAATATAAACAGAATGCTATTTTAGTTTACATTACTAGTAAGTTAGAAAAATTTAAAAACTAAAAGAATATTTAATTTAATTTAAGGATAACTCTATGCTATATATTGGTTGTGACACAATATACAAATTTTGGCATGTGGAGGAGAATTGTTTAAGCATTAGTCAATGCTTAAAACTTATTCTTAAGAAGAAACAGTTCTATTAAAATGGTATTTTATATATTTGTTAAACTATACTGACCAAACATTTAATATAGGTTTTTAAACAAATAAACTAATATATAAATACATGGTGATTATTTAATATGACATTCATATCTTAATAGGTGAGGGCTTGAGTATAATTTTCTAATTATATAATTTTTAATTGGAAGATTAATCAAGCTTATCTCATCTTATTTTAAATAATTTTAGCTAAGTTATATGTACCAGATTTTATTTTTAAAAATACTACGCCATTCCTTTTGTATTTTAACATGTTTCAGATTTTAAAAATAAATTTTGTTGTTTATTTATTTTATACTAGAACTTAGGTCTGTGTTAAATTAGATGTTTTTTCAACCACTTAGGGACATGTACACAGGTATTTGTTCACAATTTGTTGTCATATAAATTCTTATTATGTCTAAAAAATACATTCAGGAGAAAAGATTTAAACCAACTCACATGACTTAGAAACACCTTTGTCTTATACCTTTAATCCAAACTTCTTGATTCAGGCAGAAAGGGATTTTTTTATTGTTGTTAATCCTAACTTGAGGATATTTTTCAATTGACTTTTTAGAGAAAGTGGAAGGGAGGAGAAGAGACAGAGGGAGAGAAATATAGATGTGAGAGAGACATCAATTATTGCCTCCCACCTACGCCCTGAACAGGGCAGGGGATCAACCAAGGTATGTACCCTTGACTGGAATCGAACCTGGGACCCTTCAGTCTGAGGGCCAACACTCTACTGAGTCAAACTGGCTAGGGCCAGAAAGGGATTTTTAAGTCCACTCATTAATATTTGACTGAGTACTCAATTAAAATTACCTTTCTCTCTCTCTCTATATATATATATATAAAAGGCTAATATGCAAACTGTCTCCACGAGCGTTCGACCAGGAAACTGGGACTTCTGTTGCTTGCTATGATGTGGGCAGACCACCAGGGGGGGCGGTGCAGAATGCAGGAAGGCCCCTCCCAGCATCCGGCAGCCAGGGAAGGGAGGTTCTAGCCAGCAGCCAGATGGCCCCAATTGGCCCTGATCGCTGGCCAGGCCTAGGGACCCTACCCAGCCACGAATTTTGTGCACTGGGCCTTTAGTGAATATATATTTCCAAAGCAAAATCTATACATGTTATAAAAAGATGTCATATTTATCTTTAAAGTTTACTTCTTGACATTTTTTCTGCCTTTTTATATTAAAGAAAATAACTAATTTTTTCTTATTGTGTAGCATGTGTATATTAGGCAAATATATAAAATATTTTAAGTAAGATTTCTTTGTATTAAAATACATGCCTATTTTTCTGTGGAAATTCTTTTAAAACTATTTAACTGGAAATGGAATGCTACTTTATAGTACAAATTTCCATGTAGGAAAGGAAGAAGAAAGCATAAAAGGCAATTTGACATTTTTTATTTCTAAAAATGATCTAATTATCCTGAGAAGTGGATGATGCTGTAAAAAGTACATCAAATTTAAAAGGGAAAGAAGTCTCTTAGTAGAATCTGCTTCTCACTTCGTGTTATTTTGCATTACATGTATGAGTAAAGCTCTCAGAATCCAGTGGGGGCATCTGTTCAACCTCCATCCAGCAGGTTCTGTGGGCTAAGTGGCCAGCAAAGAAGTAGCAGTCCCCTCCCACTACATCTAGATTCCAGTAGAAGCTTATTACCTCCGCACTTCTGCATATCCCATGTGATAGAACTTTACAAGTGTTTATGCAAATGTCCTTCTCTGTATATAGGAGGGAAGGAGGGAGCCTTTATCATTTAATGTGGGGGGAATGAGGCTCACATTCGTTACTGCTTAGCACAGCTTTTCTCTTTGTATCTCCCTCACCTCTTCATCCCTTTTTTAAGGTTTGCCTTCAACCTTTAGCTGTGCTTTCACCGGCTTCTTAGTCCCAGTATTTGACTCTATTATCTCAACCATTCTTTGCTACTCTTTAATATCTCCCTCATTGACTTCTCCTTGAAACAAGTCCCATTTCTTTCCCCTAAATACAGGCCTTAATGAAGTTGGCTTCCTCCAGGTTCAGACATTCAACTTACCACCAACTAAACAGGGCAGGCTCTGTCAAACAGACAGCCATGCCTTCACCAAATACAATGTACCTTTCTTTTTATTTTATTTTTTAAATGTCTTTTTTAGACTATTTTGTCTGCTTCCCTTTAACATATCAAGTCTACCAGAACAAAGCAAATTCAACTTTAGGTAGTCCTACTCTGGGCTTTGCCTTTCAATATGAGTGTATGTTTATCTGTATCTGTATAATGTGTGTTTGATGTTTAATCATTTTGGATGATAACTGAATGCTGTATTTCTCCAAGGAGTATCTCTTATAAATGTTAATTAAAGATAAAAGAGCAATACTATACTGAGAAAAATATTATTTTTGTTGATTTAAAATAGTATCACTGATATTTCTGAGAAAAGTTTAGATTTATTCCCAATGACTTACATTTTTGATTGTGTGTATCCTTATTAAAGTAGTACATAAAATTTGGGTCTGGGTTACATTTGTAATCTATGTGAGTCTGACTTGTCTATTCAACCCATTCATGTTAATCTCACTAACCAACCTGTAAGTTTCTTAAACAATCATAGCAAATTCAATACATTAAACTAAAAGCTTGTAGTGTTTTAAATTAATTTAAAGGTCCTAAAATTCTTTAAAATGTTGTAATCTTCTATTAAAATAAAATCACAAGTGTCAGTAAATTACTAAATTACATATTTTAAAATTGTATAGGCAATGCTGCTCTATAATTTGTAAAATTCTTGAAGATGATAAGGCATTTGCACTTCTAACAAATAATAAACTGATTATTTATATGGTATACAAATATATTGCTAATAAGAGTAATTTATTTCATTATCTCTTTTCTTTCAATTTTGTGGATTTCTCAGGACACTGAAATTTGACTCTTAGTGAACATTGTCAGAGATGTGAAGTTAAAAACACGTAAGGCATTTTGTCACAAATGTAAGAATAGGAAAGCCTCATTGATAGTTTTTCCTGCAATAGGATTTTCAAAGTCTGTACCCTAACAATAGGCTGTTTTTAAACTCTTTTCCTGACGTTAATTTAAAGATTTAACCTTTTTTTTTTAATATAACTTCCTCACCATTTATGGCTTGATTAGGTTATAGGAAGTACTCTGCAGTAGTTCATTATTTGATTAAGATTCATTGATATAATGAGACTAATTCTACTCTGAATTATTTCCTTCGGCTTTTTTCTTGTAGAACCTTGGCTCTTATAGATATTTCAATGTAATGAATTTTGGTCCTGTGTATTTCTTCCCAGTCTTTCTGGCTCTAATGTCACAAAACTTAAGTCATGCTTCTACTGTAGGCCCCCAACCAAAAAATTACCTGCTGTTGTTTTCCAGTCACAATGAAGTCAGATCCATTCCTCTACCAGTATTTGGTGGTTCATATAAATATGCAATATAAATTATTGCATCCATTTTTTTGCATTTGTTTTTCTTTGTAAATACATATTTCCTCACTAGATTACAGTATTTGTAAAAGGATTCAGAATAAAAGGATATAAAACCATAAATGCGGATTGGCAACTAAAAACAAAAATGAAAAATTCAGGCACAGTGTTCATTACTAAATCTATTAAACCTAAAAATCATTTCATATTAAGAAAATAAAACATTAGGGAAATAGAACACAGTAGATAAGATAAAACATATACCTGTAATTTGTTTTATTTTTTGTTGTTGTTGCTGTTTATTTATTCTTCTAGAGTTAAATATATGTTAATGATCAAGTCTTAATATTTTTCTATCTCAAATATATCTTATTTCTTTAACTCAATATTTTTAATAGTGAAGAAAAAATTCCTAACAGTAATTATACATTAAGTAATTGAGTTTAAAATTGAGATTAATAATTTGGTTTTGACATCAGTAAATGGATTTTGTTCCCATTAGGAAAAAATTCTATTTTTCTAAATAGTGTTATCTATCTTCAAATTTAAGTAAATTATTTTGAGCTTAAATCCTAAGTGTTTTAGGCTTTCTTTTTAAAAACTGTTAAGTATAATATCAAAGGCATTGGAAGATTGCAGATAGAATATTTCTAGAACCGTATAAAGAATATATTCTTGAAAAAAAGATTTTCTATTTAGTTTCACTTTTTGTGTGCTATATACAAAAGTGATTGTGTTCATTCTATGAAATCTCCTTGATTTGATGAAGTGATGAGACAACCGACCAAATAACCTTGTTCGTTTTAGTTTTTGGCATTGGTACTGTAAGTTGATTTTCTAGGGAACGATTTTCACTCAGTATTATCAACTAGGGTCTAGCTATCTGAGTATGAAAAACATGTTTACAAAATGAATTGTCTATAAAGCATTAAGAAAAACCTTATAGAGGATCATAACAATTCCTATGAATAATGTTTACATATATAAGAAGTTTGATTTTGGAGTTCGATATTCTTATGTTTTAGTAGGCTATTGAGTAAGCCAAGGATTCTTAATTCAAAGCACATCGAGCATTGATACAAGCTCATTTTGTATTCACTTGCTCTGTTTTCAAAGATGTATACAACATTAGTATAAACTCTCTAATCAATTATACAATCCAGAAACCTAGAGTATATAAAATAAATAGACCAAACCAATTTAATCATCCTTTTGTAAGAGCTAAATATACTAACAGATTTAGTCAAGGTGGTAAGTAATTATTTGTGGGATATAATTACCCTTGGAGTTTGTAACAGATTTTTTCTTTAATTTAAAACATGATAGGTTGATGTAAAAACCTAACTATAGCAAACAAAGGCAGTACTTTGTTAAACGGCACTGGAGCATCTTCCTTATGTATGCCTTCCAACATTCCCCAGCAAATCCTAGAAATGAATTTACATAATGAGATAGTAGCCACAGACCGCATGTTCATTGGTATGACTCCCGCCTTTGAATCCAGGAAGGAGTAGAGTGCTGGGGACTTCCTGATGGAAACCTGTGGACTCTTGGATAAGATGGAGTAGGTATTTATTTCTTACTCTGCTGAAAACACTTACCAATCCATTTCCATTTTTGTTCTGGAGTTTCCATTCTGTCACCTTGTGTTTCTCTGAAGTGAATGGCTAACCCTACACAGATGAGTGGAGGAAAATCACACAGCCATCTTTATCCGTGACATGTGTTTCTTTAGCATCACAGAAAAGCTTTCCAAAAACTTATTCACAGACTGTTTGAAATTTTTTTTCAGATCCTTTACGTCTGTATGTACTTTTTCCTACTGTGACATGTTTGATGACTACATTTCATATTCTAACCTCCTCCTTCACAACTGTGCTTTAGTTATTTTCACTAAAACTAGCACATCTCACATCCCAATAAGGTCCTATGCTATTAAAATAGCTCAGGACCAAAGAGGTAATTATAAAGTAATAAGTAAAATACATAAACACCTTCTTACACACCTTTAATTATCCTGCCATACAATTTCATTAATGGCAATTTCCTTTTATGATTAAATATTTTCAAAAAATGCAATATAAAATATTTGTGTGGCCAGCACTGAACCACTAATAAATTAAGTGCTCTCTCAAGGCAGATTGAATGTTTATAATTTAAAGCTTTATTGGCATATGAAAAAAATTTAAATGTGTATAAATTATAAATAAGTAAAATATGCACATTTTTTGTTTTTAAATATGTATATAAGCACATGTATAAAATATTTATTATAAGAATTCTTTGGAAAAGTAAGATTGAATCAAAGTTAAAAAAATGATGTCATATATATATATATATATATATATATATATATATATGGCTATTTAAGAAGAGCTTCTTTATTTTTCAATGAGTGATTGCAGAGTTGAAATTATTAGAGAAATTTCAACACATTTAGAAGCGATATAAAATCCAAACTATCTAAAATATTTTGGGGAATACATCCTTTACTACCATTTACATTAGTAGTAGAAAGTTGAGATCAACTTGAAAATGCATTGAGTATAAAAAATCATGTATAGTTCCAAGAAAAAAAGAAAAGGAATTGGATATCCCTGATCCAGAAGCCATTCTTTTGCCAAGTCTACATATTTTTTGCTCTATCTATGCTAAGCACTGTGGCTTTATGCCAGCTCCGGGTGTTATGTGGTTCCCTTGTTGAGCAAAAATGTTTGGAGTTATTCTGCAAGCCTTGGCTTCAATTGCAATCTCACTTTAAATTTATATCATGGAAGGTAGGGATCCTGATCCCAAGGCTCTATCATTGGCAATCTACGTTTATCAATAATTTATCTGTGACAGGACAGAGAACCTGAACAGTGGTCACCAGAAGGTAATATTTGGATTACTTTAGAGGTTCTACCCTCCATCCTTGTATTACAACTTTTTCTACTCTCTCATATTCTAAAATCTATGGTTTTAAATAAATACAATAGTTGTTATTTAATATGTTCTAGATATTCTTTATAAGAATTTAATTGATGATTATATTATTTGAATCTATGAAATATTAATTCTATGAAGTAAATATGTATTAGTAATGACTTAGTTATTTCTGATGTAAGAAAACAAGAAACTTAAAAAATGAAAAAAATGTTGTTGATCTAAGAAGATAAAATATATATTCAACTAAGAGTATCTATAAAAATGGGTGGAGGATATTTAGCTAGGTTTTGAGTAAGAAAAGTAACAATAGCGAACATTTTTGAGCCCTTGCTATATATCAAGTATTTTATATATTATGTTTAATTTCCAGAGGTAGATTACAAGTTATTACTATATTAATCCCAATTATAGATGAGGTATCTAGTTATTGAGACTTAATTTATCCAAGTCAATATGAGTACTAATTAGAAGAGGTGAAATCATAACTTAATAAGATGCCAGACCAACTTATTACTGTGTCTTAGAGATATGGTAATAATTTACCAGTGAAGTGGAGTACATAAGCACTCTTGCAAAGAAAACAAGGAAAACAATAAAGTTTGCTTGATATGTAATATACATGGTAGAGCAATAGACCTTATGGCTATAAAGTAAGACTGAGCCTGAGTTTATGTTTGTCAAGATCAATATGATTTCATATCAAAGAGAGGAATGACAGCTACAGAAAATCCACATTTTATGAGCATGCAAAACAAACATTTTACTTTATTTCCCATACAATAAGCATTTTTCAAACTATTACTTTTTTAAATTAGTATTTTGTGTTCATTTTTAAAGACCCAATGTTTTCTGTAATGCAAGATGTGAAATTTGGTGAATGTGAACTATTAATTATCAATAGTATCTACTAAAAAACCCAAATTTTGGCAGAAACGTAAAAATCCTGATAAAGTTTAGATAACAATTTGTGGTGAATATATAATTTTAAATTAATTTAAGTTAGTCTCTTAAAATATTAGTTGAGTCTCTGTATTTTACATATGGAGGGAGCAATAAAAATACATATTTGATTTACAAGTAGTCAGAAATACCAGCAGATTCTTAACCTTGCAAAAATAGCAATCTCCTGTTACTTAACTCAAGCTTTGATCATTGCAACCAGTAAGTTAAGAAGCCACAAATTGCAAATAACCCTCTACTACTCTGACCCCTACTTTACCTCCTTGTCATATTATACTTCTCCCCATATTTCTCAAGTAAATTTTCAGAATCCTTTATAATAAATCTGTACTGAAAGATTAGCTTACAGTGTCCCAAATTAGGATTTTAGTATAAATGCAAACATACTTTACAGAAAACATTAGAAGAAAAATTCAAATGATATGAAATGTAATACCAAATGCAAAGTGATTTTTTTGAGTTCCTACAAAATGTGACATTTTACATATTATCAAATCTCCTGGACTCAATCCCCACATCAGATCCAAAATGCCAACCATGGTAGTTTACTGGCTCTCACCAAATTCAGGCTTTGTCTCATATTTTAATAAAATAGGCCTGTGTCAGAGTTACTTTTAGCTAAGGAGTGAATGAACGTCTTGTACAGACCTCTGCTGATGCACAGTCAACTTAGGGCAAGCATGTCAAACTCAAAGGCTAACACGGGCCAAATAAACAAGGTTTAAGTTTATGTGGGCCGCAACAAAAAACACACAGAAGCTTCAATTTTCATAGAAATGTAGTTTTATTTTGATAGAGACATGCTGAATACAAAGGGCTGGAATAAATGAGTAATTGTTAACATAAAATAATAGAACATTTTAATAAAATATTTTTTTCTTGAACATTAACTTACCAGACACTGAATAAACTGCACAAATTAATAAGTGTAACACAAATAAACCTATTTTTCTTGTTCTCTGAAAGTGAAATATTTCCTGTTGCTCACAGCAAACATGTCAGTACAAGACTAATGACCTAGCAATTGGCTGCTAAAATATCCACTGCTAGTATTAGTGGAGAGAAATTGTGCACCTGCACATAAGGCGCATAAGGGAAATGAATGCAACACAATTATAGTAATCAGTCTTTAGCCAACTTTGTATTTGGTGCACGAAATTCGTGCATGGGTAGGGGCCCCAGGCCTGGCTGATTATCAGGGCCGATTAGGTTCCCTGCCTTGCCACCTCCCCATTTCCTCCTTCCCTCACCACCTGCACACCACCACCTCATGGTTCCCTGCCTCCCAGCCTCCTTCTTCCCTTGCTCCCTCAGTGCCCTGTCGCCACCGCTGGTCACCCGCTATGTTCTGCGCCACCCCCCAGCGAATGTCATCGCGAGCAATTGAACTCCCAGTCTCCTGGTCAAACTCCTGAGGGGACAATTTGCATATTAGCCTTTTATTATATAGGACTAGAGGCCCGGTGCACAAAAATTTGTGCACTCGAGGGGGGGGGGGGTCCCCCAGCCCGGCCTGTGCCCTCTCACAGTCTGGGACCCCTTGGGAGATAACAACCTGCTGGCTTAGGCCTGCTCCCGGGTGGCTGAGGGCAGGCCCAATCCCTAAGTGCAGCCTCTGGTCAGGCTCAGAGCAGGGCCGATTGGGGAGTTGGGGTGCCGCCCCCTGTCATGCACAGAGCAGGGCGGATCGGGAGGTTGCGATGCCACCCTCAGTCACTTTCAGGGTAGACTGATTGGGGGGTTGAGGCACCGCCCCCTGTTACACTCAAGGCAGGGTCAATGGGGAGGTTGCGGCGCCACCCCCT
>NW_005871048.1:55902154-55939184 GCF_000147115.1 Myotis lucifugus | reverse complement strand
GTGGATTCCCCATCAGGGGCTTGAGGAGCTCCCCCCAGTCACTCACAGAGTAGGGCCGATAGGGGAGCTGGGGCACCGCCCCCTGTCACACACAGAGCAGGGCAGATAAGGGGGTTGGGGCGCTGCACCTTGTCACACTCAGGGCAGGGCCAATGGGGAGGTTATGGCTCTACCCTGTCACACACAGAACAGGGCCCGTGGGGGCAGGGGTTGGGGCACCGCACCCTGTCACACACAGAGCAGGGCCGATCAGGGGGTTGGTGCGCTGCACCCTGTCAAACACAGAGCCGCAGGGCAATCGGGGGATTGGGGAGCTCCCCCCTATCAGGCACAGAGCAGGGCTGATCAGGGGGTTTGGGCGCTGCCCCCTGTCACGCTGATCCCGGTGCCAGGAGGCATATTACCCTTTTACTATATAGAATTGAGGCCTGGTGCATGGGTGGGGGCCGGCTGGTTTGCCCTGAAGGGTGTCCTGGATCAGGGTGGGGGTCCCCACTGGGGTTCCTGGCCAGGCTGGCTGAGGGGCTGAGGGCTGTTTTCCCGCTGGCAGTTGACTAAAAGCTCCCAACCGCTCCTTGTTTTCTTTTTTTGTTTTTTATTCTGGGCCAGCTTTAGCTCTGAGGCCTCGCTGCTGAAAACATGGATACAATGTTGCGGTCCGGGGCTGACTGAAAGCTGGTTTTGTTTAGCTTCTTATTTGCAACATAGTAATAGTTGCTTAGAGTTGCAGTTGAGAGGCCGGCAAGTGAGGAGGGGAACGTTGGAGTCTGCAGTTCCTGGAGGAAGCAAGTCTCCCTGCTCGCTTCAGTGCATGGCTGCCGGCCGCCATCTTGGCTGACAGTTAATTTGCATAAGGATACGCTGATTAGCCAATGGGAAGGGTAGCGGTCGTATGCCAATTACCATGTTTCTCTTTTATTAGTGTAGATAATGTATAATAGGATATTGTAAAAATTAAGTTATGAAATTTTTATAAAAACATTTCTTACATTTCATGATATTGGCTGGGCCGCAAAAATATATATTGTAGGCCGCATGTGGCCCACAGGCTGCGAGTTTGACATGCTTGACTTAGGGACTTGTGCTATAAGAAGTTGATGATTTGTGGGAAGGCATTGTATCTTTTACACGGATTACTTCTTGATACTGAGTATACCAGTAGTCTTTTAGCTATCAAGCTGGCACCAAAAAGAATAAGAAATTCCATAAAAAACATAAGTCACACTGGGGAGAAAAAGAAAGCAAACAATAACATAGGCTTTCCCCACTTGTAGATTTAGATCTTCTATATGTTGTGTAGTTTCTAAGGCAGTACACCCATCATGGGTCCTGAAGACAGAGGACGTTCTCAGAAGGACCCACCCAGTCAATAAGTTGGGAAGTTATTCCAAGAGGGATTGAGAGAGGTGACTTGCAGAAGGGCATAAGAGGTCTTAGTTGATGTAAGATGGATATTAAACCAAACATATCTATTTGCTTTGATGACCAAAGGTATAACTAGATTTGTTGTGCAGGAGAACACAAGTCTCGGAAAAGATGAACTACTTTCATAGTGGTAAAAGGATAGCACTTGCAGGATGAATTTATTTTTTCATTCATACCTAATATATTTGATAGCAAAGAAGATGCTAAAATAATTATTAATTGTTAATAAAAGTATAAATGTATCGCTTGCCTCAAACAGGAATGTCATGGACAAATTAGGTCTTTTTTTTTTTTTGACTAGGCTTAGAACTGTGATCTTCCAGATTGAGAGTTATTCTCAAGTTCAGAAACATTCTATTAGCGCTCAAAAGCTAGAAAATAGCCCGGCCGGCTTGGCTCAGTTGTTGAGCATCGACCTGTGAACCAGGAGGTCACGGTTCGATTCCTGGTTGGGGCACATGCCTGGGTTGCAGGCTCGATCTCCTGTGGGGTGTGCAGAAGGCAGCCGATCAATGATTCTCTCTCATCATTGATGTTTCTATCTCTCTCTCCCTCTCCCTTCCTCTCTGAAGTCAATAAAAATATATTTTTAAAAATAGCTATAAAATATATCCAGGGTAGCGATGGAAACTACTGCATCACCCATTTCTGGGTTAAACTATCCAAACTTTAGGACATCTAAATGAAGACAAGATCATACACATCCCATGGAATTGAAGATGCCTCTACACCATTTATTTTCTGCCTCAAGACTATCCCAGGTCAGGATGCAGATGAAGGAATTATTCTCTAGCAGATAGAGCAACTTAACTTATACACTGGGACCCAGAGCTTAGCTCAAAATTTTCATTAAATTTTTACTTTAAAATCAATCTTTAAGCTTTATCAAATGGGATATTAGCTCACATCTTAAATACAAATTTATGAAAGTAGACTAATTGGACTCTCCTATCACTGGATAAATTTTAATATAGAACTTTGTGGAACTACTATTCAAATGATGTAAATTCTAAACATAAACTGATAGCAATATATGCAATGAAATGAAAAGAGATGTGCAAAATGGTATATATTCCCTGATTTTAAATATGTTGTGTTTGAAAAAGTCCAAAGATAATACTTGTTATTCGTGCTACTACTCTGCCTTCCTTCTTCAAAGTTTTAATCATAGATACCAATGGTGCAAATATTCTTATAGCACTGATATAAATACTGGTCTAACTAAATCATCCCAACCCTGTTTAGGCTTTTAAACTATAGTTTGATGAGGTGATTTATTGCCCTAAAGGGTATAAGTATTTGAAAGCTTTTTTGATATTTTAACCAATGAAATAGGCAAATGTTGTAGAACTTAGTTTTAATTCATGCACAAATATTGTTTTCATTTTATTATTTTAATATATTCACAGGGTTATGAACACATCTCAACACTCTCATTGTGTACATTATCATTTTCTCCAAAAGAAATCCTGCACCCAATAGCAATCGTATTCCCTTCCTACCTCTCCCCAGCCCATAGTGGCTACCTATTGACTTCCTGTTTCTATGGACTTGCCTACTTGGGACATTTCATATAAATGACCTTGTTAATTATTTTTAAACCTTCTTTTCTTAATATTGGTGATTGCTTAAAGATTACTTCAATAGAACCCAAAGGGAATCATTACACTAAATAAAATTAGCACCATTTTGCAATTATATACCTAGAAGATAAAGAATACTATTTTCTGTACGTTACAAGAAGAAATAGGTAAATATAAGAATAAGCAGTAAAATATAAGATTGCAAAAAGGAACAATTTGAGAGTACTTATAAACCTTATTCAAAGCTCCCTAAAGAACAGCTATTATTTTTTTTCTTTGATAACCCTTTTTTGCTTGTTCATGTAAACCCGGAGCACTTCAATTCACAACTAAAGATTTTATGTCAATCCCTTTACTTAACACAGTAGGAAGGAATTAAAATTTTAATAATATGCGGTACCTAATTCCACTTTTCCCCCAATTTAAGCTACTTTTCTTAAGTATTATATAAGCCTGTAGTAATTTGATTTCATGTTTTTGTTTAAATTATATACATTACCACCACTGAAATTAATCTCAAAACAGCATTTTAAAATAATTAAAAGAGAAGCAGGCTGGGAGTGACTTAAATTAAAACACATGCCAAAATTATATGGCTCACTAAGAAAGAATAGTGTTTAGAAATAATTATATTTTAGGAAGAAAAGAAGCCTAATTCCTATTCCATTTTACTATGCTACATATAAGAGGAAAGCTAAAAGGATTGCTCAGGTAAAAAATTGTATATATATAAATATAAATATAAATATAAATATAAATATAAATATAAATATAAATATAAATATAAATATAAGAATCTTTTACTTAAAGTTTGAATTTAATTATGATTAATATCTTTTTCTTCTGTTTCACACCTTTGGAGAATCTTTGTAGATTTTTATATCCTAGAATAATGCACACAGCTATTGCCCAGTGACTCTAGTAGTTAAAGGCTATGTGCTATGTTAAAGTAAATTGATCAGGTTAAGTTAGTTGACTTCTAATCCTGATTCTGGTACAACAGGCCAAATGATCACTTTATTTTCTCCAAACTGTTTCATTTCTGAAATACTAGCTCTGTCTATCACATCAGTAGGTCCGAGACACTGAGTCATTTTATCCCTCATATAATATAGAAGACACAGTTGAATGTTAGATAACCTCTAAGTTTCTTTTGAACTTATTTTTATATTTGTTTATCACCTTTAAATATACTGCACCACCATTCCTATGAATTAACAGAAAAAATATAAATACTTCAAGGGTGTCACTTTAACTCTTTTAGCATATATTGTGCATTTTCAAACATCTAGAAAGACGAGCCATCTCAAATAAGGGTTTAAGTTTGATTAAACTGCACACAGTGTCTTCTGAGTAGGAGGGAACATTCTGGCCTAGAATCCTTCCCCTTCTCATCTCCATCAACACAATGGACAATACAATAAGCATCTGTAATGCTGAGAGGGGATTTTAACAATTTTACTTCTCATGTTTTCAGAACAGTTTTCTTAGGAATTTAACATGAACTGTACACCATGTATTTGTTTACTAACTACTACTTCATACACTGGCAGCCTCTGTAACATCCAGAAAGACCAGACGTTGTAAACTAGAACGTTTGTCCTTCACATATAATATATACACAACTAAGTAAAACACAGTGCACAGGTACATGGGAAGATGGTTAATCTTGCCTAACTGTAAATATCCTATCTAATAAAAGGGTAATATGCAAATTAACTGTCCCTCCGCTACAAAGATGGCGGCGCCCATAGCCACAAAGATGGCGGCCCGCCGGAGCCACGGAGCCAGCAGAGTGGGCAGGAGGCTTGCCTTCCAAGCCTCCCAAGCCTCCCACACACCCAGGCCAGCCGCCAAGGGAGACATTCAGGGAGTGCAGTGGGGAGACATGCGGGGAGTGAGCGAGGTTCCCGGTCTGGGGGTTCCAAATCCTCCTTTGGTTCATTTCACCGCTGATTACCCTCCTCGCAGGCATCCTCCATGCAAAAGCCGTTCTGTGCAAATATGTCATGTCCTAATGGGTGAATCCTAAACCGAATGAGTGTCACACCTGGGCAACCTAACTCCCATTAGAAAAAGGACCTGGGAGGAGAGATTTAGGAGTCACAAAGCCATCATGACCTGCTCGGTCTCTGGAACTGCTGTCAAACACAGGCAGTCTGAGACCCTCCCAAACACCACCTGAGCTAAACCTGAGAACCAAGATATTTTCAAGGCCCAAAGTTGATGGGGGTGAGGGGGCAGGGGAGCAAAGCAAGCAGAACAGCAAACTCAACCAAAGACACAGGAACCTAAGATAATGCAGAGGAATGTCCCGGCAACAGATGCTTTCCTGCAGACGTGGTGCCCACACCCAGCAGGGGGAGGGGGTGTGTATTGTGGAATTAAAGGCCACCGGCAGGAGGGAAAGTCGAGGCATGCCTAAGGATTTTTTGTACATGTCCCACAGTCGAGAAGCAGAGTCAGAATCAAGAAGCGAAGTCTTACCTCAGCACTGGGGTGTTTAGAAGTGTCTAAAAATAGCAGTTCCATCCCCGAGTCCACCACCATGTTTGCCCCGACTGGAGGCAGGCGGAGGACTTCCAGGGGAGCCCTATAACCTCGGTGGTGACAGCAGCTCTGGAGAGGGAAAAACTGCAGCACTTCCTGTGTCCAAAGTGCTAGCACTGCCAACCTTGGCCTATCTCTAACGTGGCAGAGAAAGGCTGAGAGAGGAGAGGTGGGTACGGTGGCTCCAGTGGTCCAAATCCTGTCGTTGTCTGTGTTACCTAGCCTCGGCGCCCTCCAGAGCAGCCTCAGTGCCAGTGCAGGGGAGGCTTTGGAGAGGGTGGTGGTGAGGAGAATGCTTCTGACTCTGGATACCCAGTGAAACTGCTGTCAGGAGCCTTTCTAGGGCTGGCAGGAAAACGCGGCAATGAATAATGTCTCAAAATGAAGAGGTAGTTTTTTTTTGTTTGTTTGTTTTTTCTCATCAGCAAAATGTGAATATTACCTACCCCACAGACTTTGAGAGAATTAATTGAAATAAAATTCCAGAAATTGTATAATGGCTGGGCTGAAGTGGATAGGTTGGTTGAGCGTGAGCGTGGTCCTGTGCACAGAAAGGTTGCAGATTTGATTCTAGGTCAGGGCACATACCTTGCACATACCTGGGTTTCAAGTTGGATCCCTGGTCGGGGCTCCTAAGAAAGCCAACTGAAGGGATGTTTCTTACATTGATGTTTCTCTATCTCTATCCCTCTCCCTTGCACTCTCTCTAAAAATCAATGGAAAAATGAACTAATGCCATATCTACAAACGTGGATAATCTAAAAAAAAAAAAAAAGTGGAGGGGCCCTAACTGGTTTGGCTCAGTGGATAGAGCATTGGCCTACGGACTGAAGGCCAGGTTCGATTCTGGTCAAGGGCATGTACCTTGGTTGCGGGCACATCCCCATTTGGGGGTGTGCAGGAGGCAGCTGATCAATGTTTCTCTCTCATTGATGTTCCTCACTCTCTATCCCTCTCTCTTCCTCTCCGTTAAAAAAATCAATAAGATATATTTAAAAAACAAACAAAAAAGAAAAACAAGGTATAAGAGGTTGAATATGTACTGTATAATTTAAAGCATGTAAAATAATATAACTTTTTAGGGGCATATATGTTATCCTATCTAATAAAAGGATAATATGCTAATTAGACCAGACATCTTTCAGACATCCATCTAGAGGTCATTCTGGACAAAGCCATGGTGATGGGGGCCAAGGCAGAGGCCATTACAGGCGATCAGGCTGGCAGGGGAGGGCAGTTAGGGGTGATCAGGCAGGCAGGGGAGCAGTTAGGGGTGATCCAGCTGGCAGGGGAGCAGTTAGGGTTGATCAGGCCAGCAGACAGAGGTGCTTAGAGGTGATCAGGCAGGCAGGCAGAGAGGTTAGGGGCGATCAGGCAGAGGTGGTTAGGGGTGATCAGGCAGGCAGGGAAGCAGTTAGGGGCATCAGGCAGGCATGCAGAGTGGTTAGGGGCAATCAGGCAGGCAGGCAGGCAGGTAAGCAGTTAGGAGCTAGCGGTCCCAGATTGCGAGAGGGGTCCTGGATTGGAGATGGTGTAGGCTGGGCTGAGGGACCCCTCCCATGACAAATTTTGTGCACTAGGCCTCTAGTACTGGTATAAAGGCCTTTGCATTTTATTTTCCTTCCTCCCTGAACCAGTATAAATATAATGATGCGTACCACTTAGAGAGGTGGTTTGATCATCCCATTTCCAAAACATAGTATTTGAAATGAATATTAACAAAAGGATATCTACAAAATGTGTTGTTTTACTACCACTACTTTTAACATACTTTGTGTGCTTCTAAACATCTAGGAAGCCTAGATATTTCAAATAAGGACTTAAGTTTGTCCACTATATACACAGTAGTGTTGAATAAACTATACACATGTAACAATGGTTATATCTGAAAGTGTCTTCCATATAGGAACATTCGAGTCTGGAACCCTTCATTTCTCCCAATTCCTCCTGAACACCATCACCTCAATGGATTGAGTAGGCACATGTGTCACTTAGATTTCACAATTTTATTTCCAAAGTTCTTCTCAGAAGACAGCCTTTCAATGAATTTTAACACAAAGTGTACAAAATGTGTTAGTTTACTAACTCTACTGTTGTCATACATTGGCAATCTTTTTAATATCTAGAGACTAAATATAAAATTAGGACCTTTTTGTCCAGTATATTCACAATATATACAGTAAAGTTAAATGAAATGCATGTAATATATATGGTAGCACAGGATAAGCTAAAATTTTCTATTACACACTAGCAAAACATCTTTTTGCAATTTCTTCCCTCCCACCTCCCTCAACTTAGTAATAAACAAGTACATAGGTTACACTCTTTGGAGAGGTGGTTTAACAATTCCATTTCTAAATACAGTATTTTCTATCAGGTTTTAAAAGCTATTTACGAGAAGCATCATTCTACTACTTTTACTAGTAAGTACATCAAGCACTTCTAAATGTCTAGAAAGACTAGATATTTCACATAGGAACTTACTTGCCCACTATGTGCACAGCACTGATAAAATTGCACATTCATAACTATGGTTATAGTCTGAGGTATCTTCTAAATATGATCATGTTGGCCTGAACCATTCCCTCTCCCTCCCTTCTCTTCACCACAAATCTAGTGGACAAGTACAGGCATGTGTAATACTTGAGGTGGTTGAACAAATTCATATCCAAAAGTCATTTACACAAGCCAGACTTTCCTATGAATTTCAACACAAAGTGTACAAAATGGAATTGTTAAATTTGATGTCTTAGGGAGTATGCTGACTGTTCATAAGGGAAGGGGAAGGAAAGAAGTACAGAAAAAAGGGTTCTGTGCCCATGAATCTTTAGAGAAATTAAAATTATCTTATGATTGTTACATATATGCATATTAGTTAATATTGCTGTGTATTCAAGGATAAACAAGTCTTAATGCCCAAAGTATATTAAAAGTAGAGGTAGTAAAATAATCCTATATAACAAAGAGGTAATATGCAAATTGAGCCTCACACCCTCACATCACAATATGGCCGCCCCCACATTGTCACAAAATGGCTGTCAGGGGAGGGCAGTTGGGAGCGACCAGGCCTGCAGGGGAGGGCAGTTGGGGGCAACCGGGCCTGCAGGGGAGGGCAGTTGGGGGTGATCCGGCTGGCAGGGGAGCAGTTAGATGTCAATCAGTCCAGTAGGGGAGTGGTTAGGGGGTGATCAGGCTGGCAGGCAGAGTTGTTAGGGGCAATCAGGCAGCCAGGCAGGCGAGTGGTTAGGAGCCAGCAGTCCCGGATTGTGAAAGGGATGTCCGACTGCCGGTTTAGGCCCGATCCCGCAGGGGGTCCCAGATTGGAGAGGGTGCAGGCTGGGCTGAGGGACACCATCCCAGTGCACGAATTTCATGCACTGGGCCTTTAGTTCCTTTATAAAAGCCCTCTTGTTAGTTTTTAGGAAGTTTTGTCTTCTGGGAGTGTCTTTGTTAAATCTATCTCTGGTGTCAGGTGTTTTGTATTTAGTTACTGAAGTGGTGGAGGAGAGAGAAGAGGAAGGGTGAAGGGAAGGGGTCTTTGCTAGTATCCCTATACCTAGAAGAAAGTTTTAAGTTATAACTATAGGTCTATATCAGGGGTGGGCAAACTTTTTGACTCGAGGGCCAAAATGGGTTCTTAAACTTGACCGGAGGGCCAGAACAAAAGCATGGATGGAGTGTTTGTGTGAACTAATATAAATTCAAAGTAAACATCATTACATAAAAGGGTACGGTCTTTTTTTTTTTTTTAGTTTTATTCATTTCAAACAGGCCGGATCCGGCCCGCAGGCTGTAGTTTGCCCACGGCTGGTCTATATGCATTTTTGTAAAGTTCTTCTGTTTATTGTGGACAAGGTTCTTTATTTATTTTGCAACAATGGGGCTTTTTAGATGTCCTGAGGTGACTATGTCTATAAAAAGTAGAGCTAGTGAATTAACCAATTTATAAATATATTTTTGTTATAATTGTTAGAAAAGAGCCATCTTGGACATGGAGTTGTTTAACCATCTCAGAAATGGACATCAGGACTTGTTCATGAGCGGGGTGGGGGGGGTGTAGATATGTTCATATTCACATTGTGGTGATAGCCACTGATGTGCATGCATCTCTTTAGGCTGTGCTATAGGAATATGTTGTTAAGTACTTCATTCAAAACTTGCCTCCTTGCTAATATTTTAAAGTAGAAATCATAATTCTCTTAGAAGCATTATCTGGAATGTTTCAAACTCATCTCTCACACAAATTCCTTTATGATTTTATCAACAAATATATGTGTGTGTGTGTATTTGCATATATTTTCAAATAAAATAAAATGTAAATTAAGGCAGGGGTGGGAAAAGATTAACCGAAGCGCTTAGATGTATATATGCATAACCCAGGACACAGACAATAATGTGGTGAAGGCCTGGGGAGGGGATGGTGCAGGTGTGGGCTGGAGGGGGTCAATAGGGAACACAAAGGGGATCATCTGTAATACTTTCAACAATAAAGATAAACTTAAAAATAAACATGTAAAATTAAATTATTTAAATTAAATACATATATATATATATATATAGTCAAAAATTTTACAGCAATAGAGAACACTGGGTGATATCATGGATTCAAAACCTAGGACATGTATTTCTTGCAAAAAGGGAGCAATGTGATATACTCCCTTTCCCACCTCTACCTTTCTGATCATGACTATGCCAGCAAAAATAATACAAAACAAGCAATTTTTCTTGCTACAGTGTTGCTAATAAATAATAACTTGTTTTACTTATACTAGTCTATACTAATAATAGCCTAGGTGGCGTCACACCCTCACGTCATCACAAGATGGCTGTCACAAGATGGCCATCACAAGATGGTCGTCACATGATGGCCACGTGCACAGTGAAGGTGGGGCCTGGTAGAGGAGGTGGGCCGAGGTAGGGGAGAGCAGGAGAGGGCAGTTGGGGGTGATTAGGCTGTCAGGGGAGGGCAATTGGGGGCCATCAGGCCAGCAGGGGAGGGCAGTTGGGGGCCATCAGTCTGGCAGGTTAGGCAGTTGGGGCAACCATGCCAGCAGGGGAGCAGTTAGGCATCAATCAGTCTAGCAGGGAGCAGTTAGGGGGCAATCAAACTGGCAGGCAGAAGTGGTTAGGGGTAATCAGGCAGCCAGGCAGGCCAGCGGTTAGGAGCCAGCAGTCCTGAATTGTGAGAGGGATGTCCAAGGGGTCCCAGATTGGAGAGGGTGCAGGCCAGGCTGAGGGACACTCCCTCCCGTGCACAAATTTCATGCACCGGGCCTCTAGTACATGTATAATAATCCAAGCAATTGCCAAAAGAGTAGAATATAGATTTCCTCCTCAATTTTCAATATTAGCATAATATGGAAACATATTTTTATAAACACAAAATTTGATGATGGGGAAAAAAAAGAAAACCCTCAGCTTGAGGCATATGGAACAGTCAGTAATCAAATGGCACAGGGCTTGAAGGAGACCGTGATTTACAATATGGACATTATTTTACTATATTTATTGGAGACCCTTAGGTATTCTTCTTGGGACATATATAAATGTACATGTATGTATATGGTAAATTATAATTCTTAAGAGAATTAACGGCAAGAAAACCCAAGGAGGCAAAATAATAACAAAGTACTTAGGAAGGGAGGCTCAGTAACAGAACTATACATATGACTAATACTTAATATTTAAATTTTATATATGTAGGTACATATTTAAACATCATTGTAAGGCCGGTCATATTTTGTGAGATTCTTACCTGTAACACTACAGAATTTGCTTTTCATAAACACGCTTGCAAGTAGAGTTTAGTTATCCCCTTTTGACAGCTAACCGAATTTAGAAATCACGGGGAATGAACAGGAGGGAGAAAAAGGGAATGGGGATTCCTATAATGCATATTCTCTCAAAAAATGTATTTTTAATATTTTCTTGAAGGTTATATATTGACATGACTTTTAAGATTCATGTAATAATATTAGATTAAGAACATTGAAAGCAAGACCATAAAATCTGTAGAGAAGGAGTTCAAACATGGCACCTTATATTCATTTGGTACCTTCTCCAACTATAGGGAAAGACCCATAACCTTAACCTCACCAGGTCCTATGCAGAGTTTTTCTTGGATATTGGCTACACTTAGGCAAATAACTGGATACTTATCACTAGCAAATGAGAAACAGATTTTTTCACACATAATTAGGTAGCTTTGGGAAAGCCCTTCTCTCTCATCTGAATAACACTGTGAGGGTAATTTACAGCTGGCCATATTTCAAAGTGGAGAAATGTTTTCTCAATGACTATTTCTATCTGAAAATGTTGTGATTTGTCTATATGAGAAGAAAGCCACTATAGCCATCTATTTATTGTACTTGCTCACCTTCAAGAACATGCCCACGTGCTTTTTCAGATTTGTAGAGTGTTCATTTGAATACTACTCTTTGTCAGGAGCAAAAGCCTCATTTTCTTCTCCCCTGCTCTATGATTGCTCATTAGCGGTTGAACACTTCATGTATTCACACTTGTATCTGTAAAGAGGTAAGCATCCCTGTTTCAATTGAGAGCAATTATATATATTTTTGTTTGGTTTTGCTAAGTGCATTTTTCTGCTAAAACCTTTTCTCTGTATTCAGAACTTCAAAAGCTAGTTGAAATTAACTTCTAAGAAAAACTGTTTGTATGTATAACTGAGGAGTAAATTTAGAGGTGCATTATACTAATTATGTTGACAAGTGAATTTGCAATCAATAAATTAATTCAGTTTTGGCTAACTAGCATAATAAGTATGGCTTAACATAAGATGAAAGCTCAAGGGGAAAATATGAAATACTAAGGGTACTGAGAATAATTAATCAGCATTACAACATTTACTTTATTTTTAATAGTAATTTGTATTATGAAAGCATAATTACTAGCATTAACAAAATTATGTTATGTTTACATAATCATACTTTCATATTTATGGCAAATCACCAAATTAAATTCAAATATTTTCTCCAAAATTAAAAGAATGCGATTTAGACATTCTCTATGTATATTATAAAGCTCTTTTTTTATTTTTTTGAGGTTTGTAGATACTTAGAATATATCACATTATATGAAAAATTGTGCAGTGAGACTTTTGTCAGACCAGGGAAATACCAGCATACAAAAGTTTATTAACATCATCTTACAATGACAATATTTTATATTTTAATAAAATTTTGACTAACCTAATAATGAGGCAGCCATATTTTTGTGGCAAAAGTATTTTCTGCATTGTTTCTAAGATGATCTGTGCATGTCTATCTATATATATAAAAGCCTAAGCAACCAAACGACCGGATGACCGAACAACCTGTTGACCGGTCGCTATAATGTCCACTGACCACCAGGGGGCAGACACTCAATGCAGGATCTGCCCTTGGTGGTCAGTGCGCTCCCACAGAGGGAGCACTGCTCAGCTGACAAACAGGTGCCAGATGCCGGTCTCATGGCTGGCAAGCGCAGCTGCAGATGCGCCAGCCTCTCCTGCCTCTGGGGCAGCACTACCGAGCAGTGGCAGCGGCAGGTACAGTGGAGCTGTGATGAGCGGGAGCAGGGTGGCGCCTGGCCGGGGCTCAGGCTCCTCCCCAGCCACCTGCTGCTTCGCGCATTGCTACATCCCTTGGGGAACGTCGGACTGCCAGTTTGGGTGCAGGCCAGGCTGAGGGACCCCAACAGTGCATGAATCTGTGCACCGTGCCACTAGTAGATCTATAGTTATTAAAGGTGTTACAGTTATGGGCATTTTGTCAGATGGCCCTCTTGACACTTTACCTTCTATGCAGCAATAGAAAAGCAGTAGCATTTATACATAGTAATAATTATATATATCCAAATTAAAGTCTAATACAGCAAACATATCGAATAGGTAGATCCATTTGTGTCTATTATAGCTTTCTTATCTTCCTTGATAATCAGTGCCAAAAATTGGTTTAATAAAAAGACAACTTGTTTTAGCCATTTTAAACAGGCACATTTGACCAGACTACAAACACATCAGGGCATGAAGCCATCTGTCTATAATATTCTGAGTCCAAATAGATTTTTAAGAGCTATTTGGTGGGGGAAGAAAGGGTAGGTGGTAAAGGCCACATGTGTGGAGCAAATTTAGGACTAAGTATCAGGAATGCAGCAAGTGGAAGCTTCCAAAATTGCCTCTAACAGCCATTCCCCTCCTGTATCATACCCAGGCCAAATCTATTAAATTGGAAAATTTATCTAACTGACAAATCCTCTAGAACTTCTAACTTTATGGGACAGAATCCATTTTCTAACAGTAAATAGATCTACGTGGGTAAGAATAAACTCATTTTTTTATAACTTACCAAAAAAAGTATTTTGGACTCCCAGTAACAAAAATAAAACTATATTAAAAGATGTACATTTTAAAAACAGACTATTGATTTGGTCTGACATATTGAGATTTTCAAAGATATATTTTACAGATGCTAGTTGAGTGAAGATCAATGAATATTCAATGTGTTCATCTCAGAAACAGACTGTGAAATAAACATGGATTACCTATCAAAACAACATATGTTTTGTGTCAAATTGGGTTATTTGATGTGGAGGTGTCTATTGTAGCTTTCAGTTTATATGTATACTAGAAGCCAGGTGCACGAAATTTGTGCACTGGGGGGTGGGGGTTCCTCAGCCCAGCCTGCCTCCTCTCACAGTACAGGAGCCGTCAAGGGATGTCCTACTGATGGCTTAGGCCGCTCCTGGGGGGAGCGGACCTAAGCCACAGTCTGGCCATGGCGGCTTGGAGCAGGCGCCGTGTGTGTGTGTGTGTGTGTGTGTGTGTGTGTGTGTGTGTGTCTGTGTGTGTCCGTCCGCTGGGGGCCTGCCTCCAGCCGCACCATGGAGGCACTGAGCAGGCACCCCGTGTGTATGAGTGTGTGTGTGTGTGTGTGTGTGTGTGTGTGTGTGTGTGTATGTCCGCTGGGAGCCTGCCACCAGCCATGCCGCAGATGCTCGGAGCAGCTCCCCTCTGTGTTGATCTCTCAGGCTCCGGTCTGCACCTGCGTGTTGTTCTCTCAGGCTCAGGGCCACGCTCGGCCCCTCCTCCGGAGCTGGTCGTGACTGTTAGAGTCCCAACCTCATTTGCATATTACTTCTTTTTATATATATATAGATTCCATAGATATGGTAAGAATATAATGTATGAAAGGAAAATGCTATAGGTAACAACCACATGGTTTTGGACAACTGCAATTAAAGGTTTTAATACAGCTGACCTCTGTTACTTAGGCAGTATAATATAATGGAATAAAATAAATGTAATAGCAATTTTCTCATATACTCTGCACTGAATTTTTAAGGAGGAAAAAATAAATAAAAAGTGTAAAATTGAATCTACCTATTTTTTTTTCTCATTGAAGGAGTTTCTGCCATATGGACTATGTTCAGTATATACACGGGTTGGCTATTTCTATTTCTGTTTCTTGATCTAGCTCACTAGGTTATACCAAACAAATATGTATATTGGGGAGTCTTGTCCAAGCTTTAGATATTAATACCCTGAATTGATTCAGTGTTTTTGATCTGTGGGTGGTTACTGGACCACAGGCCTTTCTTCTTGGCTTACTTCTACTAAACATCTTCTTTTATAAAAAGTTTTGCGCCTGGCCTGTGTGGGTCAGTGGTTGAGCATCGACCTATGAACCAGGAGGTCATGGTTCAACTTCTGATCTGGACACATGCCAGGGTTGCAGGCTCGATCCCCAGTGAGGGGCATGCAGGAAGCAGCCGATCAATGATTCTCTCTCATCATTGATATTTCTATCTCTTTCTTCCTCCCCCTTCCTCTCTGAAATCAATAAAGATTAAAAAAATGCTGAGTGAATTTTGTTTAATTAATTTAAATGTACCTAAGTAAATAAAATATATTGGGGACATGCACTTGGAATTTTCAGAACCCTAAAATACCTTAATGATAGGGTAAATCTAGATTTAAAAAATCAAATGAAACGATTTACTTTATTTGCAAATAAATCATGCATTTTATTTTCATGGAATACATTAATAAACTTCCTCAATTTCATTACTTATATATGAAATAAAGGAATATTTCCATAAGCCTTAATAGAAGAAAACAGTAATTTAACTTAGAAATTGAGTTGGCTGTAAATTTATTAGGATTATCATTGTATGGCAAATGGCTAAATTTCTCATCTCTACATTAAGGACAGATAGGCAGTAGAGCATCTCTTTTTGCTGAACATATCATGTCTAAACTAAAGTAAAACTCTACAAGAATTCAAATGGTAATAAAATGTCATTAGGACTCTATTCATCCGCCTATCTTATTCACAAGGGACCAAACTAATAATCTTATCTTTGGGGAATATTGGAAAAGACATAAGGATGAGGAAGCAAAGCCAGGAAATTTGCTCTTCTTGGGAACCTCATCTTGAATGTTTGTAAGATATTGGGTTGGTCCCACAGTCCCTGGAGGTATATTTTTAAAACAGAAGACTGTACTGATTTTGTTGTGTGAATTTGTGCAACCTCTCTGAATCCATGAAATTGGCCCCAAATGATTGTGAGTTTCCTGGGTTCATTCCTGGAAGATTCACCTAGTGACATGAAGCAGCAACATTTGGGTTGCCCACAGCAACCTCCCAAATCCCCAACTTGCCTGAGTTCTTTCTAATTGTGTATTTACTCTCAGGAGTAAGTATTTAAAATTTTTAAAGAATAATTTTTTTTTATTTCACTTATTTAAATGGGCCCCGATACATTAAGAAGAAAGTTGAGAGGTAAGAGGCTGTTTAGATTTACACGTTATATTTGATCCTAAGGAATACTACGCAAAATTTATATAAATAATCTCTTTTGGCCGAAACCGGTTTGGCTCAGTGGATAGAGCGTCGGCCTGCGGACTGAAGGGTCCCACATTCGATTCCGGTCAAGGGCATGTACCTGGGTTGCGGGCACATCCCCAGTGGGAGATGTGCAGGAGGCAGCTCATCGATGTTTCTAACTCTCTATCTCTCTCCCTTCCTCTCTGTAAAAAATCAATAAAATATATTTTTTTTAAAAAATCTCTTTTGAAATAAACCTTTTGATAATGAAATTTTATTAAAATATCCTTGGATGTAATGACTTGAATACCTTATCCTTTTAGTTAATCAGTAAGAGACTAGTTGATTATTTCTCCAAATATTGTAGTAAAAAGGTCTTAAACATTGGAGATAAGTGATTAAGATATAAATGTGGGATTAACCTTGCTTGAACACAGTAGAAAGAAAAGTTCTTGAGAATGTGAGTTAAATAGACTTAAATTAAAACCCAATTCAATCATTTGCAGGCTGAGTGAATCTAGGAAAGCTACTTAAACTCTTGGGAATTAACTTTCTTTATCTATAAAATGGGAATAATAAGACAAAATTGCAGAGTGATGACTAGAATCACATGAGAACATGATTATAAAATGACAATCACAGGGCTATAAAAACTCAGTCATAGTAGAGAAATGTGGCAAATAACCACAAAAGACACATGTTAAAAACTGGAATCTGTGCAACTAAAATATAAAATAAAACCTACATATGCATAAGGAGATATGAACTTTGGGCATTACATTTATGAACCTATCACCTAGCTATCATCTATTTATCTTTTTTAGTATTTAGTATTTAGTATTTTGTTGTGTATAAATCTCTTGTAGCCCTTTATATTTTGGACTTATCTCAATACAGCGTGAACTCTTGAGGTTGGAACTATTAGGCACTTAATATCAATCTTGCATTGCTTACTCTACTTTAAGGTAATAAAACATCAATAAATATGTGTTGATTTATGTTGGGAATAACCTGTGCTTTTATCTTTAAGGATGTATAGATATAGAATGAACAAAATCATACCCTTTGATTTCTGTTGCTTAATATGATTTTTGAATATAATTGTGCATCATCTGTTTTATGTTTTGTGTAGAAAAAAAATCACTTGTTAAAAATCTAAGCAAGCGCGCATTTTTGTTCCATCTGTTTTTAGTAAGAAAAATACAGTAAATAGGGCTCTGTTGGCAGGGAAAATTAGTTTTCCTATTAATTCATATTTTTAAAGATATTTTCATCTCAGCTGAGAGTATATTAAACAGATAATGCTCATAGTTGGTCAGTTACATTTTTATTAATATGAGTTTACTTATGTGCTACTATAACCCAATTTACGGCTATTGTGGATCACACACAAAATTCTAGAATAAGCAATTTTAAACAATTTACCTTAGTTCAATTTAACAATATTTTCCAAGTATCTATTCTGTCCATGGCACAGGGTCAGATTCTGGGGATAAAAATATAAATAAGCAATAGTCACTGACCTCGAGAACAGATTACAGAACACACTAATGTAAACAGATATTTGTTATCTAGGAAATGAAGGTTGCTGTGGAGGCACATGCAATGTTATAAAGTACTGTAAGAACACAGCCAGGGGAACATTTAACTCTGTTTTATCAAAAGGGTCAGGAGATCAATAATCCCTTAGGAAAAATAATTGATGTAGAATAGAGAAGAATGTTAGTACAAGCTTTGAACTGAAATTATGTGCCTAAAGACATTATCAGAAATCTAACAAAGAAGATAATTTCTCTAAATTTCAAGTAGCAATAAATCCTAAAGAGCAGGTAGTTGCCAAAAGATGTTGTAGATACTCTTCTCTGAGTTGGCAAACTTTCTCTCAATATATTTCTGCCTTGAACCATGCCCGATTAAAAAAAGGGGGTGGGGATCTAAATTTTGCCCAGAGAGTCATTCTCTCTTGATTTTCCTACTATATTGTTTATCAGTTCCCTATAATGTGGTACTTCAGGGGATTGTACTTCTGCTATGTATGATTTCTAGAAATCAGAAATCTTATACCAGGTCATTAAATAAGCCCAAATAATATTCAGGATGGATCAAATCCAAGAGTATTTTTTTCCTTTCTTAATTCTAAATTCTAGAATGAGCCATATACCAGAAAACTTTTCTTCCCTTTCTATAAAATTAATTCATTTGTATATTTAACCACATTTGTTACAATGAGGTGCTGGGGATTTTTAAATAATAATAGTAATGATAACAGTAATAATAATTACCCATTGCCCCATTCTTTTTTGCTGACAGAAGGACACATTTATTCTGGTAGCCACTGCTCATAAAAAGTGACCATAGCTTCAGTTTGAGGGAAAGTCATGAAACATTTTAAACCAATCAAAATGTTACCCTTACTAGCGACTGATTTTGCCATAAGTATATATTGTGTGTTGATTTAATGTGACTTAGGTAGAGTTATGCAGTCCACTTATGACAAAGAAAATAAGTTGCTTTGATGTAAGTATGAAATGAGTCCTGTCAGGATGTCATCGTTCCCCATCTGTTGTCATCAATGAGTAGTCAGCAATCTGGTTGCTGAGGGGCCCCACTGGGGTGAAGAAGCAATTAGGTCCAGGGGACATTGGGACTCTAAATACTGATAATTTGTGAAGACCTTCTGAGAGTTTCATTTTGGGCGAGGCTACTATTGGCTAAACTAAAAACTCCCTGAAGGCCCTCGGGGCACTTCCTTTTGTCACCTGGACAGTGGTGGGTGATAAACTCTGCAGTGGCCCCAGGAAAGAGATCAGTTGGTGTCAACTCTGTTGTCCTAGTTCCTGAGCAACTTGCTCTGGAAACAGGGGGCTTTTACTTTTGTGCTGGCAGCTGGGAATCAGGTCTTTGTTGGTCACTGACTCTCCAGTGTGCTTCCTTGAATAAAAAGGCACACACATTAAATGTGGACGTGATTCCCTTGAGCTCTCCTTGCCTGGGACAACATTGTGATTAATCTGTCATTTGTGTGGAATATGTTATTTCTTTACTTGGCTTATTAGGAGATTACTACCCTGTAAGCTATTGGCTTATGAAATTATTATAATGCCCACAGAAAACCTGTGCTAAATAATTTGCTGGGTAGGAGAGAATCAGTCTCTAAATAACCTTTGCTGCCTCCCCAATACAAACACACACAGAAAAATAAAACAGTATATTACCCAAATCTTCATGTGTTAAGAAATCAGATGCAGTATGTGGATGAGGCCTCTGGGAAACATTTCTTTCCTTTATGCATTTTTCTATACCTAAGATTATACTATGCCTTCAAGGATATCAGTCTAATAACAGCAAAGCAGAAAGATGGAAATAAATTTCAAATCATAAGGATATCAATGAGTGACTGATATGAAAATATTTTACATGATTCATTTATCATATGTACATATTTTTAGCTAAGTTCTGACCAACTCACCTCCTTAAAATAGCAAAATGACCTATTATTTACAACCAAAATGCAGTCACTGACCTGCTTCCTCTATAACCTGTACAACATCAGTCAAGAAATAAGGGGGCAATGAGTTAAAGGATAAGCTAGTTTGATTGAGCTAACTCAACAATAACAACGAGGAATTTACTCTCTTAGGTCTAGGATTATCTGTTTAAATGCATGGATTTGCATAAAGGATTTATGAACTGTATTTTGCTAATTAATAGAAGTTGCCTGCTAAGCATTTAAGTAATTTGTTCTTTTTTGAATTGATTTATAGCAAATCAAAGAAGTGAGAACTTACTCCATAATTATTTATCAATTGAAAGTAAGAGAGAAAATAAAATAATATTTAATTCTTCTCTTCTAGTTCCCATGCCCTTTTAGCTCTGTCTTTTGATGTGATCCATGTTTCCTTGGACTGCAAAGGAGCTGATGAGATATTCTAATTTTATGTAATCAAAATAAAGTGTGAGAGGATTAAAAACTCTTTAGTTGAAATTGATGTTTCATTCCCTTGACTCACGTTAAGCAAAGTTTAATCTAATGCTATTTCAATAGATAAATAACCATGAATTTTCAATTATATTATATATTTCATATAACAAATATTTACTGTAGACCTATTTCTGTTCCAGGCATTTTTCTAGGTACTTAAGAAGTAAACACAGTATAAAAAAAAAAAGTATTTCTAACCTTATCAGACTTAAATTGTACATGAGGAAATGGAGAAACAAGTAAATATATTGTCAGATATTATGCAGGAAAACTCTTTTTTGAGCAGATGCATGTGTATGTATGTGTATGTCTAGTATTGGGAGATAGTATTTTATATATGATAGAGATCTTACAATTAAGGTAATATTGAACACAATGGATAAGTTTTATAAATATTCATTTAAAACATATTCCAAGAAGATACAAGGAAATGCTAAGGCCCTGAAATATTACTTATTTGACATAAACCAAGGAGGCCACTATTGTTGGAAAAGAGTGATATGTCAAAAGAGGAGGGAATCAGCATCTAGTATTACGGGACATTGCAGCTCATATGATGATTACAGAGATAAATAGAAAGTGGGGTAGGATATTGTGAAACTATCAGTCAGATAAAACATTCAAGGTTGTTGGGTTTTACTCAAAGTTAGAAGGGATTCATTGGAAATTCTTGAAAAGGATTATAGGATGTTAAGTAATATCTTTGGCCTCTATTATACATCAGTAGCTTCCCCTCAATGTATTTATTATCTATCTATCTATCTATCTATCTATCTACCTACCTACCTACCTACCTATCATTTGGTTAATGCTCACCTGAGGATATTTTTCTATTGATTTTTAAAGAGAATAGAAGTCAGGGGGAGAGACAGTGAGAAAAACATTGATGTGAGAGAGACACATTGATTGGTTGCCTCCCACATGGGCCCTGACCTGGGCTGGGTATTGAGCCTGCAACTGAGGTACATGCTCATGACCCTTTAGACCAGCAGTTGCCAACCGGTGGTCTGCGAACCACTGGTGGTCCGTGAGGTCTGAAAGGTTGGTGACCACTGTTTCAAGGAAACCTTTGGAGCAGCGGTCACCAACCGGTGGTCTGCGGACCATCGGTGGCCCGTGAGGTCCGAAAGGTTGGCGACCACTGCTTTAGACCATGGGCCAACTCTCTATCCACTGAGCAAAATTGGCTAGAGCTTCCCCCAGTTTTGACTCCAAAGCCATATCCAGACTTTGCCAAATATTTCTCAAGGAGACAAAATTACCACTAGTAAATAACCACTGTTTTGAATGAACCATATTGAGTACTTTCAGAAAAGAACCCTGGGATGGGGGATGGGGTTGGAGAGGGAAGAGAACACCAAGGCAATTCTGAAACAGCTTTTGCTAAGAATCCAAAAGCACTCTATGGAGCTGTGAGTATTGGTGAGAAGTGTCTGGATTCTGGGTACATCTATATAGATAAAAGCCTAAGCGACCATTATGACCGAACGACTGGAATGACTGGTCGACCAGTCACTATGACGCACACTGACCAGGAGGGGGCAGACGCTCAATGCAGGAGCTACCTCCTGATGGTCAGTGCACTCTCACAGCCAACCTCCCGCGGCCGGCTGGCGGTGTCAGTGGCGTCTGTTCCTTCCGCGCCCAGCCCGACAACCATTGCCTCTCTCCTGGCCCTGCTGGGGCCTTCGGGGCCCTGGGCTGGGATGGGGAACTGGCAGTGGCTGGCAGATGTGGGCCCTTTCCCAGAGAGACCGAGGACTGGCTCCCTCTTTGTGGCTGGCAGCCAACCTCCCATGCCCCATCCCTCCCCTGCAGCTGGCAGGCCCCAATCAGCAGTCCTGATCAGCCCTGATCACCAGCCAGGCCTAGGGACCCCACCCATGCACAAATCTGTGCACCGGGCCTCTAGTTTTAACATAAGAGCCTATAGGAATTGCTAACATGGAATAAAAGGAAAGAGAAGATTATTACATGTTTTTGCCTCAGTACTTATAAAATTGGGGTTGCTATTTACTAAGCTAAGACAGGCACAACACAAGCAGTTTGGGAGTTGACAAAGTATAAATTGGGACTTCAGTTTTGGACTGAATGTGTTTGATGTATTTATTAGACTCCAGGTAGAGATATCCAATGTGGATCGGAGTATATGAGTCTCTAGTTCAGGAGGAAAATTCTTGATTGGAGTTACACATTTGGGAGCCATCAGTATACATATCAAAGCTTATAACTGGGTAAGATAAATCTTCATATGAACATGACTAATACTGAACCTAGCTGTCTTTAAATATTAGGAAGTTAGGGAGATAAATAGAAAGTGGGGTAGGATACTGTGAAACTGTCAGTCAGATAAGCGTTAACCAGTTGCAGGTAAACATGTGAAGAAGCTGCTAAAATTTAGTTAATAGGAGTATGATTAATTGAATGAATGCTTGGATATACATGAGGAAATACTTCCTCTCTACTTTTTGTAAGGCAGATAATACCTAGATAGCTATGCTTTTCACTTCCTTAACAAATGTGTTTAATATGTTTGTTAAGGATTTTATCATAGTTGCTTGTAAGATTTGGCTGATCATTGGGTACGTATGTGGGTCGGGGGAGGTCTATGTTTCCTTCACTCATTATGATTCTATGCTTTATACTTTTACTTGAATACCGTGATGCTGCTTTATTTCTAGATCCCATAGTGACATAGATTTCAGAAAGCATAAATTAATGAAATAAAACCTAGGACATACAAAACAATCTTTTATTGGCTCTGTAGTTGATATATCCAAACTTTCAGAGTATTGCAGTAAATCCCTTATTTGCTAGAAGGGTCCTAGGCTGATCTGGCAGTTTACATGCTAAATCAAAGGGCAGCAAATTAAATACACTCAGAAAATTTTAAAAAATCACTTTAAGATAAATATTCTTTCCTCATAACGAAACCATTTTAAATAACAAGCCATCTATATTCTATTGTAAAGAATTATACATAGCAATTGGACAGAATTAATTCCAATGAGACTCATGACTTTTCTCCCTGATGGTATTAGTATAAATTGACACAATTTTGTCAACTGTTGAATATTTTTTAATCAAAACACTCAAATCATCAGTTTATTAAGTCTATTTAAGGCTTTAGTTGTAGCTATTTTCTTTAATCACCGACAATAAAAATGCTGCCACAAATAAATATGCCACTGAAGAGTATCTCCTTATAGATCTGCATGACAACTGTCAGACAGCTGCACCTTCCCATCAAGCTAAACAATTGGTTTAAATTATAATCAAAATATTCTGGAACATTTTCCATAAATAATCTTTTCAATTAATAATGTTATCAAAGGGATGCTTTTGAATGTACCATTCTGTGAAATGATTTTAATTTCTTGACATTTTACACAAATGCATCTAAAACTTGCTAGCACATGAAAAATTATGGTTTTCAAAACCACTATTACATTGGAATGGGCTGCCTGGCCAGCATGGCTCAGTGGTTGAGCATTGATTTATGAACTAGGAGGTCAGGGCATATGCTCAAGTTGAGGGCTCAATACCTGGTGTGGGGTGTGCAGGAGGCAGCTGATCAATGATTCTCTCTCATCATTGATGTTTCTATCTCTCTCTCCCTCTCCCTTCCTCTCTGAAATCAACACACAAAAAACAAACAAAAAACACAACAAATTGGAATAGGCTAAATTTTTCAAATAGGAAAATTTGTTTTTTAAAAAACAATAATTTATAAGAAAGTGTTTTGTTTATTTTCTGAGAACTCCTGAGAGATAAATGGAGTCAGTATTAAATATTTTAAGTTTAAATGAGCAAATATTGATTCAAATTGGGCAGCACCAAACCAGAAGTGGTTAGGAGGACCCCAGAGATAGCAGTTTGGGGAAAGCCTTCAATAGAGAAAGAGTGGAAGCAAAGCAAAGAAATTACTGATTGGTTATACCTTAAAGCCTAATTGGGTGGTTGGATTTGTTGGCTTTAGGTTTCAATTTTGTAGCCTTAAGTCACTTAGGAGCTTAGATTTTGGTTTGCTTACATAGGCTGCTACCGCATTAGACCACCTCCGTCTAATAGCCTCCTAGTTTAATTAATTTAACACTACCCTCAAAACTCCAAAAGCATAAATAAAAAAAAACAAGAGAACAATCAAAATTATATGGAAAGAGTGATGCTGAGTTTGAGTAAGAATATGTAACCTAACAAAGATTACATATAAATAAACCTGAGTTTATTTTATGCTCTCATATCTGCATAATAAACTAGAAATTATGAACATTTTAACTTTATTTATACATTAACCAATATAGACCAGAAAATGTCTATATTTTTGTTTTATACAAATATTTTATGTTGTTTTTCATGTATGACTAATAGCAATTTGATTTTGTGATACAAGGAAATGGCAATCATGTTTATAAAGGAGCTTGTATTCTCTTGGGCCTTGAATTATTCCTCCTTACTTGAGAAGTTTTTAACATGTACACATGTTACTATGCTGATCCCTGGAATCAGCATAGAAAATATTTCAAACAGGTTTCCATTTGCTACTGAATGTCATGTTGTTAACCATGGAGTAGTATATAGAGATGGCTTTATAATATAATATAATCTAATAAAAGAGAAACATGCAAATTGACCGCACCTCTGCTAAGCCCCAAGCCACGCCCACCAGCCAATCAGAGCGACTATATGCAAATTAACCCAACCAAGATGGCGGCCGGCAGCCATGGAGCTGGAGCAAGCAGGAGGCTTGGTTGCCCTGGCGATGGAGGAAGCCAAGCTTCCTGCCTGCCCTGGCCGGCTGTGGCCTCCACTCAAGGCAACAAAGTTTAAATTATAGAAGATAAATAAATCCCAGATACCTGCTTCCAGCTAGTCTCCACTGGGAGCTTGGGTGACTGGGGCCCGTGGCCAGCCTGCAAACAGCCATCAGCCCTTCACCCAGGATGGCCATACCCTCATGAGGTGAGGGTCCCCTCTGGGGGGCTTGGCCAGGCTGCAAACATCCATCAGCCACTCACCCAGGCTGGCCCGGCACCCCAGGGGGTACCCCCACCCTGAAGGGGCTGTGGCCATCCTGCAAACAGCCCTCAGGCCCTCACCGAGGCTGGTCAGGCACCCCAGCGGGACCCCCACCCTGATTTGGGACACCCTTCAGGGCAAACCAGCCAGCCCTCACCCATGCACCAGGCCTCTATCCTATATAATAAAAGGGTAATATGCAAATTGACCCTAACAGCAGAATGACTGGGCATGACTGGTCACAATGACTCACACTGACCCCCAGGGGGCAGATGCTCAATGCAGGAGTTGCCCCCTGGTGGTCAGTGCGCTCCCACAGGGGGAGCTCTGCTCAGCCACAAGCCAGGCTGATGACTGCCAGTACAGAGGTGGTGGTGGGAGCCTCTCCCGCCTCCTCAGCAACGCTAAGGATATCCAACTGCAGCTTAGGTCTGCACCCCACTGGCAAGTGGACATCCCCTGAGGGCTCCCAAGCTTCCAAAGGGATGTCTGACTGCCAGCTTAGGCCCAATCCCCCGGGGAGCAGGCCTAAGCCAGCAGGTGGTCATCCCCCGAGGCTTCCCAGACTGCGAGAAGGCACAGGCTGGGCTGAGGGATCCCCCTGAGTGCACAAATTTTTGTGCACCTGGACTCTAGTATAGAATAATTATACATTGTGAGCTCATGTGTGAGGGCACACCCTTGTGTTTCTCTTTATAGCAGTACACTTTAATAAAAAGCAGTGGATGATTTAGGTGTACAAAATAGTGATTTGACATTTATATTCCTTACAATGTTGTCACTGCACTAGGTCTAGTAATCATATGTCACCATGCCAACATCACAATATTATTGACTTTATTTCCCCTTCATCTTTTTTTTAAAATATATATTTTATTGATTTTTTTACAGAGAGGAAGAGAGAGGGATAGAGAGTTAGAAACATCGATGAGAGAGATGCATCAATCAGCTGCTTCCTGCACACCTCCTACTGGGGATGTGCCCACAACCAAGGTACATGCCCTTGACCGGAATCGAACCTGGGACCTTTCAGTCTGCAGGCCGACGCTCTATCCACTGAGCCAAACCGGTTAGGGCCCCTTCATCTTTTATACCCATCCCAGAGCACCCCTCCTCTCTACCAACCATCATTTTGATCCCTATTTGTGACTCTGTTTTTTGTTTTGTTTTTTTGCTCATTGGTATAGTATATCAACTATACTTAAGTGAAAAAAATCAAATATTCACATGTAAGTGAATGAATAAATAAATCTGAACAAAATATAAATAAAATGAAATGAAAAGTGGCTTGTTAGGAAAATAAAAAAGGAATGGATGTCAATCAGATCTTACTCTGTCCACCTTCCATCACTTACAGTGTTTAATGACTTTGTTGGGTTGCGTATTCTAATCTCTAATAAAGGTTACAATAGAATGAAGTAAACTGGGTAGAATTGGTGTACCTTCAAGTTTTCTATCATATTTGTCCATGTTTGGCTCTGAGATGAAAGCTTATTTCCAAAATATAGCATCTTTGTGGCAGACTCAGTTAGTAAAACATTAAAATGCCTTTGGCCTCCCTATACTTTTCTTTCTCATTTAAAACATGTCGCTGGGATTTGTGGTTCTTTGTCTTCAAGAGTTTGCATATGCTCAGATTAAATGAACATGTGTTTTCATTAATGTCCAATTCAGTGGAGGGACACGGCAAACTGTGGTAGAGCGGTTGAAGGGGAATAGAGGATTTGGGGTAAGTTACTACCAGGAGGGAAGTCTTCTTGGAAAAAGACCAAGAAGTGGGGTTTCCACCAACTGTGATGATAAAACTCTAATTCCTGGCCATGCCCTAGAAACGTCATAAAACCAACCTAAAGGACAACTTCTGGTTACATGGCAAGAAGTTCAGTCCTTTTTATGAAATTGAAAGAGAACAGAAATATACAAGGTTCCCTACAAACCCTTCCCACAATGACGTGCTGTAAAGTAAGATGGAGGAACCTTTCATGGTATAATAGACTCAGAGATAGAAATTCTCAACAGCTCAATGTTAGGAATTTAATATTGTATTTATTTTGACAGATAGGAAGATGGAAGAAAAGGCAGAGAGTGATAGAAAAAAAATTTCAGTGTATCTTGCACAATGCAATCCTGAAACTATATTGACACCTACAACATATTATTTAGCTTTTTAGCAAACCCGAATGCTATGCACTGACCCTAGTGTTTAATTTTGTTCTTTTTAATAACTGTTCAGTTAACTTTTTTCCACAACTGTGAAACATGTATTTTAATATTATGTAATAGGTCCTGTGACATTTTTCCTGTCCCTCAAAAAGGATGCTTAAAGCTTGAGCCAGAAAGCCAAATGTCCATGGGTTATCCTATTTGTAAGGGTAAAACTGAGAGCGGATTAAATTATTCCCCTCTGCAAATCCTTTGGTCTCTGCTCACTCTTTTGCTTGCTTAGTATACTTTTTTTCCCCTTTACAAATACCCATAAATTATTATGTCCTCACACTCACTGCAGGACAAACAGGGTCATTTATATCTGGAGAGCATAGCTGGGCCCTGTGAAATGGAGGAGGCAGAGAGAGAGTTGTAAATGGTGCATCTGTAAAAGTTGCTAATTGTATGAGTTTCATGAGCTAGCAATTAACACTACAGTTTCTTTACTGATTTTTACTTTGCCCTTTTAAATCAAGCATTTCATCAATGTTAAGAAAGTAAGCCCCATGGTGTGGCTCAGAGGTTGAGCTTGGAACTATGAACCAGGAGGTCACCATTCCATTCATGCTCAGGTTATGGGCTCAATCCCCGGTAGGGGTTGTATAGGAGGCAGCCCATCAATGATCCTCATCATTGATGTTTCTATTGCTCTCTCCCTCTCTCTTCTTCTCTCTCTGAAATCAATAAAAAACATATTTTTAAAAAAGAGAAAAAATATTAAGTAAAACAGTCACAATTTAATTTTGTGAATGTTGCAACAAATATAGGCTTTTAAATAAAATGTGTTCTCATTACAATGTCTTTGAAAATCCAGGTAGTTTATATTTGGTTACTTGTTAAAATTGTGAAGGATTAAAAAAACACAGTATCTATTTATCTGAATAAGTAAGCGCATATATATTACCTCATTAATAACATGTATATTCACACTCAATTCTGAATTTCACTTTCTTTGTATGGCTTTGGTCATTGGTAGTAGTAAATATATCTTTATTTTGAAGTAATTGTTCTTTTGACCCAAATTGACAATATGAGTACAAATTAAAAATTAATTAGTTAGCAAGCATCAAATGTTACTTCTTTGTGTTTTGTTGTTGTTTTTTTCTACTTTGGCCTTCAAAAGCTTGAAAAGGCGATACAGAGAAGGAGATCCTGTTCCTGCCAAAATGAGCAAGTTTCATTGCTTGCCAGCAGAAATTTCTTCTGTTTTTCAAGATTTTTTTTTTCAACGTGAGAAATCTTTTTTGAAAGAAGTCCCATTCTCATTTGCAGATCACAAAACTATTTTCGTTTCTTGTCCATTCTCACATTTGGATAAAACAGTTTTGTTTTTGAATGCATACATAAGCCACCTGGCTTGCTTTTCATCCTCAGCCTAATGGGTGGATGGAATGAGAGCGCCAGCAGCTTGAAGCAAATCTAGAAAGGGCTGTTCTGACAATTTCTAACTCCTGAAAATAGCACACTGCCTTCCTAATAGTGTATTCAATTTATTTAAATTGTTGTGCCGAGGGAAAATGATTTTTCCTTCTGTTGCTTTTTCCATTACTTTCAGCATCTTTTGCCGTTTGACTTGATGCACTAACTCTGGGATCCCTGTTACCTTCCTAGATACAACGTTGAAAATAGGTAAATTCCCCAAGGATGAGGGCTTTTAAGTTTTTCACAGATCAAAATCAATTGCATATCCAATTAATTATTAAAAGACACATACACAGAGTTACACAGAGATTTTCACAACTGATAACAAGTTGTCAGTTGCAGTTCATCTGCAGGTGTAAATATTGCACATAGGATTAGAACCCAAGCAAAATCCACAGCAGTGCTCACTGACAGACTTATTCGTAGAGAGGAAAGAAAAAAAAATAAAGATGTGGCATCAATTTTCTACACTTTGAGGTAAAAATGCTAATGTGTTTCTCTTAAAGATTTTTTTTGTATTTGTGGGCTTTTTGTTTATTTATTGGTGTCTCACCTTGTTTCAAGAAAGGATTTAAAGTGACCTAAATGCATACAGTACAAAAGGAGATGTTGTAAAAAGGATTGGGGAAATAGGCACGAAGATAAAACAACAGTGAGGGAGACAATGGTGGTAGAACACAAAGTACATGCTCTGGTCATAACTGTTTGCCAACCTATGGCTGAGACAGGGCTGAAAGTTAAGCTAATCTCAAAGTCAATGCAAAGAAGATGGCATAGGCAGTTAAATAACTCATGATGATAATAAAATCAAAATAGTTATGTAGGACAAAGAAAAGTATACCACTAAAAGTAACTTTCAGTTAGATTTCAGTAAAATCAGTTCTTAGGGAGTCAGAAATATGAAGTCCCCAGATTCTTTTCTTCTGTTGCCCAGAATCCCTGCTTAATTGCACTAGTTAAATGGTTTCATTGTAGCTTTCAACAGGAGCCAGTTAAATATGGAGGGTGCCATGATAACCACAACAAATGCAATGCTGCACACCATGACGCTGACTCAGGGGTGTTTGATATACAGCCCTTCAGTTAGTTTTGATTTACAAAAGTGAGAGGGAATGTAGGATCTCCCAATGGAGACTACTATCTGATCCATCAAAACAGTTTCCACCACCCTTGATTCTCCGTGAATATTGATGTAAAGCCTTTTATTAACATCAGAATCTGGAGGCTTCTGTTCAACTCGAGCTCTATAGATCATTGTATCTTTCTTACCACAAAACCAAAGCCTGAGGGAATGTTAAAAAATCCCCAATCTTATAGTCTTCTTAGCAGAAATATCCACACATTTATACAAGTATAACAAGGAACCACTTTTTACCCGGGTAAGAGTAACCCCCCACAGCTTGCAGTTTATACAGAATAACCACAAGGTGATATATCGGCATCTAAACTGGGTATCCGCAGGAAAGGGATCCAGTACATTCATGAGTATTAGGATTTAAGTCTCTAGACATGGTCAATTCAGCCTTTAATTTCTTCAAAGTTAAGAACAAAATGGTTCTCCAAAGAGATCCTATGTCAGAGATAATAACATGCTTCAGTTTGTAGTTCTCAAGCTGGGCCTCAAATTAGAATCATATTAAAGTGTCTGGTCCCTTCTCCCAGAGATTTGGATTTAATAACCCTGAGGTAGGGTGCAGTGAGCTGGGCATTTTTAAAAAGCAACTGAGGTGATTTTAATAAGCAGAGATTCACCATATTAAACCAATCAGTTCCAGCTTACCAGGAAATTAAAACAAGTCTAGTGAGAAAGCTCCAGGCTCATAAACTGAAAAGATCAATTCGTTTTCTTAAAGTTTTCAGAGTTATAGCCAACAACCCAGTTCTTCTAGCATTAACTTTTTTTCCTGAAAATATTGATGCAGGAAGGATCTAACTATGAAAATGGAACAGAACATTTCTGACACCCAACAAAAGTAAAATTACAACCTATTAGAGGAACCAAGACTTGTGGGTCCTAACTTATGGAAATAAAAAAACAAAAAACAAAAAAAAAACAAAGTTCAGTAGACAAACCTTTCACATTTTAAAGAGTTTCTACTATAAAAACACACAACCAGCTGATTATAAATATATAGACATTTTTAGGGAACTAAAATATATATTGAATTATAATGAAGAAAACAATGTGTCTTCCCTCCTTCTGCCACTAATTTTATTTTAGTATTTCCATTTCTTAAACTTAGCATATATATATAGTATATGTGTGTGCATAATTGGGTATATACATAGCTCAGCATATACATACACATATATACACTCTTTAAAGTTGTCATTGCTTAAAATGTAGTTTTACATTTTTCTTTCTCACATGTTATAATAAGACCATTTTCCTGTGTAATAAATATCATTTGAAAATAAACAAGCAAAAAAAAAATACACCCATTACATTTAGCCTGAACCCATCTGGCAGTCCCTCCTGCTTATCTGAGGATCTTTCACAGCAAGACAAATCCCCTCTGATCCAGGGAAAGAATGTCCACTCTGTTGCATGAAGTGAAGAAATATGCAGGAGTTGTGGCTTAGATCATGTACAGTGGATTGGAAGTTATTCATGAATTAGCCAAATTAAAGGGATTCTTAAAGCAAGAATTTCAACCACCAAACAAACAATTCACAAAGCCTCTCTACTTGGAAACAGTATCAGGCACCTGAGTGCAGACTCACGGGCTACTCTTCCATCAAAACGAGGCTGGGAAATGGCCTTTTCTGAGAAGATCAGAATGGGCAATGATGAGGAACAGCCCCACTAGGCCTTGATGGGACCTAGAATCAAACATATCTTCCCTCCTATGAAGATAAGAATGCATACATTTAAAGATATCCTCCTTGTGCTCAAAATCCTAAGACATAGACGTACCATCAGTGACATTTAAAAAATAAATCCTATTCATCACACCATCTTCTACTTACCTGAGAGTAGGGGAAGGACAAGTAGAGATTGAAATAAATTACTCACCCCCCTCCCCAATTAGGTATGCTTCATCCTGAGCCAGGTCACTATCTCCTATGCTTGTGTGGTTTTGAGCACACGTGTACCTTTTGAGGATCTGCATCTTCTATCTTTCCCTCCCTCTCCTTTTGATAGGTTGCTTCCTTCTACTTGGCCACAAAACTGTTTTCCTTTGGCGAATCTTCTCAGCCCTCTGGTGGTGCCCGATTCTTAGGAGCACCATCACCATGCAGCGGGGAAAGGTCTAATGAAAAAGAGAGAGAGGAACCAGAAAAACAAATTAGTCATTAAGAAAATAGTAAGATATCAGACTAGATGCTACCTTATCAGCATAGAAGTAATTGCATTAATAAAATGGCGAGGAAAAAATCTCCTTGGTCAAAAGACAGAGATTGACAGATGGATAAAAACATGATCCAACTATATGCTGCTTACAAGCAGCACAATAGGTTCCAAGGCATCAGTATGTTAACAAAGGACAGCAGAAGTGGCTAAGATATCCTTTTAAAAACTCTAATTTGAATCATTGTTTTCTAAAAACGATTTTTTCCATATGATTGCATAAGATTGAACAATGGTTATAATCATTACTTTAGTCAGTTGACATTTCATCTCCTTCATCAAATCCCCTTGTGCCACCACTATTTTTTCCCCCTTCAAGTGTTCTGTGACTCTATAATAATTTTAATTTTAATTATTAATAGCATTTCTTTTATAGCACATACAATATATTTATGATGCATATAGTATATTTCCAAGAACTATTCTATAGCTCCAGGAAATAATACACTTCTCATTTACTTTTATCTTCCTTGAATGACTGTTTGAATTGCACACAGTAGGTACATTCGAACTATATTTGTTAAATTAAATTTAAAATTTCTCTTTCATGATATGTGAGATCCTGATGGATAGAAAACGAATGAACTAACATTCAAATAGACTGACATTAAAAATTAATAACTTGAATCTTTCAGTAAGCTTAATCTTTAGAAGTTTACATGAGTCATTTTTCTCTTTTGTTTCTAATTCTATTTGCCCATGCAGTTAGGCAATTTTACATTGTTAGTATGTGTCTTGTAGAAAACAGAAAGGTAACCATTGCAACAGAGTTTGGCTGGTCAACTTGGGCCCCAGAAATTTTTCTGATCCATATTTGTCTTCTCCAAAAATTTTAATAGCTTCTTGGAGGTCTTGATTTCAATTGTATTTTTTCTTCTTTTGTATAATAGTTGTCTTACACCATAGTTTATTACTTGAAATTTGGTATTTCCTTTTTGCTTAACTAATTGTTTTGTTTCTTTGCTATCTTATTTTTAACTGGAGAATATAATTTTTGAGTTGTGTGGAATGTAAACAAGAAATTAAAACAATGTCAGCCCCTGAACTCTTAAGTTTGGAAGGCAGTTGGCTTCTCTCAGTTTTAAATCAGATCTTATGCATAAATGAAGGGATACACTTGTCTCAGTCCGCTTCCTTCAGCAGATACCTCCTGAGTAGTTGTAGCAGATCATGATTTGCCATCAGATTTTCAAGGTAAGTTGAAAAGGAAAAGTCAAGTTTTGATTATTACAATACTTAAAACCTCATTTTGAGATCTGCAACTAAATAGATGTTGACTTTTCATGTGTTTTAAATGAACCATATGTGGCCTGGCCATGGTTCGATATCCGGTTAGGTCACATGCCTAGTCAAGGCTTGATCCCCAGTGTGGGGTGTGCAAGAGGCAGCCCATCAATGATTCTTTTTCATCATTGATATTTCTGTCTCCCTCTCCCTCTCCCTTACTCTCTGCAATCAATAAAAACATTTTAAAAATGAACCATATACATTGGGAACTATTAAAATAAAAATAATAATTGCCATAGAAATCAGCCTTTGATAAGTTCCTTCATTTAAGTAAGTTATTTTCTGCTTATTAAACTATGGATATTTTTTAGACAGTTATCAATTAGATCAAGTATTTTCAAATCATATCTTAGATAGGTACTCCAATCACACATGAGAAACTTATTTCCCTCATCCTTACATGTCTTGGATTTTTATCTATTTCACATCCCATTCGGTTTCTCATCTTGCCTCCTCCACTTATGGCAAGTTGACATTTTATAAAAACGTGTAGAAAACTTGCAAGTGCAAGAAAAGGTAAAATAAAATCTAATAAACAATCAAAGCCCAGCTAAACTTCCTGTCTAAACTGCTCTGCACTGCTCAGCAAGAAGCTTTTCATGTCATTCTGATGGAACCTTCTGTCACCCCATCAATTGTATTAATTTTTCCCCAGATCACAATCATGGATTATAGGGGAGTTTGTTGGAAGTCAGATACATGAAATAGGCTTGCTTATGGTTAGTTCATTTCCTTTTTTTTCATCTCTTCTACAATTCATGAAGTGCCTTTTGAATTGTGTAAAGCAGTTTTCCAACCAGTTGGATGTCAGCAAAATTTTAGCATTAATGAGTTCATTTCAACAAAAATTGGCTTATTACCATGAAGACTTCTAGTGTTATATGCTAGTGGTTTTATAGTCATTTCCTTTATTCGTTATAAAAATATTCTTTTACCTGCCACATGTGGAAGTAATGAGAATGGTGAGACTCTCTTTTGGTAAGTAATTGCCAGTAATAATAAAAACATTACTTCAATAACTAAGCAAAATAAAAACTTTATGCAAAGAAAATACATATGATAGCTGAGAAGTTTTTATTAACCCTATTGTTTTTAAATTAAATATTGTAGTGATGATTATATTAATGAAATGTCACATAATAGGGATTTATGAATAAAAAGAATTCTAGATAATTAGAAAAATAATGTTCTTTAGATAATATTACATAAAAATGTTATGTGCTCAACATATTTCAAAATACTTAAAACATAGGCATCTGGACACAAATTCACATGTAAGAATAATTTACAGTAGCCACTGATCAATATTACAGTATTTAATTTGCTTGTTTATTTTTTAATGTAAATGATTATCATAATTTGTAAAAGAGGATATTAACTAGTAATATCCTTTATCTGGTTTATCTTTGCCTTAGTTGCTTTACCCTTCTTGATATATCTATAAGTAATGTACCTTTTCAATTAATACATTTTTTATGTGAAAATTGAAAGAACCAGCAACTCATACTCATAAACTTCTCCATGATTAATATTATTGTGTCTGTTGATTGAGAGAGTAGGCAGTAAAATGTGTTATGCACCAATGCAATTTTTATATAAAATTAGAGTTTAGATTCAGAAATTATAAATGTATTTTAAGAGTCTAAAAATAGGCTGTTTATGAATTATGTTAGAATAGCCATGCAACGTTTATTTTTAAAATTTATTAGAGGAAAACCAATTCACAATGTTTTTTTTTTTGCAATTTATAATTCTGTCAATAATATTTAAGAAAAATTGACTTTTCTTAAAATATATTTAACTCTGCTCTTTGATAGAAATATGTTTCAAACTAGATTAAATATAACAATTATTTTTAGAGTATTTTTATAAAGCTACAAATATTAATCTTTTAAAGAGCATATTCTATGTTTAATAAGCATGAGCTTTACTCTTTCAGTTTTATAATTTTTATCTTGAATGTCAGGTCCTTTTAGTTTACTCTGTCGACCTATATTCTCGATTTTTGAAATTGTTTCTTTTAGTATGCTCAAGGCTTAGAAAGTGACTAGTAAGGCTGTAACACTATCAGCATCCCAGATGCTGCACAGTGTCACACTCCGTTCAACTGGATGCTGGTCACCAGGTGTGTGTGTGTGAGGAAACTGCTGGATGCTGGGAGAAAGAGGACCTAAGAATAAGATGTGACAGTGCCCCAGTCTGGCACAGGCCAAGAAGTAGGGTCTGTTCCCTCCTGTGAAACTGGGAAAGCCCAGGGTTCCTGGAAATATAGTTTATTGAAGGGTCTTATCTCTGGAATGGTGAAAAATTAGTCCTCTGGTGAACATCATCCTTGCCCACCTAGCAAACCTCTAAACAACTAAAAACAAACTTTTTTAGAAAAAGGAAACAAAACACTGTAACTCAGAACAAAATTCAATAATATTAGTAGGAATACACAACCTCCAGCCAATTACAAGGTAAAATGAAAATACCTGGCTTTCAATTTTTAAAAAATTACCAGGTATTCTGTGAGCAGGCAAATATGAGTAATAATGAGGAGAAAAAAAAATAATCAAAATCACTCCAAAAAAGTTAAAATAATGGACAAAGGATAGTAAACAGTTACAGCTGTGTTCCATTTGTTTAAAAAGTTATACAGATACATGGAACATATAAATAAACCTAAATAAAATTTCTAGAGATAAAACTAGAAAATACATGATGAAGCATACTACTGGATGAGATTAGGACAGATTAAAAATATCAGAACAAATTATTACTGAGCTTGAAGATGTAGCAATAGGCACTATCCAAAATGAAATAGAAATAGAATATTTAAAAGGCCTCATTGAGCTGTGCATAATTCAAAGTAGCATATTATATGTGTAATTGAAGTCACTGAAAAAAGGAGAGGTGTGGAAGCCAGAAATAATGTTTGCAAAAAAAAAAAATGGCCAAAATTTTTCCAATTTTGATGGGAAATATAAACTAAAAAAGATCGAGGGATCTAATGCATAATTAATATGAAAATTATTCCAAGTCTCGGGAGGAGAAAATGGCGGAGGCTTAGACGGACGTGTTGGTGCTTTGTCCCGGACCAGATGGGGGCGAGCAGCTGAAACGGGTAACAATCAGCCCGATCAAGCTGGGGAGGTTCAGCTGAGAGACAGTCTGCAGCCAGGAAAGACAGAAAACTCCTAAAAAATGCGGATGGTTGGAGATTGAGGCTGAAACCTCCCTCTGGGCGCCAGCGCAGCGGCGGGACCCGCGGCCATCTCAGGCAGCGTTCACCGGCATCCAGGAGATCGGCTACTAGCCCGGCGGCTACTGACCCGGAGCCAGGCGATTCCGCAAACAGCGCGACTGCAGAGCAAGGGGAGACTTGCACCCCTTCCAC
>NW_005871048.1:55808952-55902054 GCF_000147115.1 Myotis lucifugus | reverse complement strand
AACTCCTACCATTTGCAACATCATGGATGGAACTGGAGAGCATTATGCTAAGTGAAACAAGCCAGTCAATGAAGGAAAAATACCACATGATCTCACTCATTCATGGATAATAAAGACCATTACAAACTTTTGAACAATAATAGATACAGAGGCAGAGCTGCCTCAAACTGATTGCCAAACTGCAGTGGGAAGGCCAGAGAGAGTTGGGGGGCAGGAGGGAGGGGAGTAAGAGATCAACCGAAGGACTTGTATGCATGCATATAAGCATAACTAATGGACATAAGACACTGGGGGGTAAGGGAGGGTAGGGGTGTGTCAAGGGCGGGGGGGAAAAAAAAGGACACTTATGTAATACCCTTTGTAATACTTTAAGCGAAAAATAAAAAAAAATTAAAAAAAAAAAAAAAAAAAAAAAAAAGAAAATTATTCCAAGTCTCATAATAATTAAATTACACATTGCCAGTAGTAAAGAAAACTTTTAAATTTAGTTAGAGGGGGTAAATGCTAGCAGATTTCTCTTCAGAAACATTTAAAAGACAGAAGAAGAACATTTTCAGAAGTGCTGAATCAAAAATATATATTTACCCAGAATGCTAAACTAATAAAGGTGAAGTAAGGGCCCTTTCAGATGCACAAAACAAATAATTCATCATTAGCATTATACATGTTAATAGAAATCTTTCAAGTAGAAGGAAAATGACACTAGAGGGAAATATGTTTTCATACAAAAGAATAAATAAATCTATAAATACATTGGTAATCATATAAGACAGGGGTCCTCAAACTACGGCCCGCGGGCCACATGCAAATACAAATATTGTATTTGTTCCCGTTTTGTTTTGTTTTTTTTACTTCAAAATAAGATATGTGCAGTGTGCATAGGAATTTGTTCATAGTTTTTTTTTAAACTATAGTCCGGCCCTCCAACCGTCTGAGGGACAGTGAACTTGCCCCCTCTTTAAAAAGTTTGAGGACCCCTGATATAAGACTTATAAATATACACTGAGTGGCCAGATTATTATGACCACCTGACGTTCGTATATACATATATACCCACGTTCAAAGGCTGTTCAATCGTGTTGTTTACCCATATCTTTAGAAAAAAAAATCACTTCTGTCGTGGTAAACAACCCGCTTCCCTATTTATAATGGTCTGGCCCTCTAGCAACTTCAGCAGGAAATTATAGCTAATTTGCCTACAAATGTCAGGTGGTCATAATAATCTGGCCACTCAGTGTATACGTCTTATAAAATAACATTATACGTAAAGGATGGTATGTAGGGCTAAGTTGATTTTATCCCAAGAATACAAGTTTGGAATAATATTCAAAAATATATTGATGCATTTCAGCATAGTGGCACATTAAAAAAGAAAAGCCATATAATCCTCTCAATAGACACAGAAAAACACACTTGACAAGTTTGAATATCCATTCTTGATTAAAATACTTAGCAGACTAGAAATGGAAAGAAACTTTTTTTTTTACCTGATAAATGACATCTATGAAAAACCCATGCCTAACTTAGTATATTTTGATAAAAGACTGTTTCTCTCTAAGATCTGCAACAACATAAGATGTCACCTCTAGTTAACATTGAGCTGCAGGCTTTAACCATTGCAATCAGGCAAGAAAAAGAACATACACAGATAGGAAAGTAAGAAGTAAAAATATCTTTAGTTGTATAAGACCTGTTTGTCTGTATAGAATATGTAATGGAATTAAAAAGCCGGCAGAACTAATAAATGAGTTTAGCACAGTCTTTTGGGGATACAAGACTAAATGAATTTTATAACTATCTAATAGAAATTAATCAGAAAATGAAAATTAGAAGTAATACTAATTAAAATAATATCAAAATACATGAAATACTTTGGGATAAATCTGACAAAGGTTGTGAAAAGACCTGTACACTGAAAATAACAAAATACCATGAACAAAAACTGAAGATTACATGAATAAATGGGGAACTATACTGTGCTTATGGGCCAAAAGCCCAGTATCACTAAGATATCACTTATCCTCAAACTAATCTATGAATTCAAAATATATCATGCATTAACTTGTACTTTCAATGAATAACTCATTTTGACGGAAATGCATAACCTTATCAGGCATCCAAATAAGAACATTAAGGGAAGAAATAAGGATTTCAATATTGTGGAATATTTTATAACCAGTATAAAAGTTCCAATTATTATCATGCCAATTTTATAACACTATATGACACAATTTATTTGAGTCATAAATATCAGTTTTAAATGAATCCTGCATCCATAACTTAAACAATAAAAGTTGAGTTACTGTCCTCTGATAGACATCAAGTGAGTGTAAGTTATTTTGTAAGGGGGAAAAATGTATCACAGCATATTTCACTAAACACAAAATATCCAACCATTTTAAAATATCTTTACTATGAAGTTCTGTTAACAAATTGCAGAATTGTTTTGTCAGGTATTATAAGAAATTATAACATTATGCTAAGCGAAATAAGGCAGTCAGAGAAAGATAAATATCACATGATCTCGCTCATTTGTGGAATATAATGAACAACATAAACTGATGAACAAAAACAGATCCAGAGACAGAGAAGCATCAATCAGACCATCAAACCTAAGAGGGAAGGTAGGGGAGGGCGGAGGTAAGGGAGAGAGATCAACCCAAGAATTTGTATGCATGCATATAAGCCTAACCAATAGACACAGACACCAGCGGGGTGAGGGCATGAGTGGGGGGGTGTCAAGGAGAGGATAAGGACACATATGCAATACCTTAATAAAGAAAAAAAAACAAGTTACAATTTTATTATGTCAATAATTGTTTAGACCAGCAGTTCTCAACCTGTGGGTCACGACCCCTTTGGTGGTCGAACGACCCTTTCACAGGGGTCGCCTAAAACCATCCTGCATATCAGATATTTACATTATGATTCATAACAGTAGCAACATTACAGTTATGAAGTAGCAACGAAAATAATTTTATGGTTGGGTCACAACATGAGGAACTGTATTTAAAAGGCCAGAAGGTTGAGAACCACTGGTTTAGACGAATATTGGGATGTATTGCCACTTGTTATATAAGGTGACAGCCATTTGATGGCCCTGGAGGAGATTAGCACCTAAACTTCAATAACTTGTTTCATAATCTCCTGTGAAACTTTTATACACGTTCTTCTATGTCTTCTATGCACATAGACTTCATTTCTTGTGGATAAATATCTCAGAGTAAAATGCCTTGGCTGCATGGTAGGTGGATATTTAAATCTATAAGAAACTGTCAGTATTCCAAAGGAGTTGGACTGACAATGCTTATGGGCAGATATCCGTCATAGATCACAGGGCGCTGTGCACCCAATGCACATGCGTGCCTCCTGCTATCTGGCTCTCCATCTGTACATGTGTCCCACAGTTCATTTTATTTATCTTTGATATTTGTAATTCCTAGATCTATTTCTAAAATTTATTAGACCCCTTTCTTCATCTCTCATAGAACTTCAGTAGTTTTAACAGTAGTTATTTTTTTATGGCAGCAGAGAGCTTTTTTGCAATGATCTTCAATTTTATTCATCTGGATGATTTTAAAGGATGTTCACTTATACTGGTAGAAAATTTACCATAATTTTTATGAGAGAAGGCATTGTTTCATTCCTCTTCTATTTTCTAAAAAAAAAAAAAAAGTCTGAGGTTTGTAGCACTTTTCTGTCAAATGTTTTATAGAATTCACCAGTGTGCCTGGGGTTTACTTTATGTGAAACTTTCTAATTATGAATTCATTTTTCTAAATGTGTATAGGCTATTCAAATTTCCTATTTCTTAGGTTAGTATTGTGTTAAAATTGCTCATTACAGGTTTTCATTATCCCTTGAGTGTCCGGAGCATTTGTAATACCCTCTTTGGTTCCTAGTATTAGTATTTTTAGGAGTGGGATTATTTTCTTTTTTTAAAGCTTTTTCTTTAATGTTGTTTTGGCAGGAAGCCAAGGTATTTACGGATTACTTAAATCCCCCAGTGTTTCTTTTTTAACTTGTTAGTTTATATTTAAAGGAGCTGTGGTAGAGAGATATCTCCCAAGATATTCATAGCCTATTTTCCAGAATTGGCAATATGTTATATTACATGGCAAGAGAAAGTTAAGGTTTAGATGGAATTAAGATTGCTAATCAGCTGACCTTAAAATAAGAAGGTGAACCTGTATTATCAAGTGGACCCAATGTATTCACAAGGGTTGGTAAAGTGCAGAGGGAGGCAGAAAAGGGAGTCAGTGTCAGAGAAATGATGTGGGAAAGACATGAGATGTCCCCGGGAAGATATGTGATGCAAGAAAGACTCAACTGACCATTACTGGTTTTGAAAATGGAAAGGGACCAGGAGCCAAGAAATTCAGGCAGCCCCTAGAAGCTGGAAAAAGCAAGAAAATGGACTGTCCCCTAGAGCCCCTTGAGGAAGCCAGTCTTGCTGACATCTTGAATTTAGCCCAGTGTCAACCAAAATGAACTTCTGATCTCCAGGACTATAAGATAACACATTTGTGTTGTTTTAAGGTACTAAGTTTGTGGTAATTTGTTACATTGACAATGGGGAGCTAATGCAGGTGTCTTCACTATAGTTTTGGGTTAGTAGTTTCACTACTGCTAAGGCATGGCAATTCTCGTGTCTCTTTGGAATACCCTGGAGGTTCGATAATGTGTGTTTACTTTCATTGATCGTGAATTAAACATCTCCCATCCTTATGTATGTTCTCAGGATTTTTTAGACATTTGCCTCCAAATAGTTGTTCTTACACTTCTTAGTGGGAATTTAGGAATCTGTTGCACTATCTATGCTTGTTTAATCTCACCTTATGAATGCACAGTTTACTGGTTACCTAAATAATCAACTAGTCTCCTTGCATATTTCAGAGAATTTATTCCATGTGGCTCCCTTCTCTCTGGTAGTCTGCCCCACAAATTTCAATTACTGTCTCTTGCAATTTTTAATGTTTTATTCTCAACTATACAAGATCTTGGTACTCTGCTTAGATACCTCCTTTCTAGCTCAAAATTCAGAAAATGACCCAAAAAAAGAGTGGGGTGAAATTATGATATTTGTCTCAATATGTTTCTTTTCTCTCAGATGTCGCAGTTTTGAGTATCTAGCTGCCAAATGTGTGAAAACAGATTTGTTTTTGTTTTCTTCAGATGTCTTACGCAATTTTCTAACGTTTTCTAGTTCAAGGGCAAGTCTGATACCAGTTGCTCTCATGTCCAGAGGTGAAGGTAGAACATTCATGTGTTAAGGATAGAAAATACCATATAAAATGTCCATCTTCTTCACAATTCTATTTTGATGAGTTTGTGGGTATAGTTTCAGATTTTTATACTCATTGTTTAGACACTCTTTAATATCCCATTCGTTTATATTCATAATTCATATTCATGTTCATTCATACATATAAAAGAATTTTTGCATATGGGATTTCATTCGCTTTAATAGGTACATAAACATGTAGTCTAAGTATTTTGTTGAAGTTAATGATGAAGTAGTTCAAAATTTAAAATAACTGCCACAATATGCCTGAATTGGCTAGGCAACTATCCGGGTAGACGGTTGTATTCTGTATGCAGGCTAGCCAGTACCAGATTTTAAACTCCAGGGCGAAAGCTAGAAAGATCACCAAACACACTGCACTCTCCCCAGTCTTTGCCACCACCAGCTTGTGGAAGACTAAAAAACAAACATCGCATTTAGGAGAATGAAAATAATTATATATTCATGCCACCTGTTTTAACCTCTTTTGCTTATGCACTATAGATAAATCAGACAATTACTCTTCGCTTTCCTACTTCATGCTTTCTTCTATAACCAGTAGAAAGCCAACAATTTTGCCTATAAGTATCTCTTAAAAATAGATATCCTTATACACTAATTATTGAGTCTTTTCTGCATGATTTACATAATTGAATTGATAACCAATAAATGTATCTACTTGATGGTGATTTCAGAAGTTGAAATAATATAATCGGTAGCAAATCTTTCAGCTTTATGGAGAGTTTTCTCAATAAGATGGAAGAACATAGAGGGATATTTTGAGAAACTAGCACCAACATTATTCTTACCTCACTCAACTTGAGAATATAGGGTGCTGTTTTACTGCCATAAAATAATATAAATGTCACCCATAATTCATAAAACAATGTTTGTATTACTGAATTTTGCCATTACTTAGAAAAGCTAGATTAGGACCTTCTGATTTCAGGACCTGCTCAGAAATGTTGCCATAATTTTAATAATTTAAAATACACGTGATGCTCAAAAAAAGCATACACACATTCTTGTTTTATAATCCTGAAGCATTCCAACACACTTTTCATCACCCAATGTGGACAAGAGTACTTTTCTCGTTATAAATCTGTTTTCTATGTTCACCTATTTCTGGTAAAAATCTTCAGAAAATTGAATAACTTAATTACAGTCATACTGGAAGTATCATATACTGCAATAAATGAGTCATTCATTATGATTTGCATGAGCTCTACAAACAAACAACGTGATACATGTTAGAATAAATGAAACCTTATATTTTAGTAAGTGGAGCACAGTAGAACTCATAAATGTTAGTTTGTTAGAAAATTCTCCCATTTTATATGGTAAAACGATATTTCAATTTCTATTGGATTTTGTTAATGTTTCTAAATTATCCTATTTAACATTTATAACATTACTACCTATAATTAAATCCGTCATAAAATACTTATAGCAATACCAAAATCTAAGTCATGGCAACTGGGGTTTCATTCACCCTTCTCCTAATGGCCCTTTGCAAATTTTAGGCTTTTGTCCTACTCCAGTTCTATAATATTTTTCTAAATCATTTATTGTAGAGTCATTCTCTTTAAAAAGAAACATTGGGCATGGTCATTGTTGAGAATTTTTAAAATTGAATATAAAGGGATATTTTCCTGGATTCTTCTGGGAAGTTCTCTGTTATTCTTCTGAAAGAAGACCAAATGGTGGCAATCCTTTTTATCTGCTGGAAATGTTTTAAACTGGTGTTTAAAATTATCAGCATATGATGCCTAGGACTACTGTAGTCACTCGTGGAATGTTAAGGTCAAAACAGGTGTGTCACAGGAGGTCTGAGCTGTACTTGACATTCTGAACTACAGAATTAATCACTCTGTAACAACAGTGCCATCATTGTTTCAAACTACTTTACTGACTTTTCTGTTACTGGTCATTGATTATGTACATTTCCATGTGTGGTATTAATGGAAGCATAGTAACATTTTCTATTAATAACATAATTTTCTAGCAATAATAGAATCATTAACCCTAAACAGTATTTACTTATTATATAGCATAGTATGAAACCATTATAATGTATGGTAGATATATAACTTTAATGTTATAAATAATGTTTAGTGAGAGAGCACAAAAATCAAAGACTAGGAAAGATATATGACCTATGTGTATAATTATGGTTTCAGATTCTCTTTCTGTCTGTCTCTGTCCTTCTTATGATATTTTTCTTCAATTGATATGAATTTTATATAATCTTAAAAACAGAAGTTTATACAATTTTAATTTTCGTCCAAGGTAAAACCATAACAAAATTGAGCATGTTGAGGGACAGCCCATTGTCTGAATTCAATTGCACTTATTAAAATCTTCATAAAAGAGTATGCTTGACATACAAGCATACTTTAAATAAACTCTGTATTTTTAAAATTATTTATGTTTACTATAAAATATAATGCAGCATATAGGAAAAAGTTCCATTTCATGATTAGTGGATATTAAACAATAAATACAAAAATATCATTTGTCAGTTGCAGTTTCAAATATATTTATACAGAAAAAATGACTTTCAATATCCAGTGATTTCTTTCAGTAATTGAAAATTCACATGCAATTTAGGAGGAAAGGTGTTTAAAAATGAATTCTCATCAAACAAAATAAAGTTATTCATTTCTATGATCTCCCGGGTAAAATGTGAAATGTGGTATTTTGGTTGGCTGTTTAAACTGTATTCTATTTCATCTTCCTGTTACAAATTGTATAGGATTATTTATATGTGTTTAGTTTAAGTTAAATGATAAGCAGGGTTGTATTTGTATGCAATCCATTAATTATAACAATAAATACCACCTTGACTCTGTGAGAACAGAATTTAGTAGACTTTGTAAGGTCTTTTCTGTTGTTATTTTCACTAATTTCACTATGCTCAGCAGTATTGGTGCTGATTTGCATTCCAAAAGATAGTTTCAAATGATATCATGGATTAAACTTGAAACATAAAAGCCAAGGAAATCAAAGTTAAGCTCATATTCGATTTTGTTATAATCCCCATTAAAACAGGGCTATTTTTAAAATTTGCATATTTTTTATTTATAATGCTCTCTAATGGGGTTAGCCTTACTGTTCAAATAAACCCAATAAATGTTTTAAGACTCAAGGTTTAAGGGCCTTTGTAGAACCTTTGTCCATCTTTGATTCTCTTTACCTTAGCTGACTTTAAACTATTTGCCGTGAAAGAACTGTTTCTTTTACTCAGCAATACTTAATGTCCATCTGTGATATGTGACACTTAGCTTTTTGCTGAGGATTCACAGATAAAAATCAGAGTATATTGCCCTAAAAATGCTCACTATGTGATGGGGAAGACAAAATTGACCACAAAAATTAAATTCCTATCTTTTCTAAACTTAGAAAAGTTACTGCTAGATTGTTTGTGAACACAGAGAAAGGATCGCTAACTCAGATTGGAGCATAGTAGAGGGGACATTTTGACAGTTTCTGGGAGAAAAAAATATTGAACTCACAAAGGACAAAAAGTGGAGGAGAAGGACTCCAAGGCATAGGTGCCCAGCTTGCCATGTAATGGATCCACTTCCCTCCAGGCTTCTTTCTATGCCAGTAGCATGTAAATGAAGCTGTTAAGTAGACTGTGGTCCCTCTTCCCTATATTAACCAAGATGGCCAGGTTAAATCACCTGTAGACAGGCTTTTTTTTCTGACCCTGGACGTTTGTCCTCCTCATTTTTTAGGCAATACTTAAGAAAACTTTTTACTGTAAACTTGTTCACCCCTTTCAGATGTAAATCTCCTTCCAGCCTCTGGTCAGTTTTATTACCCACTTATGTCTCTCTCAAGGGCCTGAGAGCCATCCCCTTTAAATGTAGTCATCAAGAAGGACAGTGACCGCCCTGGCCAGTTTGGCTCAGTGTATAGAGCGTTGGCCTGCAGAATGAAGGGTCCCGGGTTCGGTTCCGACATGTACCTTGGTTGCGGGCATATACCCAGTTGGGGGTGTGCAGGAGGCGGCTGATCGATGTTTCTCTCTCATCAATGTTTCTAACTCTCTATCCCTCTCCCTTCCTCTCTGTAAAAATCAATAATATATATATAGACAGTGACCTATTTTCCAGTCTCTGTGGAAGGTAGGAGCTCAACTTTCATAAGAACCAGTTAGCGAACAAATGATTAAATCGCATTGACCTATCTCTGTCCCATGGTCCACCAGTATCATTCCATTAGTTCACCCCAACACTTAAAAACTCTCTCTTATTTTATTTCAGGGAAGTTGGGTTCAATCTCACTTCCCCCTTCTAATAGACATGGAAAAGTCTTCCTGGTCTGTTTAACTCCATCTGCGACAATTCCAAGGTATAATTTCCTTATGAACTAACTTTGGAGTGACAGCATGGAATGACTTCTAATCAGAGAGAAGTAACATAATTTTATAAAATGAATTTTTCAGTCTTTAGTTTTTTGTTGTTGTTGTTAATCTTCACCTGAGGATATTTTTCCATTGATTTTTACGGAGAGTGGAAGAAAGAGGGAAAGACAAAGAGAATATCGATGTGAAAGTAACACATGGATTGGTTGCCTCCTGCACTCTCCCCAACCAGGGCTTGGATGGGTGAGGAGCCTGCAACTAAGGTATATTCCCTTGACCGGAATCAAACCCACTGAGCCAAACCGGCGAAGGCAGTCTTGAATTTTTTTAATGCAAAAGAGGTAGTGAACATTTTTGTCATGAAATAGCAAAAGTGAAATATAAACTATGTATTAAGATGAAAAGTAATTTAATTAATATTCATCCTAATTGCATGCAAGACTACTATTTCGGAAGGATTGCTAAAAACTCTGTGGGCCTATTTTCTTTGCTATGACAAAGCAAAGTATAGAGGTTAAATTTGTTCAATGACAATGTAGATATATAAGGTTCCCTGATGATAAGAAAAGAGGGAAAGTTTCCGTTAACAGAAAGCTAATGGTAAAATAACAAGACAAGCAATTTTCTCTGTGTGTGTAGTTGTACCTGCATGTGTAAGTATGTATATATTATACAATGTAAGGAAATTACCATTTATAAACCATCAACAAGGACAAAGTTCTATAAAGATAATGTTGGCATTTACTTTAGTTTTAAACTAGAACTGCACAAGGCAAATTTTTTTTAAACCTACTTCCGTTTTAGCTGCTCAACTTCATAAATCAAGAACATAGCAGTTTAAAAAAAGAGCTTTGCCTTTAACATTCATGAATTTTATGTATTTCCATGCAATTTCAAATGGTTAGAAAGCTGTCAGAACCAATTCATAACTAATATGTTGCCCTTGCATACTCTTGAGTTGAGAAGACATTCTCCTTGGATTTGAAAATAAGAGAAAAATGGTAACAAGCAAACTTCCTCTCAGAAAATGTAGACCAAAAACCTTGTTGCTCCATCCCACCTTGGTTTTAATTTCTGTCCTTGATTGTTCACATAAAATTAGGTAAATAAAGCTTATCTCTGCTAATTTAAAGCTCTGAGTTATAGGAAACTCTTTTATAGCTGTCCAGGCCAGGGGCATATGTATTAAATATTTTATCACCTACAATTTAAAATAGCAACATATGTAGTTAGATGAAGAAAGAGTAAGAAAATTCCTACCCTGATGCCTTAAAACTATAGCAGGAACTCCATAACTGGCATTTTAAGCATTGTAGTCATAATTTTATTCTTGCTGGCCTTATGGTTTTAGTTCCAACTCCCTCATTTTGCTATTCTGGATCAAGACACTTAATATGGCATAAAACCATTACTTTCATTTATCAAATAGATGATGATATTAGTTTTATGAATAACTAAGGTAGAAAGAAATATTACCAATTAAATTATAATGCAATGTATTTTACTTATTACATATGATTTTCAGAAATATAAAAATTAAAAACTCCTTATAATCATTAACATTGGTAATTTAGTAAATAATATTTTAATCATTTTATTAAAGAAACTGTTACAAGCATGGCCATTAAATCTTTTAGTACCAAATCCATGGGTACTCAGACCATGAGTAATTCTCTTGGAATTATTTTTCTAAAGTTTATAAGATGTGCTTATATGTACTGAATCTCCTATTGGCTTCCTGGTCAATCTCCAGTAAATTATAGCTTGCTTTAGCAACTTTACAGCAGTAAATGAAGATTATTTCATTCCAAATAATTAAGACTGCAAATGATAGAGCAGTTGAAAGAGACTGGGTTATGCATCCATCATCATCTAGTTCCATTTTTTTCTTTGCTATTTAATTAGGTGTGCAACTGAATATCTATGAAGCTCAGTTGTATTAACAGTAATTCGTGTAAATTTTTTTTGCATAATATGGCTTTAAAATTGCTTTAAATGTCTCCATAGCATATCTTTCAGCCAGCATATATATGCTCAAGATACATACTTTTGGAACAATGTTTTCCAATACAGGTTGAATCAGAATCAACAGCTAAGCAATTTCAACCAATACAAACTAATTTCAATGTCTTTCTCAAGTATACTTATGTGAGTAGTCCAGAAGGATGGAGGTGTTTACTTTCAAACACTCTTTAACCATCTACGTATAGGCAGTCTTGTAAGCCAAGGAAGCATCAGCATCCATTCATTTTCTTTCTTTCATTCGATACATTTTTATGAGTTGCATTCTGTGGGCTGACCACTGTGACATTCATTGGAAATACAACAGTGAGATGGAAGGAAATGGACTCTAACACGGTGGGAGTTTCCCATTAGCAGTGCAGTGGGCATTCTGACCGGGAAGTGTAGGACTCCACAGAGAGCGTTGTGCCGGAACTTGCAAGCAGCAGCTCATGATCACAGCTTTTGAATGATTCAGAAGGAATTGTTCATGTTTTAGGAATTTTGCTGACCATTACATCATATGTTACTTGAAATTAACCATGGTGGAAATATTTAAACCATAGAAATCAGCCTATGCTATGATAAAAATGTTTTGCTTGTATTCTGTTTTTATTTCACCCTGAGAGTTGGTTTTAAATATTTTGCATCACACCACTCTGAAACATAAATAAGGACAGTCTACATAGTTGAAGTTGGAGGAGGTATGATTGAAAGTCTCCTGAATGAAGTTATGCTTAATTTAAACAAAATAGACATTGATGGTGAGAAAATATGGACTTGCTTAAAGATGAAATAGCATTACCCTCCCCACACACACACATACACCAAGATACATAGAAAAGGGCATGCTGCCTTAAATGCAATGAAAAAGTCTGATGTGGCTTAAGTTAGAAAATAAAGAGGCAAATGACAGAAATTAAAAATGTGGAAATGAATAGGAAAATTATCTTGGAAAAATTTCCAGTCATATCAGTATATTGATTTTTAACTCAAAGGCAATGAGAATATAATGCCATACAATGGATTCATACCTGCATTTAAAAAATTAATTGTGCTATAGTTTGCACAAAGGATTGAAGAGGAAATAAGAGTACTTTGGAAATTGGAAATGTAGAAATTCTTTTTCTGTAGTCAGAGAAAGACGATTTTGGCATTAGATTTATATCTAATGTGGGATAAAATGATACCTAATGTGGGATAAAATGATACCATATAAGGAAACCTTTGAAATTTTAGGATATTCTTGAATATAATGGCTTTTAAAACCCTTGGACCTATTCAAATCTCAAATAAATTATTTTTATATAAAATAATCCAAGGGTTTAAAGTATTGAATAGTAGAAGTCCTTGAATTTATGACTATTATCTCATCAGAGCTAAAGGTGTATTTAAACATATTTATATCACATCCACAAGTAAAAAGAAGTAATACTATCTTTTATTGTGTCTTTCTTTCTGAAGTGTACTATTACAAAGATCCTGAGAAAGTCTCTCATGATAGAAAGCCTACATATAATGAAAGAGTCAACTCGGGCAAGTATCCTACATTTATTCCAATGATAAAATTGCTAGTATCTAGAGAATTGGTGCTGAATCAACTTTATTTAAATGGAATATTGCAGCATGTTCGCAATAGAAGCATACCTTTTCCTCTGCACAATAATGTAAGGCTTTATGTTGTTCAGAAAGAAAATTCTCAGAACATTAAAGAAAGTAGAAATTCTTATTATTCAAGAAGTTAGGTAGAAGAAATGTGATGACTCTGACTTCAATAAAAGGCAAGTTTTATTCCAAACAGCGGATTCGTTTTTATTAGGTAGTCTACATTTTTTATAGTAATTGCCAGTGCAGTTTATGCAGGAAGCCTGAACTATGGGCTAATATAAGTTTCATTATTTTCTACAGAAGAGGCAAGTCTATCTCTAGGACTGATATTCTCTCTCTGGGTGTGTTGTTGTTGTTTTTAATTTAATTTCCTCACAATATCCAATGGAGATAGTCTTGAGTTGAACAATTCTGGAAGTTTTAAAGTTTAATGAATTTACTGTATTAACTTCATTTGTTGGGCCTTTAAAAAGTCTTGTCATTAACTTTGAAATCTTTTTAAATTTTTTTAAGGCTGTTTCTAATTTTTGGGTTAGTGTATATATCCATGTTTGCTGTCTCCAGACAACTTACTTATATATATATTAGTGATCTCAGAGGGAAGAAAGAGGAATAGAGAGAGAGAAATATAAATGATGAGAGAGAATCATTGATCAGCTGCCTCCCGCATGCCCCGCACTGGGGATGAAGCCTGCAACCTGGGCATGTGCCCTGACTGGGAATCTAATGGTGATCTCCCGGTTCATAGGTTGATGCTCGAACACTGAGCCACCCTGACCAGGCCAGATAACTTTCTTTAAAAGTTCTATTCCATTGAAGTAAATTGTATTCCTTTGAGTCAATTTTTTGAGCAGCTATTATATGCCAAGTACTATTCTTGACTGAAAAGATAAAATGACATTTGATATCATCTCTGCTGCTGAATTGCTCATCATTTTACTCATCTTTCAAAAATAAGTATAAATTATTAAACCACTACTTTTATTCATTAACTATATTTGTCTCTTTTTATAAGATAATTAATTTAATACAAAATAAGGTTTCCTGGTAATGCATTTCCCATTTCAAAGCTATGTGTGTAATCTTGTCACATATGAGCATAAGGAGAGAGGGAGATGTGCTGAGAGATGAGGGTAGCAAATGGCTAGTAGAGATCCTGTTTTTTAGTCTAAGTTTAATGAGATGTTTTAGAGAGTTTAAGGAAAGGCAGTGACATGGCTTAAATTATTATGCTTCAAAACCATATAAAAATAAGGAATGGAAAATTGGAATATATAATAAGCACTCCAGATGGGGAATCTAAAGGAGAAGCAATATCAAAATATAATACTTCAGAAATAGTGGGAAATATGAGTCCTCAAGAAAGAACAGTTTGTTTGGGGAAAGATAGGTAAATATAAATATATCAGCAGACCAATTATGTAATAATAAGTACAAAAATAACTGATAAATACATAATTAGAATGGAAATTTTTAACACCTTTCTCATGAGAAGAGATCAATCAGAAAAATTGATAAGGATTTAGACTATTAGAACAATACAATTAATAACATTTATTGAAAACACATATAAAAATCACTATATGCAGTGTGTAGAAATATGAATGATTTTCAATTACATGGGAAACATGATACTTTAACATGGGCTAGGTTATAAAGAAAATCTTAGCAATCTTCAAAAAATAGCAAATATAAGAATTTATCATTTTGTCAAAAGTCCGATTAAATTAAAATAATTGACAATGCATATGAATCTCAGAACTAAAAAAAAATGCTTCAAAATAAGGATGTATTCAAAGAAGAAATCATAGTATAAAGGAGGTCATACTTATAACTGAACACTAATAAAATATTTTATATTAACTGTTTCAGTATACAGGCTAATCATTGGAAGAAAATGCAAATTCCTAAAGCCACATATCTAGATATATGTATTTATAAATTTAGCTAATGTTCACTTAATACTTGTGTACTTCATAGTATTTAATTTTACACCAAAAATATTAAAGGGATTCAAAGGTACAAATTGAGACAAATACCATATGATTTCACTTACATATGGAATTTAATTAACAAAATAAACAAACAAAATAGAAACAGACTGATAGATACAGGGAACAGTCTGAGAGCTATCAGAGGGGTGGGGGTTTTGGGGGGGTTGAATGAAAATGTGAAGAGATTAAGCAAAACAAACAAACAAAAAAACAACAGCAAAAACACACACACTCAGAAACAGACAACAGTATGGTGATTGCCAAAGGGGAAAAGGCTTGGGGTGGGGAGGTGGAAGAGGGCAAATGGGAGATAAATGTTGGCAGAAGGAGACAACTTTGAGTGGTAAGTCCATGATGTAATCTGCAGATGATAGATTATAAAGTTATACACTTCAAACTTGTATGGACTTATTAACCAATGTCAGCCTAATGAATTCCAAATAAAAGGAGAAGTAGTACAAATTGGTAGTTACAAAATAGTCATAAGATGTCAAGTACAGCATAGTGAATGTAGTCAACTAGAGGCCTGGTGCACGAAATTTGTGATTCGTGAACTCAGGGCGTGGAGGAGGGCATCCCTCAGCCTGACCTGTGCCCTCTTGCAGTCCGGGAGCCCTCAGGGGATGTCCAACTGATGGCTTAGGCCTGCTCCCCCTGCCAGGAGCAGGCCTAAACCTGCAGTCGGACATCCTTAGTGCTGCTGCAGAGGCAGGAGAGGCTCTGGCCACCACCGCTGCGCTCACCAGCCATGAGCCTGGCTTCTGGCTAAGCGGTGCTCCCCCTGTGGGAGCACACTGATCACCAGGGGACAGCTCCTGCGTTGAGCATCTGCCCCCTGGTGGTCAGTGCACGTCATAGCAACCGGTAGTTCCACCTTTTGGTTGATTTCCATATTAGCCTTTTATTATATAGGATAATCCCATCTAATAAAAGTGGTAATATGCAAATTGACCATCACTCCAACACACAAGATGGCCATCCCCATGTGGACACAAGATGGTTGCCACAAGATGGCCGGCAGGGGAAGGCAGTTGGGGGTGATCAGGCCTGAAGGGGAGGGCAGTTGGGGGTGACCAGGCCAGCAGGAGAGGGCAGTTAGGGGCTACCAGGCCAGCATGGGATGGCAGTTAGGGGCAATTGGGCCAACAGGGGAGGGCAGTTAGGGGTGACTGGGCTGGTAAGGGAGGGAAGTTAGGGGTGACCAGGCCAGCAGGGGAGGGCAGTTAGGGATGACTGCGCTGGCAGGGGAGGGCAGTTAGGGGCTACCAGGCTGGCAGGGGAGGGCAGTTAGGGGTGACCGGGCTAGCAGAAGAGGGCAATTGGGGGCAACCAGGCCTGCAGGGGAGGACAGTTAGGGGCAACCAGGCCGGCAGGAGAGGGCAGTTAGGGGTGATCAAGCTGGCAGGGGAGTGGTTAGGGGCAATCAGGCAGGCAGGCAGGCAAGTGGTTGGGAGCCAGCAGTCCTGGATTGTGAGAGGGATATCCAACTGCCCGGGATCGGGCCTAAACAGGCAGTTGGACATCCCTCGTGGGGTCCCAGATTGGAGAGGGTGTAGGCTGGACTAAGGAGCCCCCCCTCCCCCCCTCACGAATTTCATGCACCGGGCCTCTAGTATTGTAATAACTATGTACTAGTATGGTGCCAGGTGGGTACTGCAAATATCAGGGGAGCATTTTGTGAAGTGTGTTATTGTCTTCCCACTGTTCTGTGCACCTGAAACTAATTCAAAATAATATTGAATGTAGACTGTAATAAGAAAAGAAATCAAGTCTATTGAACCCTAGTTAATAAATGCATTTTGAAATATTTAGATGGAAGTATATCGATATCTTCAATTTCTTGATTGTGATATAATTGGCATGTAACATTAATTTTAAGTGTACAACTTCATGATTTAATATTTCTACATATTGTAAAATTGATATATTTAATTTACTTTAAGATGCTTCAAAAATAAGATGGAGCAATGGATGGATTAATGTTTGATAACACAACTATAGCAACATTTAATGTTAAAATCTAGGTTGGAGTATATTATGTTCACTGTAAAATTATTTCATGTTTGATATATGCTTGAGATTTTTAGTAACATATTTCTTAAAGTATATATAAAGTTTAATCAGCCCAGGTTGGAAATTGTCTGCTGCATCACAACAATGTGTCAGAAGGAATTGGTAAGGTGGCAGATAGAGCTGTTGCTATGGGAGTAAAACAATGATTATTCTTTTATGAACGTAGACAAGATACTTTGTGTAGTTATTACTCAGAATGGACAAAAACATACCTCCCTTATTATCTTGCTGTCTCCCAAAATTGCTTTCAGAAAATATTTAATAGCCTGGCATGGTCATAGATGGTGTACTAGAATGGGAATATAGACATCTGAATTTTAATATTCAGCTTGGGCACATCTTGTGACACTAGACATCTATTGCAGGCAATAAGCCATTCAATTATTATGCATCTACTATGGCAAACCACTGGAGTAATTCTCTAGGAATATAGATATTAATAACTGTTGTTTTTGCAGGGTAAGGCCAAAAACTTGGTAAGAAAAGAGGTGTGAATCATAGTCAATATTTCTGAATAACTCATTTCTATAAGATAGTGGAAATGGATATCATGAGATATATTTTGGAGGCAGAGCTCCTAGAATTTAAAAAAGGGATGGTGTGGAGACTGATCTTTCTCATAATCTTTGATATGGGCATTTCGTATCTCCATTTAACACCATGGTTTTCAAACTGTTCAAAAAGGTGCCCCAAGGCATCGAGAAAACTCACAGGAAGTATTCTACATTTTAAAATTTGGGGGGAAACACAACAATACTTGAGATTTTCCAGATACCATATGAAGTACCAGCTGGAAGAACTTCATGGTTTTAAGATTAGATTGCACTTCACTTCTCTCAATGAGATTAGGTTTTTGGGGAAGCTGGGTTTTTTGAGGTCTTTATGTACAGTGCTCAGCAGTGCAAAAATCAATGTGGAACAGGAAAGCAGAGTGGTGGTGTCAAGTCAGAGTGAAGTGATTTGGAAGTGGAACAGTATTTAACAGGCACTGGGAGTTTTTTTTAATGTAACACTTGACATATTACGTAAAAGGAAATTCTTGGTATGTTGCTGATTCTATGTAATAATAAGCCTATTTCTGAATTGAGTAACAGTATTTCTATTTCAATGTTTATAGATAATTTTTTCAAATGACCATTACGTTGTCAGAACATTAATCCTTTCAACATTGATAGAACTTACTACTAAATAAATGGAACTGTTATGTATTTCTTTTGACCTTTGTATGCCAGAAACATAACAAAAAAAGTGGTCACTAAGGACACCCTGAACTGTGATAGTTTGACCACCTCTGAATTATCAGAGTCAATAAGGATATCCTGGAATTAAGTAAATTTCTCAAAGTCGCACATCTTAACAACTTATGGATTAGTTGTTAGTTTAATCCACTGGGATTGGGCCTAAACCGGCAGTTGGACATCCCTCTTGCAATCCGGAACCGCTGGCTCCTAACCGCTCACCTGCCTGCCTGCCTGATCACCCCTAACCACTCTGCCTGCCTGCCTGATCGCCCCTTACTGCCTCTGCCTTGGTCCCAACCACCGTGGCTTTGTCCGGAAGGACTGGACAATGAGAAGATGTCCGGTTGACCCAGTCTAATTAGCACATTACCCTTTTATTAGTATAGATATATGAAGAAATTGTCAACACCATTAGTCACTAAGTAAAAACCAATTAAAGCTACCATGTGATATCACAAAACACTATTAGAATGGTTAAGATCAATATAATTGAAAATATCAAATATTGGTGAAAATGTGCTATAACTGGTACTCTCAGATGTTGAAGATGGAAACCTGAAATAGTATTTCTACTTTGAAAAATTGTCTATTACTTATACATTTAACATATATTTACCCAATTACCCTCTAATCATATTTCTAGGTATTTACCAAAGAGACATGAAATATATACCCACACATAAATCTGTGTTTAAATGCATAGCAGCTTTGTTCATAATCACCATGGACAAAAATAAAAAAAAATGCTCCTCAACTGACAGAGGGATAAACAAATTTGGGTACATCCATACAATATAATACTCCTCACCAATAAGGAAAACCAACTACTAATAACGTGCAAAGACATGGATAAATGCCAAAAATAGTGAAGGACTGCCGCAGAAATGGCTACTACTTCAGGATTCCATTCTTACGTCATTTCAGAAAATGCTAAGCTATAAGGCAAGAATCAGATAAGTAGTTGACAGAGTTTGGGTTGGAGGAAGGTGATTGACTTAAAAGGATGAAAACCTTTTGATGTTGGGTTGGTTATATAATTGTATGCATTTGTCAAACTTGTTGCACTTTAAATTTTAAAAAGGTAAATTATACAACATGTGATTTTTCTTCACCAATCCTGAATTTTAAAGTCTAATTTTACTTCAAAAATATCTTATCCAAAACACCATTTTATATATATCTATATATCTATATGTCTATATGTCTATATATCTATATATCTATATATCTATAAATACTAGAGGCCCAATGCATAAAATTCGTGCAAGAGTAGGTCTTCCTTCCCCTGGCTGCCAGCTGCCAGGAACGGCTTCCCTCCTGTGGCAGGCACCCAGGACTTGGGCTTCCCTCGCAAAGGGAGGCCCCGCACATCTGCTGCAGCCTGCCGGTTGGTGGCCTGGGCCTCCCTCTTTGGGGCGATTATGGAGCCCCCTGATTGATCGCCCTGTCAGCCAGTGGCCTGTGCCTCCCTCTGTGGGGCAATCATGGGGTGATGGCTGGGCCCCTGACCAATGGCATCACACCTGCCTTGGCTGGCCTGGCACCAGTGGGCTGGCCTGGCACGGAAGGTCGTCTGGATGGTCATCTGGATGGTCATTCCACTGTTCGGCTGTTCGGTCTATTTACATATTACACTTTTATTATATAGGATGATCATTGTTTCACAGCTTTCTAAATGTATTTTTTATAAATTTCAGAGAGGAAGGGAGAGAGAGATAGATAGAAATATCATTGATGAGAGAGAATCATTGATTGGCTGCTTCTTGCATGTCCCCCCTTGGGAATCGAGACCCACAACCAGGACATGTGCCCAGACCTGGAATCAAACTGTGACTTCCTGGTTCATAGGTCCATGCTCAACTGTTGAGCCACGCTGGTCGGACCACAGCTTTTTAAAGAATGCCCCCAACATACTCTATTATAACGTATTGTTTAATGATCAATCATATCCTTTTATCACCTAAAATAAGAAATTGAAGATACAAACCAGATTTCTGACATTCTAAATTATTATATTTATAGAGATATAAATGTTCAATGGATGCATATTTATACTACACATAAATCAATGGAAACATAATTTCATTTTAAGCTAAAATCTGATCAATAATCTGCACATCATGCCCTTCCAAGCACAGAAGGATGCTGTAATAACTAGCCGAGGGCTTTTTCCCACTCCCTATTCTCTTTTGGAGCAACACATACTTGGCCAACAATGAAAAATGTCATCAGTCTCTGAACTGTTAAATTTTCATTTCAGCTGCCAAATTTAAAGTATCACTTTCTCTACTTTTATTATAACCTAATCTGTCCCCCACCTTCTTGCAATTAGTGTTTAGCTGCACTTAATTTTATGTGTAATTCCCATAAAGCTTCTAGCACACATCTGGCACATAATATGATCTCAAAAGTTATAGCTATAATAATGATAACTTTTATTATTACTTTGTCTTCATAAGACATATTTTTATTTTATGTGATTTAAAGGAAATTATTTTACTTTTCCTTTGTAAAAACTTAGTTTGAAAGCCATGACTTAAAGTGTGTACCACTATTTTATGTTTTGAGGAGTTTTGAGATATTATATATACAATATCAGTGTCCAAAAATAAATGTATCAAAAGCTCATTCTGGTCAGACATTATGCCAAGTGTTTGGGATTCAATTATAAAAATAGGCATGTCCCTTACACTCATGGAGATACTGTTTATATAACAAATGGTATAAAATTGCTAAATTTATGTAGAAAAATGCTGTTTTTAAGTCATATAAAAATTAGATAACATAAGCAATCTTCAATAGGGCAAAATTAGTATGTTTTGGTAAAGTTCAAGGCCTTAATTGGAATAAATATCAAAACACACACCCACACTCAGTTTTGTTTTTTTTTTTAAATATATTTTATTGATTTTTTACAGAGAGGAAGGGAGAGAGATAGAGAGTTAGAAACATCGATGAGAGAGAAACATCGATCAGCTGCCTCCTGCACATCTCCCACTGGGGATGTGCCCGCAACCCAAGTACATGCCCTTGACCGGAATCGAACCTGGGACCTTTCAGTCCGCAGGCCGACGCTCTATCCACTGAGCCAAACCGGTTTCGGCCACACTCAGTTTTTATACCTACTTTTTACCATCTAAACTGGAGTCATATTAGTATTATAATGCTTTAGAGAAATTTTTATGAAATATATATGTACATTTTATTTTTTAATATACTTTTATTGATTTCAGAGAGGAAGGGAGAGGGAGAGAGAGAGAGATAGAAACATCATGATGAGAGAGAATCATTGATTGGCTGCCTCTTGCAGGCCTCACACTGGGGATCAAGCCCACAACACGGGCATGTGCCCTGACTGGGAATCAAACCATGACCTCCTGGCTCATAGGTCAATGCTCAACCACTGAGCCATGGAGGCTGGCTGATATATATAAATATATATATATATATATAATTTTATTTTTCTAATTCTTAGTTATATTTTTTCATTTTTATGTTTTATTCTCTGTCCAAGATTTTTATGTGGGAAAGTGATTTTTTTTTTTCATTACAATTTTAAAACCAAAGCATGTATTTTTTTTTATCATTGTGATTTTGAAATTCTCTTGTGTGGGGGGGCATATATTATGAGATTAATTTACCAAAAATATGGCAACTATCTTAAAGTCAATAATAAGAGAAATTTATGATCTCACAGTTTTGGAAGCTGTGACATTAAGGTGTCAACGGGGCTGGTTCCCTCTGAGAGCTGTGAGGAAGAATCTGTTCCATGCCTTTCTCCTAGCTTTGGGTGGTTTGCTGGCAATCTTTGGCATTCTTTGGCATGTAGATGCACCACCCTGATTTCTGCCATCATGTTCCCATAACATTGTACTTGGGTGCATGTCTTCTGTTCTTCACATGGCCTTCTTTTTATAAGGACAACACTCATAATGGATAAGGGGCCCAATGTACTCTACTATGACCTCATCTTAAATAATTATATCTATAACAAACTCTCTTAAAATAAAGTAACATTCCAATATACTGGAGGTTAAGACTGCAACATAGGAATTTTAGCGGAACACAATTCAACCCATACAGCCCCTAAAATAAGTTTTCACTCAAAAGGAACTATATAGTATTTTACGTTCTATGATTTGTGGTTACTTTAGTGATTTTAGATGTATTTTATTGTTTTTTAAATTTATCTTTATTGTTGAAAGTATCACAGATGTCCCCTTTGTTTGATTTTTTGTTTGTTTCCCCATTCACTCCCCTCCAACCCGCTCCCACCCCCCTTTCCAGCCTTCTCCACTCTATTGTCTATGTCCATGGGCTATGCCTATATCCATATAAGTTCCCCAGTTAATCACTCCCCACCCCACCCCCACCTCCTCCTTCCCTCTGAAATTTGTTAGTCTGTTCCATGCTTCTATGTCTCTGGATCTTTATTATGTTCATCAGTTTATTTTGTTCATTAGATTTCACACATGAGTGAGATCATGTGATACTTATCTCTTTCTGACTGGCATACTTCACTTAGCATAATACTTTCCAGGTCCATACATTCTGTTGCAAATGGTAACATCTTTTTTTTTTATAGCTGCATAGTATTCCATTGTGTAAGTGTACCACAGCTTTTTTACCCACTCATCTACTGATAGGTACTTGGGCTGTTAACAAATCTTAGCTACTGTAAATTGTACTGATATGAACATAGGGGTGCATATATATTTTTTTCTGATTGGTGTTTCTGACCTCTTAGGATATATTCCTAAAAGTGGGATCACTAGGTCAAATAAGAGTTTAATTTTTTGAGGAAACTCCATACAGTTTTCCATAGTGGCTATACCAGTCTGCATTCCCACAAGCAGTGTACTGGGGTTCCCTTTTCTCCACATCCTTGCCAACACTTGTTTGTTGATTTGTTGTTGAAAGCATTCTGACAGGTATGAGCTAATACCTCATTGTCATGTTTAATTTGTATTTCTTTAATGATCAATGATTTTGAACATTATCATATGCCTCTTGGACTTCTGTATGTCCACTTTGGAGACATGTCTATTTGGTCCTTTGCCCATTTTTTTATTGGGGTGTCTTCCTTTTGTTAAGTTGTATGAGTTCCTTATATGTTTTGGAAGTTTTTCCTTTTCTTCCAGTTTTATGTGTGTTTATTGAAAATGTGTTCTTTTGTTATTAAAATGTATATTTAAAATTGAATTAAAGTGAATAAATATATTGAAATACATCACATTTTAAAAGAAAAGTCTTTTCCAGAAAGTGTTCTGTGAGTAAGCTGTTTTCCCTTATTTTTACTTTCCTGAATAAAATTCTCGACAGTAATATTATTATACATTCTGTCAAGCCAGGGTTTTAGCTTAATTTTTTTCAATACTTGAAGGGGTATTTTATGAAAAATTCTGAAGCTGTATACCAGAGTGAAAGCAACATTAATCACTGACATTATGAGAAAGTTAAGTGACTAATGATGGTGAAAATAAATAAAGAGTAGGGGGAAGGATAGAGAAATTTGGGGAAAGAAATACAAAAGAAAAAACTGAGTCTTAAAATGATGGCTTGCTGAAGCCTCATTAGAGATTTCTGCTGTTTTAATGTGCAAAGACTCAGATGTGCTATAAATTGGCTTCTATTAGGGTTGGTATGGATGAGAGAAAGGAAAGGGTAGGTTTATTTCTATATTTGGTTGTGTTAGGAAGGAAGACAGGCAGGGATTTTATTCTCATTCTTCTCTCTCTTCCCTCTTCCCCTCTCAGAAATGACGGGCTATTTTCTCCATTGATTCCCCTTCTTCCTAGAACCACCCCTGCCCCATATACTCTAATTCTAAGCTTTTCAGGCAAAACTGAGAGAAGACAATTGAGGGATATAGGTCTGAATGAATAATTCAAACCTCTAACTCCTGATTTTCTGAATTTATTTGCTCAGGCACAGAGATCATATTTGATATAACATATTCAGCTTCAATCACCAAAGAGCAGGCCAGCCCTGAATGGACATCTACAATTGTAATAGGGAAGTAGTAAATAATGATCAAGCAGTTTAAGATGTTCACTGCCCCCCAAAAAATTAATGTTTGAAAAAAAGCTATTAATTTTGATATATAAAATTAGTAGAAATGTTGTTTTTTGTTAGTATGTTTAGTATTATGTTTAACAAACAACTCTTTGCCCATCTCTTGAAGATGTATATATATTTTTAAATATATTTTATTGATTTTTTACAGAGAGGAAGGGAGAGGGATAGAGAGTTAGAAACATTGGTGAGAGAGAAACATTGATTCAGCTGCCTCCTGCACACTACCTACTGGGGATGTGCCCGCAACCAAGGTACATGCCCTTGACCGGAATCCAGCCTGGGACCCTTCAGTCCCTAGGCCGACGCCTATCCACTGAGCCAAACTGGTTAGGGCTCGTGAAGATATTTCACTGTGTTACCTTTCATATGTTTATCTGCACTACATCAGACATTTTTATGTATTTTGCCAGGCAGGAATTCTCAAAGCGAAATTCACTAGTGACCCTTAAAAAAGGAGAACGTTCTCTTGTTAATAAGGCACCCATTAAGAATACTGTTTGCTGCAGACCTATGTCTTGTGCTTGGATGATTTTTAAAGATATATTAATGTTGGAATCTCTCAGATAGATAGTAAAATACATTTGTATATGTGCACATATGTTTTTCATTTCTTTGTATTTATTTGTTTTCCTTTCAATCTTTATTGTTGAAAGTATTACATAGGTCCTCCTTTTGCTCCCATTAACCTCTTCCAGCCCTCTTCTGTCCTCCTTCCCCCAGGCCCTTACCACCCCATTGTCTGTGTCCAAGAGTTATGCATATATGCATACAAATTCATTGGTTGATCTCTCCCCTCCCATCCTCCCCTGCTTCCCCTCTGAGGTTCAACATTCTATTCATGCTTCTATGACTCTGGGTCTGGTTTTGATCATCAGTTTATTTGGTTCATTAGATTCCACATATGAGTGAGATCGTATGTGTTTTTTTTATCAACTTTAAATTCAATGAATAGATTTGTTCTGTATGTATCTAGTGAGGTTGTCTGTATTAATGACTATAGAAACATCAATGGATAAAATGACCATCTCTTCAAGCATACAAATTTAATTAACACATTATGGGAAGTGATAGCCTATCAGTAGATAAACTACTGCTCTGCAGTAAAAAAAGAAGTAAATTTTACCTTTTGTGACAGCAAGGATGGACCTGTAGAGTATTATGCTAAGTGAAATAAGGCATTCAGAGAAAGGCAAATATCATATGATTTCACTTATATGTGGGACTTAATTAATAAAATAAACTAATAAAATAGAAACAGACTCATAGATACAAAGAGCAGATTGAGAGCTGTCAGAGGGGAAGGTGGTTGAAGGGCTGGTTGAAAAAGGTGATGGGATTAAGAAAACAAACAAACAAAAAACAAAAGAACTGGACTTTAAGTGGAATCTAGGAAAATGTGCTATTGAAGTCTATTTAGCCTTAAGTCTTTATACTCTTAATAAGCTATAGAAAATTGGTCTGAAGAATGAACTTCTATTGAGTTAATTCTTTTTGTTTATACTTTCTGTCTGGGATGTTTTCTTCAAGAAAAATTTTTTCTCCTACTCTCAAAATATAAACCCATAAAGCAAAATGCAGTGTAAAATGTCATATTTAAAAGAAAAAAAAATAACACTGAAGAAATAGCTAAACCTAAGCAATAGATTGAAGTGTAAGTGTCCCCTTAGCTAATAGTTTTATCAAAGCATTAACTTTCTTGTTATATAAAACATCTGTATTCAGTATTCTGTGCAAATCCATAACCCCTGGAGACAGCACTCTGAACTTTCTGACACTACTTAACTGGGCTCTATCCTCCTAGGTGCTCTCACTAATGTGGATTTTCTGAACCTGTATTCTTGTATGCTGGTCATTTTCACAGAGGTCAGGCTTCAGCTCATCAGCATTCTGCCTTTCAAATTTACTGCATGCATGCAGACCATGTCTTTCCCCTTGCTGGGGATAGTATACTCATGGAGCCTTGAACTTGTAGCCTGAACCCAGCATCCACACAATCAAAGCAGAAGTCAATTGCCTTGCCTACTGGGAGACAAAGAATATTCACCAGGAGAATTAGAGCCCTCTCATGCATGCCGTCTATCATGACCGAGGGTAGGGAAATACATACTTGTTATGCACCTGTTTGTCATCCTTGGTTATTGGCCAAACATATAAATCCTATTCCTTTCATTTTAATTGAGTTTATTGGGGTTACATTGGTTAATCAAATTATATAGGTTTAAGGTGGACAATTATATCATACATCATTTGTATATTGTATTGTGTGTTCACCACCCCAGTCACCAAGTCAGGTCTTTTCATCACCATTTATCCCCCACTTCATCCTCTCCTGCCTCCCCCTACCCTCATCTGCTTGTCTTTAGTCTCTTCCTGACCCAGCATCTATATCCTATCATATAGCAATCAAGTTGATAGTACCAAAATAGTGGTTAAAATTCTGCATATAGTCTCAAAACTGGATAAGGAAGTAAATGAAAGCAAAAGCGAGAAAGTAAAGATATTAAGGACTTAAAGGTGACTGTGAAATACAATGCTAGATATAATGATATAAACTATTAAGGAATTAGTTATGTGGTTGTGGACAAAGATTAAATATTCAAGTTAAGAATTCACAGGGAGAGTATTTTGGGTTCATGACAATCAACAGAAGGGTACGTGAACTACAGTGGATGTAAAGAATTTTCTTGAAGGGCTCAAAACAGTGAAGGCAAACTTTCATTGCAGTTTGCTTGTTTTTCCATAAAACATTGAAATTATGAGGGTGATGACAAGATTTGTATCTGGGGAAAATATTGAAAATTACACATAAGTGTTCATTAGTTACAATAAATTTGTGGGTTGATTAGTGACTTAAATATTTTTAATGATATTAGTTACAATAAATTTGTGGGTTGATTAGTGACAGATATTTTTAATGATAGGAAATAAATGGGATACATATTTGTATATGCATTCAGATTTAAAAATATAAATGTTCATATATATATATATATATATATATATATATATATATATGAAGTGGCTAAAATAATACTGTTAATTCCTGTTTAATTTTTTAAGAGTTGGGTCAAATTTCTTCTTTCACTAATTCTTTCTCTCCACTGCTATTCACTTTCTTGGTTAGTTACTTGGTTATTTTTTGCATATTTCCAACAATGAACATTTCCTATCACTTATGTGTTCATATGCTTATTTTTATCCACTAAGGTATAAATCTCCTGAAAAAATAATACAGTTCCTATTTTATCAAATCACAGTAGATGGATTTTGACAAAGAGATATTTTTATTTTTGACAAAGAAATACAGATATTTTGGGCATTATTGTGAGAGTTCATGTTACTATAAGTTAAATATATGATTGCCAGTTGTGGAACAATTACATGACAATGATATAAGTAATGTATTGCAGAGTAGAAAAGATAATTTAATTGAGATATAAGGATATAATCATTACTCAAAAATATTCATTGAATGATTTTGATATATAAACTACGATTATCGACAGTATGTTTATAGTAATGAATGAAGGAGAAAAAATTCCTCATAAGTTTGTACCCTAGTGAATACATTCACCTGAAAATTAATGGCTTTTATGTTATTTCATGATATTTTATTATATCATTGTTCCTATGAATATAATAATATTTCACATACTTTTAAATAACTTATACTATTCTCCATATAATGATATTTAATTTTACTTATTGTATTTCTATATTCTTTGGAATTGTAATAATTTACAAGTTCAGGGCTCTTAAGGTTTTGTTCTTACTATTAAAAACATAATTTTATTTTTCATCATTCCTCCCCTATAGATTTCAACCAGCACATTTCACTTCCAAACAAATATACATACCCCACAGAAACAAGATATATCAAAATTTTATTTTTCAATATATATCTGAACCAAATTACTATGCAAAAACTAATTCTCAGTAAATATTAAAGCTGACTTTATACTTTAAAGATATCACAGATTCTTGAAACACACTCAAAGATTATTATTTTTCAGTATGCTTAAAACCACTAATTCCCAAGGATGAAAGTAAACTTTTATAATAAAAAAATAAAATAATTAAAAACATGTTCCTTATAAAAAAAATCCACTTTAAAAATAGAATATTATACCTTTGTGTTAAATGAAATACCTACCATAATTGGTTATTTTAAAAACTAATTTATAATGGAAACTTATGTGTTTTTAGCATTAGCTCCTAAGGATCAGCCAATGTTAAAACCATGGGATGCCTCAGGCACTTTTACAGGGTGACCTTTTATTTTCATTAACTGTGCTTTGTAAAAATTGAATTTTGATGTAGTCCCTGCCTTAGCCATAGCCCTCAGTGACTTATAAAATCAAGCAATTAACATATTTTAAAACAAAATCATTTTACTGCAGATTGTCATAGCACATTTCTCCCACACCTTTGTGCCTGATTTGACCCATGGTAACTGACGCTGCAAATGATTGCTTCACAGGATACTTAAAGCTCATCATACCATGTGAACGCACAGGAATGTAGCATTTATATCGTTTTTAACAAGCCATGTCAAAGTAAGGAGACCTAATTTCACACATTAGAAGAAAAGAAACATTTAGAATCACTAATCAGTGATGAGGGAAAGCACATGTGAAATGAGTTTGGGGTGAGTGAACATTTTTCCAATTATCAAGCTATATACTATAGGGAAAATATGATAAACAGGAGAATGAATCACTCTTGCTTCACTCTTTTCTAGAAAGATGATTATTAATATGGAAATCTCACTGGTTTTCCACACAAATACGGTTGAGAATGATGTAAAAGTTTATAGAATGTGGCAAGTTATTACTCAAACAGAAAAGGAATATAGATCTTAAAATAGTAAGTGTGACTACCAATTGCACAAATGGTAGTCATGATGCAATTTTTTCATTTTATTTCAATTTAATTGGAGAAATGTGTTAAGTTCTGTGTACCACAATTACAAAGAAAAAAACATTAAAATGAATAAGTTGTTATAAAATAAGAACATGAGAAAATTTTTTGGGGGGAGGGATTACCCTGGCCTATATACAATAAACAGACAAATAAATAAATAAAGTTAACATTTTAAAATTAAGCTTTAGATAAATGTATTATTCTAAATGCTTACATATGCACACACAGACTCACAAAAACACACAAATAAAAATAGTATATTGAATGTTATTGAGATGAAAATATAGAACATAGGTTTTATAGGAAATATTTCATAGAACATAGGAAATATTTCATAGAACATAGGTTGTGTTCTATGAAAGGAGACTGGTAAGAGATGGAAAAAACAAACTAGATACAGGAAGAAAATATTATTATATACCTGTAAAAAGGAGTTTTGCAGGAGTCTAGACTCTCAAATTTCAAACATAATGAAATAAAAAATGGCCAAAAGAATAAACATTTAGTCAAAAATATAGGATATACAAATGGCAAATAGGTACATGGAAAAATATCTGTTCAACATCATTGACTTTGAGGGAAATGCATCTTAAAACCACAGAATGTCAGTAGTTCCATACATCTCTTACATGGGAACAAAACAAAACAACAAAATGTACAATACCAAGTGTTGTGGACATAAGAAAAACTGGAACTCTGATAGAATAAGTGGGAATGAAAAATGACACAGCAACTGAAAAACAATTTTACAGTTTCTTATAAAGGTACATATGAATTTGCTGTACGATCCACAAATTCTGCTCTTAGGAATTTAGAGAAGTCAAAATCCTATTCACACCACAACCTATACACAAATATTTATAGCAGCTATATTCATAATAACACTGAACTGGAAACAACCCAATGTCCCACACAGGTGGAAGGATGAACAAATTGTGGCGCACACACAGAAATAGAACACCACTCCCCAATATAAAGGAGCAAACTTGATAGATGCAGTCAGTAACTTGGATGGATAGCGAAGGAATTATTTTGAGTGGGAAAAAAAATACAGCGTCAAAAAATTTTATTCTTATGTTTGTTTTTAGATGACATTCTTCAAACGAAAACAACATGGTTTTGGAGAAAAAAATCAATAGTTAGCAGCAGTTGGTGACTGAGGTAAGTTCTTACTGCAGAGGAGAGCACATGAGAGCTTTTCGGACTGATGGAACTGTGGTGAGTACAAATGTCTGTAACTGCACAGAAAACAGTCAACCTAGTGAAGTTTGCTTGAAAATGAGAAGACATATACGAACACACATAGGTACGATTTATGCATTTTAATTTAACATTTGTGTGTCAATATTTCGTTTTTTGTGCCAAGACTTTACTTTGAACATGGATACAGTGTTTAGAGTCCTGCTTCTTGTTGTTGTTTTTCGATTTGTGAAAACATAATGACTTATATACTATTTTTAATTCCCTTTTTCTAAAGTGGAATGATATATTCCAAACACTTGTGAATAAATTTGAGGATAAAAAATACCCCCAAAATGTTAGAATGAGTAATTAGAGGAATGAAGGGGAAATTATTACATCATTCCAAGTTCCCACAGAGTTAAGAAAGTTTGACTCCGTGTTAGACAAAACTTGGCATTGGAACTCAAGAAAAATCTGTATTTACATTTCTATAGCATTTGTGGGAATTTAAATGCCTAAAACTTTCTAGCTTTCTGGGAGGGATTTCACATTATATAATAATTATTTTTCTAATGAGACTAAAAGGAGTTAGGAAATTGGTAGTGTTTTATTAAGTATCCAGATGCTTTATCCATGTATCTCATTTAAAATCACAATTTTGTGAATTTTTATTACCTTAATTTGCACATGTGGAAATTAAAGATCATATGGTTTAGATATGTTCCCCAATGCCAGATAGCTGGTAAGAAAAACAGATAGAATAGAAACTAGGTACAGTAGTATTTATTAAATTGATAAATATTGCTTGTGTTTCTATTGCACCTAAGTGGGGGAAATACAGGTTAAAGAAACATAACAGTTGCCCTAACTGGTTTGGCTCAGTGGATAGAGTGTCAGCCTGCGGACTCAAGGGTCCCAGGTTCGATTCGGTCAAAGGCATGTACCTTGGTTGCAGGCACATCCCCAGTAGAGTGTGTGCAGGAGGCAGCTGATCGATGTTTCTCTCTCATCGATGTTTCTAACTCTCTCTCCCTTCCTCTCTGTAAAAAAATCAATAAAATATATATATATTTTTAAAAAGAAACATAACAGTGCTGTGTTTCTCGTCCATATGACTATGAGTACGAATGTTCCTCCTTTGTGACCTTAGGGGAGGCAGATTGCTAGGGATCCCTGATCCTGTCTTTTTTCCTTTGGGATTTTTGCCTGGGTATATGATCATACAACAAAAAAATCCTGCATAACTAGATGTATCCATGGGATTTTGGTCTTGCCAGTAGGATGTGAGCAAAATAAATGTCTACTTCATTATTTGCATGAAATAGAATTGCTTATTCTCCTTTTCTGCTTTTTGCCTTTCCTGAGTGACAGAACACATTCATAACAATATATAAGGTAGCTTCTACCATGCACATTAGGGCAACACCAGAAGACATGGTGGAGGAAACATGATCTGAGAATGATGTAGTTTTGCTGAGTGACACTACCTTGCTGTCTTCACTCCAGCCTGTTACTAGAGGGCTAGATGAAGAGAGGGAGGGATAAGAAAAATGGAAAAGTTTTTTTATATGTATGTGGCTATGTCTTTTATAACTTTGTCATAATGGTTTTGTCTATACTCTATGGATGTATTTGGTAAAACGATTATTTGTATAGAAATATTACAAAGAACCAAATATTACAACAAATGAAAAGAATAAATGTAGTTAGATATAGTGGAAGAAGTAGCTAGTCCTCTTGTACAGTTTTGGATAATCTTGCTAACTGTATTGTGATGGCTTTTCTTGTGATAATTTTCTCCAAAATAATGATGTTTCACTTAAAAGAAGTATAATAGTACATCAACTATTAATAGGCCCTTAACTTTTTACATGATTGTTATGATCTGACATCTGCCTACCAGTGGTCGGCAAACTCATTAGTCAGCAGAGCCAAATATCAACAGTACAACAATTGAAATTTCTTTTGAGAGCCAAATTTTTTAAATTTAAACTATATAGGTAGGTACATTGTTATTAACTTAATTAGGGTACTCCTAAGGCTTAGGAAGAGCTACACTCACGGGGCCAAAGAGCCGCATGTGGCTTGCAAGCTGCAGTTTGCCGACCACGGGTAGACTATAAAACAATTCACCATTTATAGTTTATTATTATTCATTTAATTTCAGTTTTTTAATTTGAAGCTAATAGTTTAGAAGGCTAGAGTAATAACTTGGACTATATTGACAGTGAAAGAAGACAGAACACTCTCTCATAGCTTTTATTTAAACATAAGAAACAGAAAAAAAAGTCTTTAAGATATTAAAAAGCAAATATAAAATTCTTACCCATAAAAACAAGTATAATATATCCTTCAGGCCCACAGAGTAAAATAAAGGTTCAGGACTGAGAAGAAAATTGGAATATTTCATCAGAAGATGTTTACATTTCAGGAACAAGTGTGTTATGTTCCTGATTCAGTGGAGGCTTCAAAACACAAATCCTTTTCACAAACATTTTTATCCATGGGATTAGTTCCCCAGCTACCATAGAAAGTCCCTGTATCTGTAAGTGACCTGGGAAAATATAAGTCGCACACTTCCATCTGCACTATAGATTCCTCAGTCACTGTGCCTCATTGCCCAGAGATGGCCCTTAACAATGTCTCCCCGCCACCAATACCACAGCCACGCCTGGTGATTAAGCTCAGTCCCCACTCCTTTACCTCATCAACTTGCCTAGGATACACTTCAGCCACCAAAAGTATGGTGGCATCATAGGCTTATGTGCTTTCCCCCAAACTGCTTCACCAGTAAGAAAATAAAGCCTTCAACCACAACTAAATCATCCTAAATGCTTCACACACACTTATTTGGTCATTTTCACAATACCTAAATTTGTATCTTAGAGAAACCTTCTTCTAACAGCTGTCATTTCAACCACTATTAACTTCTTTGCTCTGCTTGCTTCTTAACCCTTTTTTTTCCCTAATTCTACTTTCATTCTATGGATATTAATTGCTACTCAAAAAAAAAAAAAGAAAGAAAGAAAGACCTACATTTTGATCACTATATATTATCAAGTTTATCCAGTCTTCACTGCTGCTAAGCTAGCCATATTTATCAAGCTTATTATTTCTGTTATTCTCCACCAGGGAGTGCTGTTTCTTAAAAACATTTAACTTCCCCCTTTTTAATCACTATCTTTGTTCCCTACATTTTGAATAGAAACTGCTTCCAGTTTCAGCCACCATGATTGTAAATGTGTTTGCATCCACTTTTCTTCTTTATCAGTCAGGGTTGAGTCAAGAAAGCACAGACTGTTCCAGGTCTTTCAACACGAAGGGATTATATATAAGGGATTATATATATATATATATATATATATATATATATATATATATATATATATATATATAAAATATTTTGGCAAATCTATGGAAGAGCTAGTAGTGAAAAACAAAGGAAAAATGTCTCTGGCTTTCAGAAAATAAGAAAGCCCCACCGATGATCTCAGTCACTAATAGCACAAACGTGGCTAATTTTCAGGAGGATTCCAAGAATTAGGGCAAATTTTCATTTCTTCTTCTCATGATATTTCTATCCTGCTGGAAGACAATTATAGCTTTGAATTTCTATGTATTATTCAAGAGCTTCTTGATGGTGGAATCTACTCTGGAATTATATTGGTAAGAATCCTAAGAAAAATTGTTCTCAGGTTTCCATTCCATATGATACTGAGGAGAGCTGCGAACGATGATAGTGCTAAAGCTTAATGGCCAATGAAAAATCTGGCTCACATCCCTTTGCTTTTGTGAACAGTACAGTGCAAGAGGTAGCTTCCTAGGGGCTAGAAATATCTCTCCATATGTTCACTGTATTCCATTCATTTCTGTGCTCCCTAGAGAATTTTTATCAATTATTCCTTCTATTACCAATGTCTTCAAAATATTCCTCTGTGCTGGGTCCTATCAGCATTTAATTCAATTTATTCCTGTTTCAGGAGAAAATCATAAATAAAATTTCACAGAATTCACTCTCATTCTAACTTCAGTTTTTTCTTCTGTAAAATCAAATTTCTTACTCTTAACAATATCCTCTTGAAATGTTTATGGAAGTACCAACTGCTCTATATACTTATAAGTTGCTTTTAGCATTTCTGAATGCTTTCAGTATTTAATGCAAAATATTATAGACATTTTAAGCATAGATACAATAATTAATTAATTACATAATAATAATTTTAAATAATATCCTGAGAGAAGGCATTATTGATGAAAAGTTCTTTACCAATTGAGTCCATGCTAATCAAGTAAGTTTTACTGAAAAAAAAATTGTTACAATAAAAACTAGATAAAGCAGCTTCATGTTTGGTATGGAAGGAATTTAAGCTACTATTTCTATTACTCCAGCAGTTGTGAACAATAAGGTGTGAGGAAGTGAGTCCTGTCACATTTTCTAGAAGCACGGATATCTCTCCTATGTCCTGGCTTTATTGCAGAATTGGATTATATACTAGAGATTTCTTTTTCTCTTCAGGGCAACTCCTCAGTGTAAGAGTTTTACAGTTTCAACTGGCATCTAAGATTCCATATGCACCTCATTTGTAAATAAACAAATTTATATCCATCACTAAGTCTTTCTAAGCTAACAAAGCTGAATTCCAGTATATTTCAAATTTAAGGCTGTCAAAATAGAGGTTACTTTCTTAGTTTTCATGACTCATGCTGAGAAGCTCTTAGACGAACTAAAAGGTTTATTTATAGGCTCTCCAAATAGCTAATAATACAAACTACTATGCAATTTTATAGAAATAAAATTATTTTTAGACTTACCCTTCACTCATATATTAAGAATGTTAATGTCAATATCTTACTGAATTAGAAAAAAATTGAATATAAAATAATAAGAGAATAAAAGATGAGAGTTGCCTCCACCGGATATTAGTAATAAAAAATTGCATGAAAATTTGTTATACCAATAAAAAGTTATTGATATGAGAATTACTCATTTAACAGATATTCATTTACTAGGCAATGGATGAGGACCTGGGAAAATAAAAGTTTATTAAGAAACAGTCCTCATCCTTTGTACGAGTGACATTTATAGTATATTAGTTAGAGGAACCAACAGAATATATACATAAGGAATTGGCTATTGTGATTATGGAGACTGACAAACCTCAAGATCTGCAGGAGACCCAGGGGAGCTGCTGGTCCAATTCCAGGCTGAGTCTGCAGGCCTCAGAACCAGACCTCACAGTATAGTTCCAGTTCAGAGGACAGCATGCTGGAGACCAGGAAGAGCCCATGCTTCAGTTCAAGTCCAAAGGCAGGGAAAATGATCTTATTTGAGGGAAGGTCAACTTTTTGTTCTATTCCAACTGATTAGATGAAGCCCACCTATATTAAGGAGGGCAATCTTCTTTACTCGGTTTGCTTACTCAAATATTGATCACATCAGAGACACTCTCACAGGCATACCCAGGACTATGTTTGACCAAATATCTGGGCACTTCTTGGCCCAAGTCAAGTTGACACATAAACTTAACTAATACAAATGATTAGAATGATACATTTGTAACTACAATTGCTCTTCATTTAAATCAGTATTTTGGCTGTATTCCTGCTAGTGAGTATAGCACAAAATTATAGAACTTTGCATGTAATACTTTTAAGTATATAGAAATTATATTGTTTTAATTTCTACAGTGACTTACAATGTATAATGTACATATAATTTGTACATTTAACTTATGGAATACCAACAACTGCATTTTTTAATATATTTTAATAATTATCGAGGATGGCATTTCCTAATTATGGATGTATAGAAATTATATCTGAAAGTTTATTTTCTATATATTTCATTATGAAAACAAAAGTAGTTTTCTGGTATATGTTATACATAATCTAATGGATTTCATATTTATGGTATGTTTTCACTGACTAATGAATATATGTGATTGTTTATATGCTGGTCTCTGATGTTTCAATCCAATACTCCATCCAGATGAATGTATATATGAATTGATAAATTAGTAGTTAAGGAGTAGATGCAGTCTAGTTTGCATTTAATAACATAGCTGATGGTGGGCAGTAGCAATCACCAATATTATAAGATTAATCACAGCATTTTATTAACATCTAAATTCATAATTTAAAATGATGCATAATTACTGGAAGTATCAATGAGCTGTTCTATGATCATTAGAGGCTCATGTGTATATTTTCCACAAGATAGAGTTTCTGGTGTCAAATATTTTAGTAGATATGTAAAGAGATTCTTGAAACTAAGGATGCACTCATCTTTGATGAATAAACCATAATACCTGAGAATTTCTTTATTATTTTGATAAATGTTCAGTGAACTTAAGATTCTTACTCCAACCACTTGGAGTGAAAGATAGCATGGAAGTAGAGAATGCATGGGCTTTGCAATCAAATAGTCTGGGATATAAATTTAAGTGTTAGCACTGACCAGTGACATCATTTTAAGCAATTTACTTCTGTTTTCATTTTCTAGTTTGGGCACATAATAGTTGCTGAATTAATTTAAATCTACTCTTTCCAACTCATTGAATTAAATTTTGTACTATTGTTCCTGGCTTAGATGTTAACAAAGAGAGGGGAAAGAGAGTGTGTAAAAGTGTGTCTTTGGGGAAGAATTTTATATCTATATATTAATATTACTTCTTTTTTGGATAAGATTAGGTAAAAAAAAGTATTCATCATTAAGATATTAAAAATATGCTTCTAAGTTAAACCAATTTTATTTCATAGTTCAACTAGCAATAACTTTTAGAATTCTTTATAAATTTTTGTATAAATATGAATAACTATATATATATATTTCAAACTTCAATTCTACATATAAGAAGTACAATTTATTTTTTTATTTTTTAAAAAATATATTTTATTTTTTTTTACAGAGAGGAAGGGAGAGGGATAGAGAGTTAGAAACATCGATGAGAGAGAAACATCAATCAGCTGCCTCCTGCACGCCCCCCACTGGGGATGTGCCCACAACCAAGGTACATGCCCTTGACCGCAATCGAACCCGGGACCCTTCTGTCCGCAAGCCGATGCTCTATCCACTGAGCCAAACCGGTTTGGCAAGAAGTACAATTTATTAACCACCATTAAGCTTGGCAACATAAGTACCAGGGGCCAAGAAGGTATCTTTTTGCCTCTTTTTAAGTTTTTATTCTTATTTCGTTTTCTTCTAAAGCACACGTAACATCCCCTTATAGCTATACTTTAAGATTAAAGTCTATAATGCAATTTTTGCTTTATGAAACCTAACAGTGAATGGTCTGCTACAACTACAACATAATAGCCCAATACTTGTCTATGCGATTCAATCATTTCTACATTCAAATTCAAATTATATTTTAGCTTAAGTTCTCAACTTGCTACTTGAGTGTAATAAAACAAGTCAGATTATGATAATCATATCTGGTTCATTCTAAAGACATGAGAGATGATTAGTAATCAACTATAACAAAAATCAAGTATAATACTGGTAAAAGGAACAGGTGAGGGACAATTAAAATTCTGGAGTGAAAAGGAAATGTAAGATATATCACATGATTGATGTATCTCCATTATTCGTCTTCAAACATGGCAAATTTTTATTTACTTGAATAGCTTTAATGCATGTATATTTGAAAGTTTTAATAGATGTGATTTTTCTCCTCAGAAGAGAGTATAAAATATTCATGTTAATATCAAATATTATCCTTGTGAGGGCTTTTCTGACAATTAAAAGAGAGGCTGAAAATGCATTGTGATCTATATTAAATTGTTTACTTTGTAACGACAGCCCTATGACATTATGTCTTACAATATTATGCATGCTGATCTCCTGAGACCTCTTGCCTTAATAAATTGTCAACCAACTGGGAGGTGATTTCTCTTCTTGACATTAAAAAGTCCCACTTCAAAGTAAAGTGCTGTCATAATGGGAAGCTTAATTTAAATTAACTAAAAAGGAAAAGTCAGAGATTTCTAAAAACAAAACAGAATCTAAACAACTTCAGTCATATGAGTATTTTGTAAAGCCTAATTATTTTAATTTTATTAAAGTCTTTTATAACAATAAGTTAATATAAATATTGTTGGTATTATTTTATACATAAGATTTTTATAATACTAGCTCTTTTAGAAATGAAAGCCCTTCTAAGCCATTTAAATACTTTAAATAACATATATGAGCACATTTGAGAATTCTGAGAGTGGCATTCCAAAGTAGTGTTGTGATTCATTAACAATAATAACCTAAATGAAGTGAAAAATAGTTAAACAGGGATGTGGAGTTGTTGACAGAATGCTTTTATGGACCTAAGGTGCTTTGCTGACTGAATCAAGTCACACATGGGAGGTCTGTTCCCAGAAACCCCTTCTCAATGTCTGCTAACTGGTCAAGAAAATGTGAATATTTCTGCCTTCGATGCTTTCTTGCCAAGGTGCTGATTACATTTCATGTGGATATATGGTTAGACTATTACATGTAGATTATTTTTATTAATTATAACCCCTATTGCTTTTTTAATCTTCAATTTATTCAGATACAAATGTATTGTATTACAAGATATTTTGTTTATCTTTATACATCTAGAACATTGTCAATATGGACATCGAGATTTTCAATATTGCCTAGCGAGATGGTGCTATTTTAAATTATTTTATAAATAAATGCTTCTGAGTTGTGCTTTTTTCTTCCTTAAAACTATCAACTTATAAATATATTTATATTTAGTAAGAATTAGATGCTTCTTTGTTATAGCAAACTAGTATAGTTACCACATTACTCAACAATCTTGATTTAAATCTATAGTTTTTAAAATATTATGTTATAAATGCAAACTAGGCAACTTATTTATGTATCTGTGCTTCAGATCATAGAGAGGAAATCAAACTGAAAACACTGCCATGGGCCTTTCCAGCCATTCAGAATATGGCTAAAATGTGACAATCTGTATGTGCTCTTGATGCTGCATGCCACATTGATCCTGAGATGGTTCATAAATTGGAGTTCAATGCTTCCCATCCTTGGGTTATTGAAAAACAAAAACAAAAGGCAGAGATTAACTTAAAATTTAAGTGAATCATATCAACACAGTAGTCATTGACCTAGATAACTAATTGTCTGTATTATATGTGATTAACCCTAGATAACAACAAAAAGGCTAATGATTATGACAAAGGACACACTGCAATAGCCTATTTGTTGTCTTTAATCCACCCTATAAACTGATTAACTCACTTCTGACCTGGGGTACTTTCAGAGGTAAGGAAATGTTATTCTGAAACTGCCCTCACCGGGCTGTGCTATGTGCTTTTCTGCTTTTGCAATATGCTGGCTTTTCTTTGATGCTAGGAGCTTCAGAGCATTTTATGCATCCAGGCAGATAAGGTACAAAAGCTTTTAATCACACTAATTCCTCTAACTGTTCCTAATCTATATCTAAATCTCTCATCTGTTCCTATTCTGTCACAGCTGCTGCTGGATGAGAAAATAAAAAGGCTCTTGAATTCTACTTTAACTGAACTGAACTCAGACTTTAACTCTCAGAAGCATTGCCTTTTCCTTTCCATAGCAATGCTCCTCTGACCACAGGGTTTATGGTTCCCTGGAAATGTATATTATATATCTTACATCTGTACAGAAATATATTTGGACTTCATGATGTATCACATTGATAGACATTTTCCCCTAGCCTAGTGTAACAAAATAGCTATCATCTAATATTTCTTAAAAAGTTAATGGGAAATATCAATAAATTTCTTTCTTGAGTTTCAAGGGGCAAAAAAAAAGATCAGTTGGCTAAAAATTTTAAGTATATCATTTAATTGTACATAACATTTTTTAATTATGAGATTTTAAAAAAATAATTGCATTAGCTTTGTTATCCAGAGAAGAGTCTCCAGGCCTTGGTGCTGACAATAAGCAACACGTTAATGGCCATTGGGGAAATTCACATATTGACTAGTGAGTTGTGGTAAGTTCCACTATTAATTTTAAGTCCTTTGATTTCTGGTTGACATCTAGATAGGCTTTGCAAAAATACAACTACATACATAGTAGTAGATATAATCTAATTCATGAACTATTCTATTTTTGCTATTAACAGCTTAATATATATTTTATTGAAAATCTTTGAAATTAAACTGTAAGAAAAAATTAGCTTGAAGAATTTAGATCTATGATTTTATTTTTAAAAAGGTATCCTTATCAACTTCAGAGTGCTCCACTTTCAACAGAAAAGAGAGACTGGAATTGGTATGGTAGACTAGAGGGAAGTATGTAATGGTCATTCCATCATTCCATCATTTTACATGACTGAGGAAAAAAATATGACTCTATTCAATTGAGAAAAAACAATAGGGGTTGTAAGTAGTATTTGATTAAAAACAGGCTTGAATTATATGCTCTTACCTTATACTCCTTAACATATTTTTCTGTCAGTTTTAATTCTTTAAACAAACATAGTTGACACTAAAGATTAATATTAATTGGGGACTTACAGGTTTTAAGGGACTTAAAATGCAAAGCAAATCAGAAGTTCACCTTTTAAGAGACAATTAAAACATGATTAACAAGTAATTAATATGATGAGCTTCCAAAAACATGAAATTAATTTCACTATCAAATTATAGTGGCAATGACAAGCATTCTTCTTGGTGAATAGCAAATGCAATTGTGTAGTCCCTGCTACTGTGCCAATAAGAATAAATTATTTGAGGTACATGAATTTTTTCAATTGGAAACTGTTAAATTATTAAGCAAAATTATTTCCTATTTAAGATATATCTGATCTACAATGATTAACATCAGAACTCAAAATTTTATAGATTTCTGCACAAAGTAAAAAAAAAACAACAACACGTTATTTTAAACACAGAAAATAGAGATACATGTCAAACACCATGGCATGATGGTGAGATACCATTATTAGAAGCATTTGTCTGAAATTAGGTGATTAATTCTTGTGCATGTTGTAGTTGAACGTTAGTCATATTATACAATTGTAGCTGAATGAGTATTGTTCTGCTTGCTGAATGGTGAATTGAATGTGATGTAATTGTTTTGTATATGCATGACTAGACTTCAACATATGAATAATGGATGATAAATGCATTAAAATAGGAACATGTAAAAGACTATAACATTGAATAATTTAGAGAGCCTAGAAAAATCAGATAGCATAGTGTAAATGGCCATTTAAATGGCCTGATAATGTCTCAGAGATGATTTACCTATAAAAGAAACCATTTACTCTTTAGATAATTAGCCAAACCAGAAAGGCAGCTCCTGATTGGCTAGGTCCACAGTGGTCGGCAAACTGCTGTTCATGAGCCACATGCAGCTCTTTGGCCCCTTGAGTGTGGCTCTTCCACAAAATACCGACTTCTGCACATGGGCCACGAAGTTTCATTTGCACTGTACATGCGGGCCTGCACGTGGTATTTTGTGGAAGAGCCACACTCAAGGGACCAAACAGCCACATGTGGCTCGCGAGCCGCAGTTTGCCAATCACTGGCTAGGACATTTATTCCTCAAGATGACCTCCTGGGGGCTAGTTCTGTTTCCTAAGTTGATCCAGCTTGCTCATAAAGTTTGGAATTTATGCTTTGTAGTAAAAAATTAACACAGTATATACTAAATTTGTTGTGGATTTTAGACAGCAAAAAAAAAAAATTGGTGACAAGAAGAGTAAAGGTTTTAGTGTTTTGAATATATAGTTCTGGCTAGGGAGAATGAGGTAGATAACATGTGGAGGGAAAATTCCTAATGCTTTTGCCTTAATAGTTTGTGATTCCATAGATATGATTACAACAATCACTGAAAACATGACCTTACTTGTAAATGTTATCCTAGTGTTTATTACTCCTTTTAGAAAAAAATAACATACAATTGTCCCTGGCAAATGTATAGTGCAGAGAAAAAAATGCTTATCATTTCTTACATCTGGCTTTCACACTAAACAAAGAAAAAAACCCTCAAAGTAAATTTACAGAGAATTATTGTTTAATTTCATCATTTTATTTTCCCTGATGTGTTTTTGCTCACCTTGTAAAGTTTATGTGTATTATTTCCAGTTTCATGAGTTTTAGCATTACATTCATTTTTCTTATTTTTTAATTTCATACTAAGTTTTCTTTTTGTTTTTTCCTCCTGAGCCCTCTTTCAGTTTTACATAATCAGAGTGAAGAGAATTACCAACTACAATATAATCTTTGTGAGGCATAATTTTATTTTCTAAAGTAAGCCTCTTTGAAATGACTTTTTGTTGAACTTGGAGAATTGGGGGGATATATATATATACATACATTTTGTTATCAATTATAAAAATAGCAAAAATATAAACAAAACACCTCTCTAAGAATATTTACTGATTTAACAGGATAATAGTGGAGATGTATAAAAATAGCAAAAATATAAACAAAACACTTCTCTAAGAATATTTACTGATTTAACAGGATAATAATGGAGATGGAAAAAAGTAAATTTGAACATAAAAGAAATATATCTTTTCAGTGGAATATTTATTGAAGTTGCTTAGTATAAGTTAATCATCAGTCCAATAAGATGTTCAGGAAATTTTTTTTTTAAATATATTTTATTGATTTTTTACAGAGAGGAAGGGAGAGAGATAGTCAGAAACATCGATCAGCTGCCTCCTGCACATCTCCCACTAGGGATGTGCCCGCAACCAAGGTACATGCCCTTGACCGGAATCGAACCCGGGACCCTTCAGTCTGCAGGCCGACGCTCTATCCACTGAGCCAAACCGGTTTCGGCAGATGTTCAGGAAATTTATGGTGATGCTTCATATTTATTTGAACCTCAGTATCTGGGAAACACTAGAAGCCAACTGAATACTGACCTCATCCAGTTTAGTTTACCATTGATTGAAAAATATTATTTTCATATGTTTAGAATAACATATAACATTATTTTATAATTAGTTGAGTACTTATTTATCTAAAATTATCTCAGATATCTCCATGCGAATCTGTGTGACTGAGAGAGGTCATCATTCAAAATGGAAAATCTTCACTCTTTTCTTTCCTCAAGGCAGTGACAGAGAGGACCCATTGAATGCAATCTTGAAGCTATCCCACTCTTAACTGCTGTCAATTATTATTCCAGTGAGTTGGAATGCCACCAGTTCACCTCAGTCTGCTCACAGTTTTTCACACCAGGGCTTTCCTGAGAGGTGGCCCACAGTAGCCAGGATGGCCCCAATGCCACAGAGCATTGTCAGATTTAGCTAGCAGTCAGCGGTTCTCAATCTGTGGGTCGTGACCCCTTTGGTGGTCAAACGACCGTTTCACAGGGGTCGCCTAAGACCATCCTGCATATCAGATATTTACATTACGATTCATAACAGTAGCAACATTACAGTTATGAAGTAGCAACGAAAATAATTTTATGGTTGAGTCACAACATGAGGATCTGTATTTAAAGGGCCAGAAGGTTGAGAACCACTGACTGCTCATCACATTAAAACAGCAGATAATTGCTAGATTGGGGCTGACATATTAAACAATATTAAAGCTCAATTAATATAATTTATCACCCACATTTTTATCTCTTGAAATATGCATTTTGAAGCAACCTTTACCTGTGTGCAAATTCTAAAATGTATCACTTAAATTAAATGGTTAGCTAAATAACTTTTTAAGCCCCTCAGGGCTTGTTACCAGGATCTGTTCACAGTCTACACCCTTTCCCTGGGTTATAGTATCATGGTAATATCTATAGTATAGATTCTATATTCTATAAATTGCCATATTTGCATAGTCAGGAAAAACATGTCTTCATTAAGTCCAAACTTTTATATCATACTGCCTATTTATTATTGCCTATTTGTCAACTTTAAGTTATACACACATAATATGTGAAACAATAAAACTTTTGAAGCTTGCCTTGCTTATCCCTTCTCTACCTGTTATGTTTCTACTCTCTCCAGTCTGAATATTTATATCATTTATATCTATATCTATATCTAATCTATATTCTTCTCATTCTCCTCCCCCTCTGACTATTCTCAAACTTTTCACTATGACATGCATGTCAGGGATATATTTACATCTTAGATAGCATCTGTGATGATATCCCCTTGTGAAGGCCACTCTACATATACAGATCTTCTGAACAATCCTAGAAAATTGCACAATGTTTATATTAGGCCTTTCCAACTGTGAAACAACTGTTTTAGGAGAATATATGGTTCATCACTGGGTGTATTCTTTATAGTACATGTATATTCACTGAATTTTGTGCTTTCAAAATAAAAGTTATAATCAAGAATATCTTTTTGGCCATGGCTGGTGTGGCTCAGTTGGTTGAATGTCCTCTTGTGCACTGAAAGGTGGCAGGTTCAATTCCTGGTCAGGTTGTGTGTTTGTGCCCCAGTCTGGGTGCATAAGGGAGGCAACTGATAGATAATTTCCTCTCTCTCTCTCTCTCTCTCTCTCTCTCTCTCTTTCATTTACTCTTTAAAATCAATAAAAAGCATATCCTCTGCATGAAGATTTTTAAAAAAGGAATGTTTTTTAAATAATTATATCATTTAAAATAATAAATAAAAGACTCTATAACAAAAAATGAGCAGCATGATTGGAAAAATGGAAATAATTCTTGCTCCTGTGAAAGAATCTTACAAATTATACACTATGGAAGTTGTTAAAACATATAGGGAAGCTCAAGGGAAATACAGTTATAATTTTATTTATAGGCTGAATCTCTGTGCATGCATTAACAACCCTAATGCATTGGCTTAATATAGAGTTCTAAAAAAGATAAGAGGTTCCATCATGCTCCTTATCATTTTTCACAGGTATGTGGCCTTTACATTGTGCAAAAGGGCTCACACACTGAGTACCTAATACTATGTAACTCAAAGCATTTTCAGAACACAGAGAATATCCTCTTTGTAAAAGTGCAGAGTTGTTCTACAAGTTCAAATGTAAGCATACAGATTTTGCAGTCAAAAACAGAGAACATAAGGGAGAGAGATCAACCAAAGGATTTGTATGCATGCATATAGGCATAAGCAATGGATGCAGACAACAGGGAGTGAGGGTGAGGCCATGATTGGGGTGGGGGGGTGGGTAGGACAATGGTAGGATAAGGACACATTTGTAATACCTTAATCAATAAAGGAAAAAAATAAAAAATAAAAAACCCAAGGGATATGGATGGAGAATAAATCAGATTCCTAACTGTAATTCATTTGGTAGATAGTATCTCCAAGAGGCATAATTCTGAAAAATCAATTTTCTGAAGGAAAAATGATTAATCTCAGAGCGAATTTTACACATACCAAGAAAGTCACATGGAGTGTAGGCAGGAGTCATCCTTGGTTGTCAAGGCAACTGTAATTTTAGTTTTTCTACTGAACAAGCTTCTCCATTTTCCTGGTTGTACTATGGATGTTAACTAGACTGCCATGTCCTCCTGCAAAGAGTCTTAGGATGCTGTTCTCCTGAGGGCTAATCAATATATGAGATTTCCCACCATGATAAGTCAGACAAATACATCAAGATCTAATTTTCTTTTCATCTATTCAGTAAATCAACTGTGAAATTCAGAACTGACCCATGTGCTTGGGGGCTAAAAGTAATCAGAGCTGACCTAATCAAGATTAAGAAATCATCTACATTTAAAAGAAAAGAAAGATACCACACCATGAAGAAGTTAATGATACTTTAATGAACCACACTTAAATTTTGCATTCATTTGTTATAGGTGAATATAGATTGTGGAGGTGGAGGGGGGAGGGTGGGACTTGCTGTATAGGCTAATTATTTGCAGAGATCTTGAGCAAGATAGAATTAGGACATAAAGGCTATGGTAATATGAATTTACCAGAATATATCAATTCTTATACCTCTAATACTTTCTCTAACATATTTTTATTTTTGCTGAGAAAAATTTCTAACACTCTTTCTTTTGATATCTTTAAAAATAATACAGATTATTCTGAGTTTCACTATATTCTAAACACTCTCCATTTGTATTTATTTTATATGCACTTGAGCAGTCAGAGAAGCTTAAAGAGATTATATGACCTGCAAAAAATTACTAAGAAAAAAAGAGCATGGAAAACATGTTCAGTATTTGACATTTCCCTTCAAAGGGAGATTAATAATATCCATGTTACAGAGTGAATATAAGAATAAATAAGATAGTAAAAATAGTGCAACACTTTACATAGTAAATCATAGCCTGTTGTTCCTTTGTTTATTTTCTTGATATATTTTAGTAATTTAAATGAAGTGATTGGAGACTATGATGTTCAATGAAAAAAAATTATGGAAATTGAATATAGATTAACACTTTTTTAAATGTATAGACTTTGGCTAATTGGAGCATCTGCTGTGTATGGTGATCAATGTGAGAGAAAGTAGGGATAAGCCTAAATTAATTGATTAGAATGACAAAAAACATAGCCGATTTTAAAGGAGAATGGATTAACTCATCACTAATTTTGTGGAGTAACAACCATACAGAGGGAGATGTAAAAATTTACAGTCTTTCCCAATGAGGTTTTAACTTCCAGGTAAAAATGAAGCTGCCTTGCTGGCTTACAGTGATTTGGAGTGTTATATCTATGATTTCAAAATTTTGAAATAATGAATTTGTATCTCCATACATAAGGTGCAAGAAAAACACAAGACCATTGTGTAGAAGGTATCAAAAAAAGTGAAAAGAACTCAAGGGCACTTAAGTAAATGGAATTTTCCTTGTGAAGAACCCAAGAATATGGAACATTTCTCTATGCCAAGTCTTCAGATTACCTGAAGGAATTAAAAATAACATAGACTGAAGTGGTTCTGAAGGAGCGTGCGGCTTAGTGTGCTCTTTGTTAGCTTCCGCCATGGTGTGCCGTGGCCAGGGCCAAAAGGTGCAGCCCATCAACCTCATCTTCAGACACTTACAGAATAGATCTCGGATTCAGGTGTGGCTTTATGAGCAAGTGAATATGCGGATAGAAGGCTGTATCATTGGTTTTGATGAGTATATGAACCTCGTATTAGATGATGCAGAAGAGATTCATTCTAAAACAAAGTCAAGAAAACAACTAGGTCGGATCATGCTGAAAGGAGATAATATTACTCTGCTCCAAAGTGTCTCCACCTAGAAATGATTTAATGAAGTGAGGAATTACTGAGAAGCAATACAGTTTGTATTTTTTGGTGTCCTTTGTTGGGAGAATATTTCTTACCCATTTATTCATATTGGCTTACAATACCCTAAGTTACTACCAGATGACAATAAATGATGTTGAATTGTTTTTGTTAAAAAACAACAACAACAACAAAAAAAAACATAAACAAAAAATAACATAGACTGCCCAGCTGGTGTGCTCAGTGGTTGAGTGTTGACCCATGCACCACGAGGTCACAGGTTTGATTCGCAGTCAGGGCACATGCCCAGGTTTCAGGCTGGATCCCGAGTAGGAGGCTTGCAGGAGGCAGCCAATCAATGATTCTCTTTCATTGATGTTTCTATGTCTCCCTCTCACTTCCTCTCTCTCTAAAATTAATACAAACATATTTAAAAATAAGTAAATTAATAAATAATAACGTAGGAGTTGAAATATTAAGTAATACATAAGCCATCAATTGTGAGTAAGAGAAAGTAGCATTACTGAAGCTAAGTCATATGTGGGAAATATCTTCCCAGTGGCAGGCTAAGGACAGGGAAAAAAGTGTTCCTAGTAATAGAAATAGGCAATTGACCCTTAAGGAACAATTTCATGTGCTCCAGAATGTCCTTTAGGTGAGAGAATGGTGCTGTCAGGAATCATTCTATGATGACACAGCATTTTTTTCATTATTAATTCATCCCTGTTTATATTCAAGTGAAGGATTTTATGAAAGGATTTAAATTCACAAATGTGCTTCTTAAATTTGAATATTTCAAAAAGTGTATTTTGCATTCATATTTCTATGTCCTTTCTTATGGATATCACAATAAAATTCCGATGTCACTAGAGATGGAGTAAAAACAAGGATCAGATAAGAGAACATTGAAAAAAGAAAAGAGAATAGAACATATTGAGGGAGAATGATTGAAGCTGGAGATACCACAGATTTTCATCTCAGAATTTTCTAAAAACTTTTTTGTTTAGAAATAATGATGCATTTCAGAAGAAGAGCAAAGATAGTACAGAGGGATCCCTTCTAACCTTCTCTCAGGTCTCATTAATTTTAAAACCTTATAATGTGTCCTGGCATATTCTATGGATACATCCTGTTTGCTTCCTTCAACTTCCTGACTTTATAGACTTATATATTTTTTCTGTTATCAAAACTTAGCAATTAACATTGGTACAAGGTACAATAGCTAAATTGCAGACTATATTCATTACCCTAGTTTTTCTACTATTTTTTTAATTCCAGAATTATGTGTATTATGTTGCATTTAGACATCAGATTACCTTAGCTTCCTTTAATCTGTGATTTTTTTTTCCTTTTGTTTTATGATATAGACACTTTTTAAGGATACCAGTCAAATAACTTATAGGCCACTATCCTACTTGGCTATGTTTGAATACCACAGAGGTGGTGATCTTCTCATCCCATTGTATGGGGAGGAACATAATATCCACATGACTCATTCCCAGTCATAACCTTGATCCCTTGGCTAGTATGGTATTTGTCAGGTTTCTCTATTATACAGTTACTGCTATTATTTTTTTAAACTATATTCGATAGAAGCAAGTCACTAAATTTAGCTTACTTTTAAGGGGATGGATATATATGAAAATCACCATAGTAAATTAGTTTTTTTTCAGGGAGAGGTTTGAAGCTAGGTAAATATTTTGCATCTCCTAAAGATGTTGACCATACATTTTAACACTTATTAGCCTACAAGTATGACCATGGTATTGTAATGGGGTTTTATTAACTATTAAAATAAATATACATGGTACTTATTAAAGACTAGAGGCCCAGTGCATGACATTTGTACACTGGGGGGGTGGGGTCCCTCAGCCCGGCCTACTCCCTCTCGCAGTCCGGAATCCCTCAAGGGATGTCCACCTGCCATGTCCGCCTGCTGGCTTAGGCCCGCTCCCCGCTGGCAGGTGTACATGCCTCCAGGGGTCCTTAGGCTCCCACCACCACTGCTGCACTCAGCAGCCATGAGCCTGGCTTCTGGCTGAGAAGCATTTTTCCTGTGGGAGCACACTGACCACCAGGGGGCAGCTCCTGCATTGAGCGTCTGCCCCCTGGTGGTCAGTTTACATCATAGCGTCCGGTCGTCCTACCGTTCCATCAATTTGCATATTAAGGTTTTATATAGGATAATAAGGAAGACTTTATTTAAAAGGGACTACTTATCTAGGGTAGAGAGATCAGGCTCAACTTCAATTACAAAAAGGGAAAGTGGGATTCATAGTATAGAAATAGGATGTATGAGAGATGGGGAGTGAAAGGAGCATCAGTGGATATAAATTACTAGGAGGTAACATGAGAGGTAAGAGCAGATGCTTGCTATAGGTACACCAGGGTGATTGGGTGTCACTTGGGGGACTGCAGGAGATGAGAAGCTGTCCAGATATCAAGGGTGAGGGATTCTATCTAAATTGACTTAGCAGGATTCTTGCTCTTAGGGATGAGGCCCAAGGATGTGTCTTCATCATAAACGGTCTTACAGAAGCCTGGGTAGAGTTGGTTTAAGGGGAATCTTTGTCGTTACGGCATTCTTTTTACATTCATAAGTCAGAAATTTTTCTGTAAAGATTTATACCTTCTCTTCAGTTTATTTATTTATCCAATTCTTTGTATTAATTTCATTTCATGGATATTTATTTTCAAGTAAGTTTCATTGGCAGAAGAATCTCTTAGTTTACATCTTCTGAGGTTGTCTGGAATGCCACTTCATTCCTAAAGACTTTTTTTTTCTCTTCTGGATTTAGTATTCTTAACATTTTATTCTGTCAGCACTTGAAAAATGTGACATTTATTTCTCACCTCTATCACTTCTGATGCCAAATTTGCTGTCATTATAATTGTTTTCCCCACTATCTGCTGGTTTCAATATTGTTTTTCTTTGTCTTTGTTTTGAAACAATTATGATGTTCCTTGCCATGAATTTCTTTGGATTTTTCCTGTCTGATGTTCACTCAGCATTTATTTATTTATTTATTTATTTTAAGAAGGCTTATATACTTTGTCAAAGTTCAGAAAAGCTAGCCCATTCCTTTTCATATACCTCTCATTCCTTTTCATATACCTCTTAATCAAACCACCCTCTTTCTTCTCTTCTTCTAGGATTTCAGTATAACAAATGCTTCTGAGGTATTATTCAATATTTTCAGTCTATTTTCTCTCTCTCTCTCTCTCTCTCTCTCTCTCTCTCTCTCTCTCTCTCTGTAGTTTCTAAAATTATACTCTACATTTATCTTTTCAATTCTGCTATTTAGCCTATTCAGTGATTACTTCTTTCACCCCCACCCCCACCACTCATCCTAGCCAGGGCTAGAATTCCCCCCACCCCCATTTCTCTCCTCTTCCTGCAATAGTGGGTTTCCACCAATGCATTTTAAAATCCATTTATATGAAAGGATTTTTATTTTATTTTATTATAATAATTTATAGTAGTTACCTCTCAATTGTGGTTTTGCTTTCCCTGGTTTCAGTTATCTACTGCCAACTGCAGTCTGAAAATATTAAATTGAAAATTCTAGAAATAAGCAATTTTTAAATTTTAAATAATACATTGTTCTGAGTAGTGAGATGAAATCTCATCCCACTCCATTCCTCCCAGGACATGAATCTTCCCTTTGTCCAGTATATCCAAGCTACATATGCTCCCCACCAACTAGTCACTTAGTAGCTGTCTTCGTATCCCTACATGAGTTATCAGAGAAAGAGAAAGAAGAGAGACCACATTCAGATAACTTTATTATAGTATATTGTTATGATTGTTCTCTGTTATTATTTGTTGTTATTTTACTATGCCTAATTTATAAATTAAAATTTATCAAGGCATATATCTATAGGGAAAAACATAGTTTATATAAGTTTCTATACTATCCCTGGTTTTAGGTATTCACTGAGGGGTGTGTGTCTTGGAATGCATACCCTATGGATAAGGAGTGACTACTGTATATGTAGAATTCTGATATTGGTCTGGATGGATTTGTGAAGTACCTGCTGCCCCTGCCAAGTAAACACCACATGGGAAAACCTTCTAAGTATCTTCCTGATCTTCCAAATGAGCAGGTGGTAGGATTCCAGGAGAAACAACCATAAGAAAATGCAAATTTTCCTTTGTCTCTTGTCTGCTGGAATGTCACACTTTCATGCTAGCTAGCCCATATTCAGTCTTTAGCAACTCATAGAATGCATGTCAAATTTTTTAGTTGAATCTACTCATCAGATGTTTTTTTTTTTTGTTTTTTCAATCCTCACCCAAGGATATTTTTTCATTATTTTTTAGAGAGAGTGGAGGAGAGAGGGAAAGACAGAGAGAAATATCCAAGTTAGAGAAAGACATCTATTGGTTGCCTCCTGCATGTGCCCTGTCCAGGGCCTGGGCTGGGGAAGAACCTGCAACCAAAGTGCATGCTCTTGACAGGAATGGGACATGGGACCCTTCTGTCCACAGGCCAGCACTCTATGCACTGAACCAAACTGGTGAAGGCTGAATCTACTCATGAGATTATATGTCCAGGTGTCTGTTCCAGATAAGCAAATGCTTAGATTCCATTTCTACCTTCAGGGATCTTTGTTTAGATTTCTCTAAGTTGTTTGACCTCCAGTTCTCCAATATTTTCAAGAAAAGCCATTAATTTATAATTGGTGTAACTTTTGCTTTTGTTCTAATGGTGGGAGCAACATTCTTCCCAGCTCTTTCAAATTCTGATTGAAAGCTGGAAAGTGTGTTGCTATTAGAGTTTGAAATAGCTGGAGAGAGTTTTGCTCTTACCCTTAGAACTACACCATCTAGAGCAGAGGAATTATGAAGTGGAAACATGGAAGCCTGAAATCTATCTGTTATCACTTCCAAAATGCATCTTATTAATGCTTTTTCAATGAAATAAATTAATCAGAGTCACTTTTTGTTTTACTTAAAATTTTGATATTTGAATGACCAAGTTGAAGAGAATGTGTGAGGAACCTATATTCAGTTGGTTTAAATAAAATGAGACAGTATTGAATTCATTTCTTCCAGCTACAGCAAAGCAAAGCATTTGAATAGATGGATAAAAATAATAGAATTATAATTGATATTACTTTTCTACCCATGGAGAAAATAGTAAAATGTATGTCAAGAAAATTGAGTAATTCCTGTCTATATGTAATGAGATTGTTAGGTGACCCAGGAAAGCGGCGGCGAGGAAAGCAAAGAGAATCAGAGAATCAGAAAGAAAAAGGAGAAGTTTATTTGCGTTCTCGGGCGAGACCCACCGGCCCAAAAGGTGGGGCCAGTGAATTTCGCGCCTTCAGGGAGGGAGGGACATCTCTTTATTCAGGTGTTTGGTGAGGGCGGGGGCCTGAACTGAGGAAGTGCCCGCAGCAGGGATCATCACACATTCAACTGAGGGAGTCTCGGCCGCAGGGGGTGGGCGGCACATTCAGGAATGGGTCAGTATCTTGTGCGGGGATCTCTGTGAACTTCAAGGAGAAGCAGGTATCTGTGTCTGGCACGCTGACCCGTGAGAGATTCCAGATCTGTGAGAAATTCCAGAGGAAGTCCATTGTCTCATCCCATGTCCGCATGTATCCGATCCCGGGCTCCCTCCGACCTAACAGAGATTATATACATTCAAAATTTAGCAGTACTCTTTTTTTGCACTCATTTTATAAATCAAAATTTATTTAATTGTGTCTTATTTAATTATAATTTAGTATTTCAGCATGCTTTATAACATTATGTTCTATAAATCTGATGAAATAAAAACCATTAGATGAAACATTGATTTGGTTAACTTCACTAATGCTATCATCCTGAGCAACTGTAGAATTGTTTTCACTCTTTACCAAACACATTTTCCCTCAAATACAATATTGCAATTACAGACCGTGCATGAAAATGTCTGTGCATTGTACTAGTGCCAATGAGCAATCTCCTGTTCACGGCTATAAACATTTCAGTTCAGCTGTTCAATGCAAGTTTATATATGCTCATATCTTCCCACTCAACAAATTTCTAAAAGAGCACATCTCAATGAAAAATTGAAGAGGGAGTGATGAGTGGATAACAAGTCTATTCTTAACAAGCTATAATCAAGTCATTATATGGAGCTCTATTCTTTATCCTGTGCTTGGTATGAGAGTTCTTCAAGCATAAGAGAATCTGGGGGGAAAGTTGAGAAATGATGTTACAATTCAAATTGAAAGTTTATATGTCTTAAGAAATAGATGCTGAGTCATGAAAAAGAAAGATTAATAACTATTTTTCAGAAGGCTCTGTAGCTACATATGGAATATTGCCATTCAATTTAAGTTATTGAAAATAACAGGAACTTATTTAGGAGCTAACACATTCCTCAGATTTCTAAATCCAATATTCAACAACCAAAAAAGTTGGATTGGATGTTAAGAGAAAACACAGTGAAGGAAAAATACAGACATTTCTCCCAAACTCACTCATATTGATGAATATTGGAGCTCTTTGTACCCCTGTATTATGGTTTTGTAAATTTACAGGAAATGGATGATCAGAGGTAAACTGTCTTCTTTGCTTTCAGTGAAATAGTATATTGCAGTGCAAAGCAGAAACATTTCATTAATGGTACTTCCACAGCTGCTGGAAGGGTGAAATGATCTCAAGTCGGTACCCAACCCACAGACGGACAGATGTATGGTGGGGAAAGCAGGTGTCTAATTTCATTGGGGAGCTTCAGGAATCAACTTAGTGAACATTAAATTAATCCTGCCCTGCTTCCTGAAGCTTTTATAAGATAGTGGTTCTTAAATATTTACTTTATTTTATATCCCATAATTTAAAGACATGTGAGCATTCAATCCAAATACTTGTGCTATTATTAATTAATAAACAGGATATATAAGACTGTTGTAATACATTATCTGTCATAAAAATATAAAATGGAATAATCCCAGCCCTAATAGAAAGTACAAGTGGTATAAAGGAGAATCCATGGCTTAGATTCATTCCACAAATTTTTATTCACCTTTCTCAGACCTCAGCGTGGATCAAAACTCCCATCTATTCATCACCATCCATTAGTAGAATGAATTTTCTGTTTATTTTGTTTTATTTTATTGTTATGTCTCTGACATTCTTTATCATTAGGTTGATAATTAGCCATATCTGTATATCCCAAGTCTCCTTTCTTAGTTCCTCAAAGCAGAATAATGAAGTTATTATTCTGCTTTGAGATACCATGCTGCTGGTACCATTTTTATTTCCCTTTTTGGTAATAAAAATGTTACTATGACATAGAGTTTAAAATACATTTTTTATCAGTTGTGATATTGCCGAGCATTAGACAAAATTCAAAGTTAAAAGAAAATGGAAGTGTAGATTGAGTTGAAGGACACTCTCAGTGGCCTCCCTGAATTTCCTTTTCGACTTAAAGGTTTATTATTCATATTTGTTTCTGTATCTCAGGTATTTGGCCTGCACAGAGAAAGATAAACCATCCTACTTTTAAAACTCATATTATTTTTATAAAACAATCTGAAAACAAGGGTTTAAAGAGTTGTACTGTTATGTGTATTCAGATGAAAACCATGATCACTTTAGTTGATCTCAATGCTTAGTCTTTTAGACTTTCAAAAACATTGAAAATTAAAATGTACAGAATAATGAGAGCGATCTTACCTGGAGCCCTAAAAGTTGTCCTAAGTATTTTACAAGGAACCATTATGCAAGCATAATCTATATCTCACTACCACAGTTACAGTTATTTGAGAGTATCATCATATTTACCTTCATAGTGCACTGGAATAGTATGAAGTATCAAACATTTCACAGACAGCCTGAATTATCCTAATCAATTCACTCAAAAAAAAACAAACCCGTAGCTTTGTAATTAAGAGGTTTAACACATTTTTAAAACTTTAACATAGAAACTAATATTACTTTTCATAATTATCTTGTAATGTCATTAAAACTGTAGTTATTCTGGACATGAAATACTGACTGTAAAATGTTGAAATGCCATGATATGTAGTTTAAAAAATTACCTGAACAATATTTTTTTCATTCCAAGATATAAATATGTATTAAGTATTTTTAAAAGCTAAAGTTATAACATTTATAAAAGTATAAGTTGAAAGTAATTTACGATTGACTCTCTTCATTGTCCCCTCTCCACTTCTCTTTACATTTCTCTATCTTTTTGCAATAAGCTCATTTTCGCTGTTACAAAGAGACATAAACTTATATTCTCTTGGCAGTAACAACTTTGTTACTCTGGCCTCCTACCTTCTCAATGGCCTTTGCCAAGGCTTACCATGGGGCTTTTTCTATTTGTAGATCTGCCCTTCACAGAAAATAAACCATGTGTGGCCACCTCAGATCAAAAGCCTCCTGCTGGACATGGAAACATTCTCAGATTGTAATTGAACTTCTTTCTCCTCCCCACCCACCCCCTCAACTCAGGAAGAACTTTACATTTCAAAGTTAATGAGATAAATTTCAAAGTTAAGGTGGAAATTCTCAGCTAGGTCGCAGTGCCCAAAAATCTGTCAAATTTTTGCTATATTTGTCTTCAAGTTATGTGTATAGAGCTCTTACTATTCTTCTGATTTTACTGAAACCTTATTTCTTTGATGAAGATACTGATGTTTAATATATTTTTCAGCCACATGGGCTTTTTTAAGGATTGACTTTTAGGGTACACTTGATAATTATTTTATTGTTCCTTTTTTTTTTTTACACTAACACATATACATACATTTTACTTGGAAGAAATATGTTATTTCTTTCTTTTTATTGAACTAATTTGCAACTAATTTTTTGACTGCATTCTTGTTTATTTACATGTGATCTGTTTTGTATTTCACATAATTAAAAGACAGCAAATTTCAAAGGTTAACCTCAAGCCATGAAAAAACCACCAAAACAAATCAAGCATAATTTGATAAGATTTTATCCACAGTCATATTTTTTTTAAATGTGAGATTGCAAATAAAGTTTAGGTATTCTAGAGGATCTACCCAGAGACAAAGACAAAGGTCATAAATTGTTTAAATGAGGGGCATTAACTTTATACATATTGTGGTAGGCAATATAATGGCCGCCCAAACGTGTTCTTGCCCATATCCTTGGACTGTATGGATATATTGTTACCTGGCCAAGGAAAATTAAAGTTGCAGATGGAATTAAATTTGTAAATTATCTGAATATTTTATATTTGGGTTATTCTAGTGGGCCCAATGCAATCACAAGTGTCCTTCAAGCAGACAGGAGAGGCAAGAAGAGGGGTCAGAATGAGAGAGAGATTTGAAGATACCAAGCTGCTGGTTTAAAAAATAGAGGAAAAAACAGAAACAAGGAAAGCACAGATTCTCTCCTAAGACCTCTAAAAAGGAATGCCACTCTGTCAAAACCTTGATTTTAGGACAGTGAGACTTCTAATCTAAAAAATAAAAATTGTATATGTTTTTATTGATTTCAGAGAGAGGAAAGGAAGAGGAGAGAGAGAGACATCGATGATGAGAATCATCCATTGGCTGCCTCCTGCATTGATTCCCATCCGGGCATGTGCCCTAACTGGGAATCTAACTGTGACCTGGTTCATGGGTCAATGCTCAACCACTGAGCGACACTGGCCAGGCTAATTTTTTGTTTTGTTTTAATTCACTAAATCTGTGATAATTTATTATAACAGCACTAGAAAACTAAAGCTAGTACATATGCACTATGAATGTATATGTTCAAAACTCATCAATATCATTGTTTTGTATATAATTATATCTTGCAGCACATTTGCCCTTACCTACAGATCACCCTTCTTGACTATATTCCCTAGCCTCCCTAACTTCAGAGACTGTGTCCAATAAGAAATAATCTATATCATCTCAGGTTCAGGTAAGAGATACTGGAGACTTGACCTTGAAACTTCAAATTTGTAGCTCTCCTAACTTCACTAGGCATGTGCAACAATTTTCAAGCGTCTTTGAGAGAGTTCCACCAACTATCTCTGGCTAAAGTGTCAAAGTGATTTTTAATTCAATACCAATAAACTACCATGAATCACGTGAACCTTATTTTTTAGTTTAGCTACATTGTTGCGCTTCCGCTGTGATTCTAATAATAACCAAATAAATTTTGTGTAGACCTATATTTCTTCAGCAATTAGTCATATTTTGTCTTTTTAATTTCAAACTTTATATATACTTGAAAAAATTCTCTAGAATGCCCAGAGAATTCAAAATAGCATCATTAAGCAGTGTGTAGGCTCTTATTGGAAGATCATTATGTGGATAAAGAATCTTTCTTAAATGCTTGGCTTACCAAAAGAAGAGCTGTAAATCCTTATTTTTTTAAGTTTGATTTGCCATTTATATTGATTTGCAAAATAATATTTTATAATGTTTTTAATATTTCAGTTTGGTAAATAAGATATGCCATTTTATACTTGGAATATTGGGGAGAAAAACAGTAGTCATCAATTATTATTTTATGCACATATCAGAATTAATATTACTTATATTTATTAGGGAAGTTTATGTACTTGTGCATAAGTGAGATAGATATAGATATATTTTATTGTATACTATCACATGTAAGTGAAATATATTATAATTTTATCAGAAAACTATTAACTGTTTTATCAGTAAGAAGTATACTGACATTAAGTAAACTATCCTACTTTTATATTTGTTTTTTATTTCACCCATCCTCCCATTCCCCTCCCTTTGGCAACCATCAACTTGTTCTTCTATATCAATCGTCTGTTTCTGTCTTATTTTGTTTACTCATTTGTTTTTTGTTTGTGTGTTTTTTTTAGATTCCACATGTAAGTGAAATCATATGGTATTTGTCTTTCTCTAGCTCACTTATTTTGCCTATCATAAAACCGTCTCAGTTCATTCATTCTATCGCAAACAGCTAGCTTTCATTCTATTTTTTTTACTGAGTAATATGCCATTATATATGTGATATATATACCATATCTTCTTTATCCATTTATCTAGTGATGACCACCTAGGTTGCTTCTATATCTTCGCTATTGTAAATAATACTGCAATGCATATAGGGGTGAATGTATCTTTTAATAAAGTATTTGTGTTTTCCCAAGTGGAATTGGGTCATATGGCAGCTCTGTTTTTTTATTTTTATTTTTTTTAGAATATACATAATGTGTTTCATAATGGCTGCACCAACTTACAATCCTACTAATAGTGTATGAGTGTTCCCTTTTTCCCACATCCTCACCAGTACTTGTTATTTTTTGTTGTTGTTGTGTTTTTGTTGTTGTTGTTTTGTTTTGATGGTAGACATTCTGACAGGTGTGGAGTGACAGCACATTGTGGTTTAGATTTGCATTTCCCTGATGATTAGTGATGTTGAACATCTTCTCATATTTCTGTTTGGCCATCTCTGTGTCCTCTTTGGAAACATGTCTATTCAGGAACTCTGCTCATTTTAAAAATTGTATTGTTTGGGGGTTTTGTTGTTAAGTTGTTTTATTTCCATATTTTTAATTTTTTTCTAAAATGAAATGTATAAAGCTGCATAAAAGCATTTATTTGATTTTATTTCTCTTCTCTTTCCCCACTGTCTTTGTGTATACTCTCCTATCCATTTGGTATAATTTGAATGGAACTAGATTATTAAATTATTGCTTAGCATCCAACTAGGAATTTGCATTTTTAAAAAAGATTTGGGCAAAACACATATGAAGCAAGAAGTAGCTATGTTTCTTCAATATGACAGAAAGTCCTCAACTCAAAATCAGGACAGAAGACTCAGATAATTAGAGTTCCACATATGCACATGCCACTGTTATACGTAAGGAAAAGTGACTCTCCAAGGAAAGTGCTTATATGAATTGTGTTTGTAACATCTGACGATACAGATTTGCTGCTTGGCTTACAGGAACCATTGTGCACTCCAATCTGGCAGGCTTACGCCCAGAGGGACTGTTCTCAGTACTGGGAGTTCAGTTTCATTATTGTCATCTTGAAAAATGAACCCGAAAGCCTAGATGGAAGGAAATGTACTTTCACATCAATCTCAATTCAAAGCTCACTTCTAAAATTAGTGAATAAAAATTCAATGGAAATTGCATTAATGAGATAACAAAGAGAACCAAAGGATTGGCTGTGTTTTATCCTTTTTGCCTAGTTTAGCATAGTTTTTTTTACTTCACATATGTGATACTTTCAAATCTACCACTTTGAAATAGCTGCGGAGGGACAACAGTATCAATTTTCATCATTTGCAGTTAGAAATAAAAATATCATATGGCCTTGACTATTTAGTGTATCTGAACATGTTTTATTTTTAGTACCTGGACTATGGATCGCAGAGTACTTTTGATTTAATATTGTCCATTAACGTCGAGACAGTCTTCCCTCGGATTTAAATAATTTTTCATCAAATTGAAGATTAGTGGATCCATTTTCTATGATTGTTTTGCATACTAAATAAACAATGTGAATTGTCACCAATAATATTTTATGCCACTTTAGTGTTTCTGATGAATTATAACAATCCATACTTTACAAACATGTATAAAGTTTTCATGATGGAACTTGAGCTGTTTAGCTTTTCCTCCCTTCTATGATATATTGAATTATTATAATTATCTATTCCATTGAGATAGAAAAGTAACCCAATATGTCATATGATCTTTCATATGGGAACAGCTAACCTGGCAGACAAATGCCTATATAAAATAATAAGCTCTAGCCAGTTTGGCTCAGTTGATAGAGCATCGGCCTGCAGCCTGAAAGGTCCTGGGTTTGATTCTAGTCAAGGGCACATGCCGGGGTTGCAGGCTCAATCTCCAGTAGGGAGCGTGCAGGAGGCAGCCAGTCAATGATTCTCTCTCATCAATGATGTTTCTATCTCTCTTCCTCTCTGAAATCAATAAAAATATATTAAAATAATGAGACCAGCCATAAATATCTCACAACAGTAAATATAATTCTCAGAATGTACTGGCTTCAGAAAAAACCTCATGACCTTCTCAGAAGTCCTGACTTTTAGGATTCGTTTTTCCTCTGTGCTTTGTTATACATTGAATGAGGTAATCTTGGTCCTTTCAGCCTGATATGCATTCGTTCTTCACTTACACTTTCCCTTGTAATAGTATTAATTATCACAACATACATTAAATTCAAAGGAACCATCATCGTTTTAAGGGAATGAAACCTGGGCTTAGACCTAACCATATGCTGGATATTTAAAAAACAAACAAACAAAAAAACATCTCAAATTGTCTTTCCCTGTAGAATCTGCCATGGCTCTATTCAAATGCTATTTGGGGGCAGGTGAAAGACATCTATATTTTCCTGATCCTACAAGAAGGCCAAAATGAACCAAACATAAATGAAAACTGCAGATTTGAAATTTGGGGTATACAAATGTATCTCAGCCTTTTCTTAGAACCATGATAGGCAAAACTGTGGTTTCCCAAAGCACTGTTTCTATGCATATAAGTTAGAATTGATGTTCTCCCTGAGGAGTGAAGGGAAGGCTTGTCGTCCTGGGTTAGTAAGGGACTGCTCTCTCAATAAGTAAAATTTCGGCTTAGTGCTTATGGAAGACAGGACTGTGGAATGGAAAAGATGCAGGGATTAGTTTGCTGTAAATGTCAAGGACAATTTAAGTAAAGGAGCAGAGAGGTATGAGAGGGCAGAATATGGGAAATTAATGAAAACTAAGTTTGCCTAGTTATGGGGTGCAGGCAAGGAAATCTTGTTCTATGAGAGAGCAGAAAAAAGGATGCAAAGTTTTGTTCTTGACCTTCTTGAAGACATCCACCTGCATATTTTAAGAAATAATGAACCCATATTCAGTACAATAATCTGTATAGTATTTTTAAATTTATAAAATTCTAAATATAGGATCTCATTTAACTATGATAATCAGAATAATACTGTATGTAGTACACAAAAGTCAGACATTTTGAAGTTCACTTTTTGTAGTCAATTCTAATATTTTCTGAATATCTAAATATCATGTCCTACTTTATATTCTGGAAATAAGAATGTAGATTAGATACCTCAATCTTTCGGGAAGGAGGCAGATGTAGAAACAATTAATTATCTGTGCTGTAAAAGCCAAATATATTTTGTTGTCTACATGGGTAAGTGAACTAAAGTTTGTGGTTTTGTGTTTTTTGTTTGTTTGTTTGTTTTGTTTTGTTTTTGTTTGCCATTTTAAATTAACATTCTATAATTCAAATCACACTCTACACACCATATTCAAATATTTCCATATTGTTTCTGATGAGTGATGGGAACATTGACAAATATGTACCATGACCCATCTACAGGGATAACTTTTTTATTTTAACTGTGCACATGATCATATCTTTCCTCTTCTTAAGGTAGGGCTTAATGTTTGATGATTCTTTATTTTGACCTCTAGAGGGCAAGATCATACCTTGAACATAGTTAACTGAAATCATTCATTGAATTTAGCAGTTGTCTTTGCCAGTGATATATTCAAAGGTGCTACTTAAGTAATGATATATCATGTTCTATCGGCATTTAGGATAGAAAATGAAAACAATAGGCAAATAGGAAACTACTTAGATGAGAGGAAACTAATTTGGCTTGAATCACTGTTCATTTAAAAATGGCAAAATAGAGATATTAGGTATGGATACACACTAATTGAATATTTAAGCTGCAACATATAAATTACACACACAAGTTTACATTAGACTGTTTTTTGTAATTTTTAAATGTATACTTTATTTAATTTCAGAATTACAAAAAGGGGTTTTTATTTAGGTCTCAAATCTGTTATCTCTGAATAACAACAAAATAAATATAGTAGGAGCAAGATTCACAAAATTGGAAATGGGTAGAATTCTGTAGATTTGAAATTACTAAATAATAATGTAGAATGATGTGTGTGTATACATATGTAATTCTTTTAGAAGTCATAGGTAAGGGCTTATAAAATAATTTTCTTTATGATTTTTTATATATTGAAACATCAGGACCTGTAGCATAGGATCAAGTAACCCAGGTGATTCAGTGCTAGGCTTTACAGTAAAGACCTGGCCATGAAAATGGCTGCTCTATAATTAATATACATTATTGAATTAAATTGGACAAATGCATGGCCCCAGATATTTCTCCCACTCAGTCTCCAAGCCAGCATGTTTCTATGCCAAGGACATCACCATTTAGTCATAGATACTTATCCTTAAGAACATAAACACATTGAAAAATCTTTATTATGTGCCCATCCTGTTATCTGATTTATGTGCATTCCATCATGTTTATAACTCGTTATTAGGTAGGTTTTTATAAAAATACTAGAGGCCCAGCACACGAATTCATGGGGTCCCTTGGCCTGGCCTGCGGGATCAGGCCGAAACCAGCTCTCCAACATCCCCCAAGGTGTCCTGGATTGCAAGAGGGCACAGAGCAGGCTGAGGGATCCCACCGGTACACAATCAGGGCCAGAGAGGGACACAGGAGGTTGGCCAGCCAGAGAGGGAACGTGGGAGGGCTCCAGGGCATGTCCAGCCCATCTTGCCCAGTCCCAATCAGCTGGACCCCAGCACCAAGCTAACCTACCGGTTGGAGCATCTGCCCCCTGGTGGTCAGTACACGCCATAGCGACTGGTCAACCGGTAACTGTCTGCCCCCTAGTGGTCAGTGCACATCATAGCAAGCGGTTGAGTGGCCTTTGCATGTCATTAACATATTATGCTTTGATTGGTTGAACAGACAACCTAACGACCAGACACTTAGCATATTAGGCTTTTATTATATAGGATATGTATTTTGATATTTTACATAGAAAATATATTTATATAGAATATATATATGCCTCCATATGATAATTTTCCACTTTTAAAGATGAGAAAACCCAAGCTTGCAAAGCTGAAGTGCAGGACAAAGTCACAATTAGTGTAAGTGATAAAGACTTTAATGCAGGCTCGCTGCAGTTCATAGCGCACTATAATGGGGAAGATAGAACACAGTATCTATTTAAATTATATCTAAAGCAAACTATATAATTAATGAAGATTATTTTCTAATATTTATTTTTACTTATTAGTTATTTTATTTATTTTTACTCTTCCATTAGAAAGCTCTACCCTATAACTTTTGCTCACCTGGTACTTTTGAAAAGTTCAGAATTTCTCCCTCTTGGATATTATGAAGTTGGGAGACTGTATTTAGGTTGACGCTTTAAGAAACATGTACAGTTATTAGGAAGGCTCAAAAGCCACTTTGTGAAGCTTATGAGAAATTTATGATATGTATAAACAAAATTATTCCCCTAAATGGATCTATTTTTATATTCCATATAACCCAGGGTATAAATCCAGATTTGTCAGGGAGCAAAGGTTAGAGTGAGCCATAGGCTGTAATTGATTACAACTTTGATATTTACTCTTGCTTTGAGATCCTCTATGTAAGCCATATAAGAAATAAGTAACATGTAATCATTTTTAATCTTTTAAAAAATATATTTTTTATTGATTCAGAGAGGAAGGGAGAGGGAGAGAGAGAGAAACATCAATGATGAGAATCATTGATCAGCTGCCTCTTGCATGCCCCCTACTGGGGATTGAGCCTGCAACCTGGGCATGTGCCCTTGATAGGAATCGGACCCGGGACCCTTCAGTCCTCAGTCCGACTTTCTATCCACTGAGCAAAACCAGCAAGGGCATAATTTTTAATCTTTTTAATAAAAAGAAATATTCTCACTGTTTATTGCCAATATGCCATTGCATACACTTTTTTATAGAGTCTAAACGCAAGGGCCATTAATTAGGTACATTAATAAGTGATTAAAAAATTAAAATGTCATAAAAGATTATAAGACTGATATCATTTTGGGTAGAGGCCTCAGAACTGTGCCTTTAGTGGTGTCTTGTTCAACATTTTAATCAGTAACTTGGATGAGCATACAGAGAGAAAGCTCATATGTTCATTAAATTTGTGGGTCACTGGAAGATTGAAGGGTTAGTGAATACACGGCAGAATGATTACACTCAGAAATGATCTGTATAACCTGTAATGATGGGTTGAATTGAACAAATGAAATATAGTAGAGATGCACACATAGAAGATACCATAGTTAGATCCAAATTGCAAATGATGTAAGACTGAGTTAATATCAGCATGTGACAAAAATGTTTAAGTGATTCACAGCACAGTAAATTCACTGTGAGTTAGCCTGTGATGTGGCTTTCAAGAAAGCTAATCATTCAAGCTCAGCCTGAAATAAAACAGAACTCGATTAAGTATGTGTTATTTCTGTTCAGATATTTCTGTTCAAGATAATACTTGGATGTTACATTTAATTTTTACTACTGTCTTTAAAAATGATAATGGGGAGTTTTAGGATATTCTATTTAGGAAAGTCTTAATAAAATAATTTAAATAATAATGATATAAAGGACATTTAAAGAACTAAATGGATATTACCTTTAAGGAAAAACAATTTTTGGGGGGGGGGTGGCGGTTATAGGGAGAGTGGAAGCATTGATTAGGTAGGTAGCATAAATAGGGAGCTAATGCATTCCAAATATTTTGAGAAACACTGTTTTCGAGAGGGACTGCATTTGATCTTGTTGTAATTGTTTGCGGTGGCAAAATTATGGTTAGAGTCAGATTTTGCCCTTGCCAGCCATTTATTCAACAAAGCTCCACTGTGGGAATCCAATAGCATACAGTGCCTCTTAAGCCAATAAAGAAATATGCTCCAAAGTAGTGATGCACTGCTTACACGATTGTTACGGGCCAGCAGAGATGAAAGAAACAAAGTCAAAATTTAAGTGAGGTGCACCATTTTATACAAGGGGGTAGTTGGGAGGGACAGAAATAACCAACCAGGAGTTGACTTTCAGCTGCCAGCACAAACAAACAAACAAACAAACACAACCCCCAAAGTCCCTTGTTGCTAGAGTGTGTTGCTTGGGAATGAAGGCGCTGGCATTGGCAGGCAGGCTACTGGCTGGAGTATTATTGTCACTCCAGGGAGCATTGCAAGGCTCGCACCACTGCCAAAGGGGAGCTCCTCACAGAGGCGGGAACAGATGTCCCTCTTCTTGCTGACACTGCTGCCTGCTTTACTACCACTCGGACCAAAGCGTTGCCTCGGCCACGGCAGGAGCAAATGTCTTAAGAGCTTTGGAGAGCTATTTTAGGTCAGCCAAGTGTTGTCTTGACCAGATGGAAACTCTGGACTAATCCCCCACACTCTCAGTGGTTATAGTCTAAATGTCCCTTTGCCATAGTTGCTTGTTCTTATTGACAAGCCCCCAGTGGTGCCCGTTGGCTGCAGAGCTGCTAAGTGCTTATCAAGGACAACAGGTAAGAGGATGACAGCCTGATACAACTGATCCTATTCTTCTATCAAAACAACTCTACTTCTGAAAACAACTTTCTTTGGCTTTATCATGAACAAGTGGATCGAAACAACTTCATTTAGTCATAAACAAGTGATTCAAAATCATATTAAATCAATTCACAACAGATATGCATCATATGAAGGGTTATTGCAAGGACCAGTGGATGAAAAATACAGAGGAGGCGATTTCGCCTTTATTTGTTTGCTTAACACCTACAATGCCTTGAGTACCAGAGTTATTTCTCTAGGGACTGAAGATACTTATGTTGACACACTTCTGGCCACAGAGATCACAAAAATTAGTGCCGCAATATAAAAAATTGGTGTTTTTTTCTAAACACTCCATAAAGTCCTCTTCTAATTTTGACATTCTATGACTCTTTTACTTATAATTTCATAATCTTCACAATTGTAATTATATAACTATATCTACATTTTTAAGTGCCAACAAATATCCCTTGATGAGTGCCAGATTTGTATCTAATTACTTGCCTTATAAGCAAACAAAAACACATTTCTTAATTGACCTCCAGTGCAACTGGAAACACCACTACTCTTGAGATGCTACAGGTATTTCTTTGAGTGCCTGTCCCACCCTTAGGAAGAAGTTCTAATAGAAGTGTTGGGGCTTTAGTGAAAAGATTTGAGCATGCATTTTGACTCAGCCAGAATGTGCGCACATACAACCGCATTCAGGAAGTAGACAATATCTTACCTTTTAAAGTATCTGACAGACGTCTTTCCCTCCCAAAGCCCAGATTTTAAATATACTTCCATTGCCTGGCCCTTGTTGAGGAAACATATTGCATCAAACAGATGAGCAGACATCAGTTGCTTTGACTGCCTGCTGGCAGTTGGGGACAGCACACACCAATCTTGGATACTCTGTTCGGAGATGGGTGGAATCATAGGCCATCTGTTTTCTAATTGGCCTTACCCAAAGCAAAGACACGGTCTGTGTTTCAGTTTGCAACTTGGAGCAATGCTCCCGTTCTGCCCTCACAGAATATAAATGCCTGTTCTCCTACAGAGATTGGCACAAAGACGCTGTTTTTTTTTAAAATGTTACATTGCAGCGGAAAGGTTCCCAAGTTCTTGAGAAAGATACAATTCCTGGGTTGTAAAACAGGCAGAAGGTGTTTAAGGAAATTTAAACTACAAAGAGGCAGAGAAAACATGATTAAGTTTTCTATAGTAAATGCTCTAAGCCCTAACCGGTTTGGCTCAGTGGACAGAGTGTTGACCTGTGGACTGAAAGGTCCCAGGTTTGATTCTGATCAAGTGCATGTACCTTGGATGCGGGCACATCCCCGGTGGGAGGTGTGCAGGAGGCAGCTGATCGATGTTTCTCTCTCATTGATATTTTTAACTCTCTATCTCTCTCCCTTCCTCTCTGTAAAAAATCAATAAAAACATATTAAAAAATAAAATAAAGTAAATGCTCTAAGAACAGGGAGGTCTGAGGCCCAGAGTCAGAAGAAGCCTGTCTAAGGTTTAGTCAAGCTGAGGGGGATTTTGAGGCAGTTTGGTCACCTTATAAATCCAGTGAGCCTTCCCAAGTGGACCAAGTCAGTCAGTGTTAGACTCCCGCAGGGGGAATGCTTCACTAATGCTGAGATCTTTCCCAAAAGGAAAGCTTGCTCAGCTCTCTTTTGAGTAATATAAATGTGCAAATGAATATTATATATATTGAATATTACATATGTACATGTTATAACATATTTCCTTAAATACTGTATTTTTTACTGATAAATCTCTTGGTTCTGACCCATTTAATCCATTGATTTGGATGTAGACATTGTTCAGGAGAGTTACCAATCCAGGACATGGGGAAGAATGTTCATCCTTCAATTCTTGGCTTAAGCTGTTGACCTCAATTAGCTGTGAAAGCTACAGCTACAGCTTTCCTTGGAAATATGCGATGTTCTTTTTTGTTCTGTTTCCATTTGTTTATAATGGGCTTTAGAGAAATCAACGCAGAATATTTGTTGTAAATCTTACAGTAATAAGTGGGACAAGAGGTATTCATCCACATGAAAAGGGAAAATGACAACCTTCTGAACCTTGGGAATGGAGTGAAGCCTAGAGGAGTAAGCAGAGATGTGATTAGAGTAAAAATTCTGCTTAGGACTCTAAGAGCACATTCTGCTTATAATTCTAAATTAGACTCTACACCAGAGCATCAGCCACACAGAGCTTGGGTGGCCAGAATCATGTATACACTGTGGTATGGCATGTGTAGGCCATGAGAATTCCCAGGAAGTGACCTCCTGCCCTCCATGGCCTAAGAGTGTTTATGTGAAAAGATACCTCCATGCGTTTCAAAGAGGAATTGCCTAAATGTTGGGAGGGAAGAAACCTGGGATCAAATGAATAGGGTACAAAGTGTGTGGACCTCAGATTTATGGCCTGCATGACTAACCAGGGCTTTGTTTTAAGGCCTACATCCTGTTTCCTGACCCAGGGTAAAGTATTGTTCATTATATGTTACTTAATCAAGAGCTTATTTTGCTGATTAGCATAAGATTTTGGGTAGGATTAGAAGGATATATAGGCTGTGCAGGACTTCTTCCTGAAGGCCCTGGTACGGGTCATTATGGTCAGCATCCTTGTGCTGGCCACCTGGGCTTTTCTGACAGCTGATCTCCTGTTGACTGAACAGTCTGTGTCAGCTGGGCATTGCAGCCCGGTTGCTGCTTAGGTTCACACAGGAACAGAAACTCCTGAACTGTAAAGTATACGAAAAAACTTTTAACTTTCATGCTCTAGTTTTGAGAGAAAAAAATCAGGTTAGAGTAACAAACAAGCTGGGTTTAACATGAACATGGATAGACTTACAACAATTTTTATAAGTTTACTTTGTTGGTACCTTCTTATTATAGTTCTATTCTATGGCTACTCTGACTAATATAAGTAGTACATCACATTCCCCATTGCACAGATTCCTAATGATCCTCATAAACAGAATATCAGCACTTCTTTTTAAATTACAGTTAGAGATTAAGCTAATAAATATATATTTTAGAAAAAAGTAACATTTTTATTTTTTTTAAAAATGCAGAACATTACTTGAAATAGAGTGTGTGTTAAAATTATGTTTAAAATTTTATATGTAAAACAAAAATATAAAAAAAGAACATCCATGTTTCACCTAGCTTATTTTTCATTTATACTTTAGTGTTTAAGTAAGGCAAGGTTAAATTATAGGTATTGTAAAGTATAGAGCAGTGATGGCGAACCTTTTGAGCTCGGCGTGTCAGCATTTTGAAAAACCCTAACTTAACTTTGGTGACGTGTCACATATAGAAATTTTTTGGTATTTGCAACCATAATAAAACAAAGATTTATATTTTTTATATTTATTTTATATATTTAAATGCCATTAAACAAAGAAAAATCAACCAAAAAATGAGTTCGCGTGTCACCTCTGACACGCGTGTCATAGGTTCGCCATCACTGGTATAGAGTATGAGTTTCAGAAATGTTACTTTCTTATTAAAATAGACTTTTACTCTGATTATAACACCTCGACATTATTAAAAACAGCTACGCACCGTATGTGAATCTCTATGACTTCTTGTGAATCATCTTAGCATTTTATGCTGGATACAATTCAAATTTTCTGAGGACGTTTTTAAAATATTTTTTTTAATTGAGAGGAAAAGGGAGAGAGAGACAGAAACATCAATGATGAGAGAAAATCATTGATCAGCCACCTCCTTCACACCCCCCACTGGGGATCAAGCCCACAACTCAGGCATGCGCCCCTGACTGGAATCAGACCTGGGAACCTCAGTCCGCAGGCCAGTGCTCCATCCACTGAGCCAAATCGGCCAGGGCCTGAGGACTTTTTAATTTATTTTTAATAGATGATCTGGTAGAACTAATTGTTAAATCAAAATATGTATAACACTCACTCCCCACAAAAGGTAACTTTTGTTTATAGTCAAAATGCAATTTATTAAAATAAATGTATTAGTTTTATTTTTCTGGCTCACCTGTTTCAAATAGAATAGAAAATTATAAATAATGATTAAAAGAACTTTCATTTTGTGAGGACAGGCTCAAGCAAGTCTAAGCACTTTCCTTCTGTCACCAAATTGATTTCTCACAGCCTAGGCCTTGCCTCCCTGAGTGGTCTTTCCTGCCCTGATTACAAAAAGGTCCCTTTCTCTCTCAATGCATGAGTTACATGTTAGGGCCATTGGGGTTGGCAAATTCCTTCAGTTAAAATATATTGAAAATGCATTTACTGAACTTCCCTCAACAAGAACAAATACAGAGAACTACTTTCTTTAAAAAAATGTTTGGTGTTGAGACAACTGAAGTATGTAGCCACACATGATTGTGTTAAGAGGAATTTGTCAAATATTAACTAAAACCTTCCATTGACAAGATGTCTTAGCTTGGAAATGTCACTTAATCTTCCTACAAATTAATTTCCTTATAAATGTGACAGATAACGTATTAGTAAGTCTTGTAAAATTTCGTGAAGATTAAATGATACATCCCCGGTAAACTCACAGTATATTGCCTGCTGCACAGTATCAGCTCAATAAATGTTAGCTGTTATTATATTTATATTCTTGCTGTTGTTTTCATTCTTTAATTTGAAGCCTTTTAGATCTGTACCCATTAACAAGGACATTAAAATTCTAACTCAGGTAGATTATTTTACTGAAAGTGTTATACACACCAGCCAAAACATGAGTCAGTTTTGAATTTTCTTACCTTTAGTTTTTTAACACTGCATGCCATTAACATAGTTCAATGCTAACTTATGGCATGGGAAAGAAAGCAAATAACATTTACATTATTCACATTTTTGAGTAAGCTGGAATAATAATTCAAACTTCTTGATCAGTAACTGAAAAGAAAAGGGACACAAATGCGGCACTCATTGAATATTTTACAATCTATTTACATAAATATTGGTGAAATAAATGATATATCTTTGAAAGCACAGAACTCTATGTCTAATAAAATATTCCATTCTCATTATTATCCACATTACATGTTCTAAAAATGTTGGCATATCTATATAGTTTGGTTAGTAGGATTCAGTATTTCACTTTTATGCTTACATAAATATATCAAAGATGGAAATACATATTTGTGAATAAGGTATAGTTTATTTTTAAAGCATATATTGAGACAAGATGATTTCTGCACAATGGCAAAAACGCAAAATAGAAACTATATGGTCATATTACATGACTATATAATGTATTATGAGCACATGAAAATTAGATTAAATTCTTCAATACCTAAGGCTGATTCTATTTTGGTGGTATGCAGTGATAATACTATACTGACAATGGCTCACAAGCAACTGTGAATTTTAGAATTCTTAGGACTAGTGTACACCTATAAGTCTAACTCAATATGTGGCTGCAGGAAAAAATCTGATGAATTTAGCAAGACCATTATGAAGTTCGTAGTGGAATTACTGAATTACATTTGATGAAATTATCAAACCATATTTTATTTGTCATTCTATTTTTGTTGTTGTTAATCCTCACCCAAAGATATTTTTTTCAATGATTTTTAGGGAGACTGGAAAATAGAGGAAAGTCAGAGAGAAAAATTGATGGGAGAGAAACCCATCAATTGGCTGCTTCCTGCCCGGGCCGGGGAGGAGCCTGCAACCAAGGTATATGCCCTTGACCTGAATCAAACCTAGGGCCATTTGGTCCGTAGGCCATCGCTCTATCCATTGAACCAAACTGGCTAGGACTATTTGTCATTCTATTTAAACAGGTAGTTTTGGTGTCTGCAAACAATTTTACAGTAGTGTGCTTTTTATTTTCCATTTTTAATCGTGTATTTTTATTGTTAAAAGTATCACAGATATCCCCCATTTCCCCCCATTGCTCCCCTCCTCCCACCCCAAGCCTTCACCACACTATCTTTGTGTCCATGGGATATGCATATATGCATATAAATTCTTTGGTTAATCTCTTCCTACAGTTATGTTTTAACTAACACTTGAAAAGCCACTTCTGAATTCAAGATGGATTAGAAAACTTAAAAAAATAAAGGAGTTAAAGCAAAATGAAAAGTAAATTAACACAGCAAGTTGCTGTCGTTTATCATAGCTTAACAGAACAATTCTCTCCCCAGAATTCAGTAGTCCATCATCTCCACTGACCACCTTTGTAGTTTTGAATGCTGGTGGCTGCTTCATTTCAGAAGAGTCCCATCAATCACCTCCTAAAGATTTCTAGTCAGTGAAGTTAGTAAGTATTGTGGACATCACTTTATGATGTAGGAGAAGGGAAAGAGACACTTCTGATAGAGTAGCCAGACACATCATAGGTGAATTAGTGTTTTGAGGAAAATTTCAGAAAAATTTACAAAAAATGCCTTGATAACTTATGACTGAGATACTATTTACTGTATTTGGATGTAGAGTATTGTGAATTGGTCCTGTGTGTTTAAGACCACTTCAGAAGGGTAGAAATATGGTATGTATAAATTTGCTGAATAAAGTATTGGATAATTTCAATGAGTTTAATTATTATAAAATAATGATATGCTAAGTTTCTACTTTATATATTGGAATATAAACAAGAATGTATGAAGTATTTTTTAATAAACACTAAAATAAATGTACTTATTTAAATTAAGTGTCATAGAATATTAAACTATATAACATATTCCTATACCTACATAAAACTCTAGTGTGTTTCTGTTTTCATAGAGCTCAAGGTCTCAAAGCTAAAAAAAAATCATAATAAAAGTGGAAGAACTCTTAGAAAAATAAAAGGTGATAATAAACTTTAAAAATTGTTTATATCTAGAAATGATAATTAATAATATACTATAGTACATTTTATCTAATGAAAGCTATAGTGTTATAAAATACATATATGCTTAAAAACCTTAAGGACATTAACATTACATTCAAACATTAAATATATAGAAATAATATTTAATTTAAATAATTTTTAATTTAAATTTCGCAGTCTGGGAGCCCCTGGGGTTGTCCCATGGGGAAGGGCCTAAGCCCTCAGTTGGACATCCTTAGCACTGCCACGGAGGTGAGCCCCTGCGCTCACCAGCCGTCAGCCCGGCTTGTGGCCAAGCGGCGCTTCCCTTGTGGGAGCACACTGATCACCAGGGGGCAGCTCCTGCATTGAGAGTAAGCCCCTAGGTGGTCAGTGGGTGTCATAGTGACCGGTCATTCTGCTTTTCTGTCGATTTGCATATTAGTCTGTTACTATATAGCATACTTTGTTTCCAGAAAATCATGAATTTTGAAAATGTACTGATAACTAAAATTGGATGTACAATCTACCTAACCCTGTATTTCCATGATATATTGTGTAGCAGTTAGTAATGAATATAGCACATTTTATTATAATTACAGGTGTATATGTCTTTCTTCTGTCATTTACTGGTAAGATTATTAAGGGCAGAAACTATGTTTTATCTTTCTATCCCCAGTAGAGTTCTGTCTTAGAATTTTCTATCTATCTATTATCTGTCTATCTATCTATCTATCTATCTATCTATCATCTATCTGTGCATCTATATATGTCTCTATGTATATATCTACCAATCTGTCTACAGAAACATTTATTTTTATATTTTTTAAACTTTATCTTTATTATTGAAAGTATTACAGATCTCTCCCCCCCATTGATCCACTCCACTCCACTCCCACCCCCTCCCTGCACTATTTTCTGTGTCTATGGGTTAAGCATATATGCATATAAGTTCTCTGGTTCATCTCTTCCTGCCACGTTCCTATTTATTTGTTAATGCAATGGCTCCTTGATTTTATTTTTCCATTCTTTCTACTACTCATTTATAAAATGTGATTTTCAAAGGAACTCATGTTGTCATTAATACCCCTCTCTTTAAAAACAATTAATAAAGGTAGAACTTTTCATCTGAAATGCTCCCAACATGTCAGCATACATATATCCTATATATCCACCCTTCTAATCACTTGGTTATTGTCAGAGTAGATTCATGTGTGCTTTCCCTAGACATATGCCCATTTTATTCCCTAATGAGTCAGGCCCTCAAAATAGTGCTAAACAAAATGTGTACCAAACTGACATAACAGAACCTAAACCTTCCATACTTCCTGTATTTCCTGGATTTATTTGGCATTGTCAATTCTTTGCACCTGGTGCTATTTGTCTGATCTTGGTCATGGAAAATGTATTTTATATACATACTAGAGGCCCCTTGCATGAAAAGATTCGAGCAATAGGCCTTCCCTTCCTCTGGCTGCCGGCACCGGTTTTCCTCCGGCACCCAGGACCCAGACCTTTGCTCCTGGCGGAGCCTTCAGTCTTCCCTCAGCGCCTGTGTATGCAAATTAACCGCCATCTTTGTTGGTTGATTTGCATACCCATCCGATTGGCTGCTGGGTGTAGCGGAGTGACACCAATTTACATGTTTCTCTTTTATTAGTGTAGATCAGGGGTCCTCAAACTACGGTCCATGGACCACATGCAAATACAAATATTGTATTTGTTCCATTTTGTTTTTTTACTTCAAAATAAGATATGTTCAGTGTGCATAGGAATTTGTTCATAGTTTTTTTTTTAAACTATAGTCCAGCCCTCCAACGGTCTGAGGGACAGTGAACTGGCCCCCTGTTTAAAAAGTTTGAGGACCCCTGGTGTAGATGATTGTGGCATCTCAAACCAACATTATATCACTAAAGTGGTTAATTTAACAGGCTGTTAAGAGCATATTTTCCAGAGTGTTTTCTTCTGCTTCTTAAAAAAATATATATTTTATTGATTTTTTTACAGAGAGGAAGGGAGAGGGATAGAGAGTTAGAAATATTGATGAGAGAGAAACACCGATCAGCTGCCTCCTGCACACTCCCTACTGGGGATGTGCCCGCAACCAAGGTACATGCCCTTGACTGGAATTGAACCTGGGGCCCTTCAGTCTGCAGGCTGGCGCTCTATCCACTGAGCCAAACCGGTCAGGGCTTCTTCTGCTTCTTAAGACCTTGAAGTCCTAACTTAAGTCAGCCTTCTGTATGCATGAATAAAAACCGTAGATGATAGCACTGCTTATGCATCTTCCAGATGTATGTTTTAAGGGGATGTAAATCCTTTGATATTTGGGTTTAGAATAGCTCTGAAAAATGAGAGGAAAAATTCAGCATATTGAAGGCATATTTCCCTAACATTTCATGTCCTTAAAATTATATATAAATTATTCAGCATAAAGGGCTGTAAGCCTTCTCACAACAACTGGAATATCAATAAGCCATATAATTTGTTTGATTGTATAAAGGCAGTTCCCTGCCCCCCTTCAAGTGTATCTATCTGTCTTGCTTGGGGATAGGTTAGATCCTCATTAGAGTGACAACAAAAAGTCATAATGAAATAAAATAACTTACTGATGAACTGAGTCCTTATAAAATTAGCTTGTTCTTGTCCTAGTCCACTATCTCAACTGAATGTTATCATTTTCTCTTTAATTACCAACAGTAACAAATACAATGCACTATAATAATAAAAGTAACTTACGAAATGAGTGTGAGATTTACAGAAGATGTAGGATATCTTAGACAACATGAGAAGTTTCTCAGATCTTACACAAAGCTATTGACATGTAAAGGGCTGGCAGCATTTGATTAATTACAATAAAAGGAAAAACATGGAAATGCATATGATTTTATGTCCTCACTAGAGAATGAATTAAATGTCAAAAGAGATGAATGCATCCCTGAAATAACTTTGAAGAAATGATCCACTTTAAGTTTAGTGAAAAAGATAAATATGTAAGAGATGCTTTCAAGTGATTTCTCCTTAAGAAAATCAATATTTGTCTAGTATTTCTTCAGAAAACAAATAGAATAATTAAATAATTTTACTAAATACAAAATGAAATAAAATGTATTGAAGGTTTTTTTAAAAAAAAAATACAAGGAATTAAATTGCAGTGCTCAGAAGTTATAACTCCCTCTACCCTGACCCTAGAATTGAGTATTTAATATGAGACAACAAACTCTTATAACATCCTAGAATGGTCACAGGGTGTGTGTGGTAGAGTTTCTCCAATCATTGTTTCACAGGCACATGGCTTTGTGGGTTGGTCCTGTGTTTTGAGAGACTGGTCAAAGTGAACTTGATTCTATAGACATCAAGAATCACCCAGTACCAGCACCGTAATAACTAAGGGTGTTGGGAACCTGTTATCAACCTTACGGGAAATTCCAGTAGATAGGATGACTCATAACTCCCTTTGGATAGACATGCTAAACATCATGGTTGCCATGTTTCTCTGATTGCCACTAATTGTACAGTTTTTCATTGACTCACTCATATCTTTATCAATTCATTGCTCTTCCCTCATTTATCATATCTGTAGAATTAGCCAGGTTCCAACCAGGTCTTTCCATTTGCCTCTGTGATTTCCTCTTGGTGACAAAATTCTTATAATTAAAGTAGGCTCATTATAGCCAAGGTGAGCCAGTTCCAGTAAAACTATATAAAATTTCTCAGTGTTTAATACAAATGTAAGTTTCAGGCTTGTATAATAAACACTAAAACATATTCATCCTGTACCTTCTACTCAATTTTGCTGTGGACCTAAAGCTGTTCTACAAATAGTGATAGAAATTTTCACTATCTTCTTGTGAATGTAGAGTTTTATGAATAGTTTACATGTGTGTCAATGGTAATTTTTAGCTTATGTTTCATGTGAATCAATATCCTTCAGTGTAGGTGGGTAAGCTCTCCATTTGCAACTAGTGAACACACTTAGTTGAAGTCATATGTTACACTAGAACATAGGCTGGATAATTGCTAAAGCCTTTTAAAATTTTAGAATTTATTTTTAAAAACACATTCCTGTAATTTAGAAATTATTTTATGCCTACACGTTTTAAAATATAATGAAAGTTAGGGACATCTGTATAAAGATTTACATAATCATACATACCTACATACACTCCTGCATATAATTTCAGGATTATAGATAATCCATAACCAATTTCAAGGAAAGAGCCATGAACTCCTTTTAAGAGCATTTAATGAAACACAAGCAGAAAATAAAACCCTTCTAATAATATTTTCCTTGGAAGATTATACTTATAGATTCAATTTTTAGTGAAAAAGTTGTTAAATATGGTATTTGTAGGAGATTATTAGGACATCGCTAACTAAAATTCCACATACTGTTTAAATAACCATTTGCTATATGAATTATAATTAGATTTATACTTTTGTATTGGACAGTTACCTCTTTAAAACTTCACAAAACTAATACTTCGGGTATTGATTAAGAATTATGCATATTTTCTTTCAACAATTTTGTTTCCTATAAATTTTTCAATAAACACTGCAGCCCTAGCTGGTTTGGCTCAGTGGATAGAGCATCGGCCTGTAGACTGAAGGGTCCCAGGTTCGATTCCAGTTAGGGGCACATGCCGGGGTTGCGGGCTCGGTCCCCAATGTGGGGCGTGCAGGATGCAGCCGATCAGTGATTCTCATCATTGATGTTTCTATCTCTCTCTCGCTCTCCCTTCCTCTCTAAAATCAATAAAAATTAAAAAAGAAATATTTAAAAAAATAAACACTGCAAATGCAAAGTCTATTTGTATGACTTCATTCAAAAATATTAAAATGTTGAATGATTCAACCATGTTTAATCAACATAAGATAAATAGGTAGCCATTTTTAGTTCGTGAATTTACTTTGGTAAATTGTTTAGGTAACATCCTCCATTCAATACTCTGCTGAGCAAACTTTGCCCTTGTTTCCCAGTCTCCAGCAATGTCTGCAGACTTAGGGAGACTGCCTGGCTCTCCCTGGGTTCTGCCTCCGGGCTGAAGCTTTCACCGTTGCTCCACAAAGTAAGTGAGGCAATCACATAGCAGCCATCATTCTCCATCATCTCTCTTTTATTATATGCTCTTTGGTGCCTGTGGTCCCAAGTCTGAAAACTATTGCATATATTTTCAGTTTTCTATTAGATTAAGACTATAGGGTCAATATGATTCCCATAAGGGCTCCTTCTCTCATTGATGCAGCTATTAATTTATTTATCTAAATCCATCTAATATAGAGAGAATATAATGGAGTCCTGTTTTTCATAGCAGGATATAGCATTATTAATATTCATGTACAAATTTTCCTGTATTTTTCCAGTTAGAGAATCTTCAAGCCAGAATCTGTGTTCTTTTGTCATGACCCCTTCATTCTTTGCATATCTGCTTTCTTGCACAATAAGATGTTCTGGGCTCATTGTGCACCTTTTTCTGTTTCTTTCCTTCAAGATTTCCTGGAGTCAGATATTTGTCCACAAACTCTGGCTGAATTTAGTGGAGAATGGTATTTGAAAACTAAAATCTGGGTGCTAACCTGCACTTATTTTTCCTCATACCAATATCAATGTATTGCTTTGTTTATTCAAATATTCTTATATTACAATTTCACAGTTTTATTAAATATAGCTATTAGTATATCATGCAAAAGCTATTAGCAAACTTTGTTTTTCCTATCATTAATGAAATGTCCTTTTCACATTTATTTATACTTATATATATATATATTCTATCATATATTTATAATTTAATCATGTACTTTACCAAATTCTTATTAATTGCAATTTCTTTCTTAGATTTTCTAGACCTTATTTTAAAACTAGAGGCCTGGTGTATGAAAATTCATGCACTGGAGGGGGTGTCCCTCAGCCCGGCCTGCCCCCTCTCACAATCCAGGAGCCCTCAGGTGGGGGAGGTATGTCCCTCAAGGGCACATACCTTGGTTGCTGGCTCCTCCCACCCAGGCAGTGGTTGGAGGCCCTTGTAGGAGGCAACCAAAAGATGTTTCTCTCTGTCTTTCCCATGCTCTCTAAAAATCAATGGAAAAATATCCTCAGGTGAGGATTAAAAAAATAAAGTAAAATAGTATGTTTTGTATCTGTTCCATTAGTTATTACTCATGATACTATTTTATGTCTTAATCATTCTGTAAGTAAATTGGACATTAAACATGAACTCTATTAGTATTTCAATGAATATTTTATAGTAATAAATTTAATAATATTACATTAAAAATAAGTGTAATGAGGTTTTTTTTATAGGCTTCTGCTATCAAAGATATTCTCTGTACCTGTGCAACATTTCATCATCCTCATGTGTCCTAAAATTTTCTGTGGCGAAATGTCACAGCCTGATACTCTAGTCCACAGAACACACTTCTTAGATATTAGTAATTAAGCAGGCAACTAAAAAAACTCTGCATTGAGCAAAGTCAAACAGCTTCTTTACAGCAGGGCTCATCAGGGCCATTAAAATCCTAATGTGCACTATGATCCTGTGGGTTTCATGCTGGATATAAGGATAACTATTGACCTTGAAATATTTTGTTCTGCTCTTCTACCCTTAATGGCTCCCTGATGTTCTGTGGAACATTCTTTGGAAAATACTGTTCTCTGGCCTTTTCTATCTTGTTCTAATATAACATTTTGTATATAACCTTTTCTCATTTGTTTTTTTAAGGATCTCTTTACATTTGAAAAGCATTATGTTTCACTGGTTTTACTTACATAAGTCTTTAAGATAAGCACAAAGTGGTTATTTACATATGACTACTATCTGATATAGCTACCTGTGTATTAAAAATGATTTAGAATCAAAGATAGACATTATGAAATGTTGTTGTTTAACATAACTAGCAAAAGCTAGATGGAGGATGCTATATATAATATTTTAAGAGTATTAATCTGACCAACATGCTGTAACATACTGAAGTTCAACTTATCTTTAAAACACTTTATAGATTTAAAATGTTATACATTTATGCATATGAGTAATATACAAACTAAATTGGAATTTAATACTTTATATCCTTGAAGGAAGGCCACTATGCTCAGTTTGAACAGACCTTTGAAATGCAATAAGATCCATTTTTTATATCCAAATATCTATGATAACTACATAGCTATTTTCGTCAATGAAAGAAAGATTGATGGTTAATCCTCCCAATTCTTTAACTGACTTGATTAATTTTATCAGCTTTATATGTTTATCCATGCAGTGTGTGATTTGACCTATAGGATCTCTGAGATCTCTTCTACTACTAAATTCCTAGGAATTATTCCTAAATTCAATTTTAAAAATAATTTGCCTGCTACCATGCACCAAGGCCAATTGTCTGATAATGTGAAAATTTACTGCAAAATGGATTGGCTCTACTCTTTAAACTGTCTGTGACCTTAGAAGTTTGACACAGGCTTCGTTTGGATAATGCTAATAACAAAGTCATCTGCTATTTTTATGACTTTTTTTCTTTTTGCTTCTCTTTGTAGAAAAAAAGAAAGGAAAAATCACTTTCCCTTCCTAAATACCACATTTTTATATCTATCCACACAGGGCATACGGTCCTTAGCCAGGAGAGCATCTGGCATCTGCTCTGCTTGGATGATCCTGGGAATTGGAACTTTCAGCCGCCAAATGAGTTCCCAAGGACTCTAGGGCTTGGTGCATAGGATTTTAATGAATATCTGTTTTCATTTTTATGCTGTTTTCATTTAAAAAATACCAAATTTCTTTAAGAAACCACTACCTTAGATTTTGAGGCAATAGTCGCATGGTGCCAAATCAGTCATTTAAAGATTGTAGTATTTGGTTTCATTTTTACTGAAACCAGTAAGAGTCATTAAATGCCCTTCATTATTCAAATGTATTCTGAGTGATTCATGTAAAATAAATACACAGTTTTCAACTTTCACTTTGTATCTCTCTTTTCTGCCTCACATCACAGTGTATTGACAGTGGGAAATGGTTCTGCGATGAGTCTTCCTCAAAAATAATTCTGAGATTGTTTCATTCTTATCTTTCCATTTTCTCAAAATAGTGCTGTATAGAAGCTACTGAAAAATATTTAGTAATTCCTGAAAAAACTTGGTAAAATGAATAGTGTGTTTTGATTTATACAGCATTATCTGTTAAATTTTAAATTTATATTTTCTGTCAATAGTGATGGAGAAGGTATAAGTGATTTACATTTATTATCACACTTGGATGCTATTCTTGCTTCTTAAGTTCATTTTTTTTTAATTTCACTGCCATAGAATGATTTAGTAGAAATTATTTTAAAATATTTATTTTAAATATATGATTTACAATAAATTTATCATATGATCTCTGGCTAACAACCATTTTGACAGACTTACAGGTAGTATTATTCTTTCACTATATTTTCTTTTCACTTGCAAATAATGTAATCCTTGAAATCACTTTATTATGTTGCATGAAGAGACATTGTTTTTACCATTTTTCTTTCTTCTGAACAATTTATTTTAAAAAAGCACATAGTGAGCATTTCCTAGTATCATATTTGTCTGTCCTTTGCCTTTAGTTTAGCAGGTTTTGAAAACTTACTTTAATTATAATTTTTAAATTTATTAGACATTTGCCTATTTACACTAATGTACATTAAATTAAATCTATTGTGTATTAATATATTTTTATTGATCTCAGAGAGGAAGGGAGAGGGAAAGAGTGATAGAAACATCAATGATGGGAGACAATCATTGATAGGCTACCACTGCATGTCCCACACTGGGGATGGAGCCTGCAACCCGGCATGTGCCCTAACCAGCAATCAATCCATGAGCTCCTGGTTCTTAGGTCAATGCTGAACCACTGAAACACACCTGCCAGGCTAAATCTATTGTTTTTAAGTAATATCTGCAAATTACACATAACAGCTGAATGGTGAATGCTGATTATCTTTCTATATGTGTACATATACCTATATCGGTATCTATATATATCCAAATTATTGATATTTACATAGAGCAGCAAAATTATAATTATGTTCAGAAATGTTGGTTTCAAGTATTAAAACTAATTTATAAATGAACAAAATAAAGTATTAAACAAAATAGAAACAGAAGCATGGATACATTTAACAGACAGGCAGTTGTCAGAGGGGAGGAAGAAGAGGGAACAGATGAAAGAAGGTGAAGGGATTAGCCAAGGAACATACATGCATGACCCATAGACACAGACAACAGTGTATTCATAGCCAGAGGAAAAGGGGGGCAAAGACTGGGTGTAGGTGGGCAGGTGTGTGTGTGAGGGGGGTTGTATAGGGATATCTGTAATAGTGTAAACAATAAAGATAAAGTTAAAATTTATTAAATATTTATTATTTTAGTGACATAACACTGAATGATAAATAACAATAACACTAATGAAAACATTACTAAAGCATTGGAGTAACTCTATTATTCTCTGTTTCCCCCAAAATATATAGTAGAAAAATATGACTTGATTTTATAGGATTTAATTTTAAGACTTAATGAACATCTAATTTCTATTTTTAATGGCAGGGTATTTCTTGATCTTATAAGTAATTTTATTTTATTTTTCTATTCCTGACACTAACCCAATCAATGTCTCTCTCTCTATTTCTCTCTCACTCTCCTTCTCCCTCTCCCTCTTTTTCTCTTTCCCTTCAGCTCTCTCTAAAATCAATAAAAACATATCCTCAAGTGAGGATTTAAACAAAAAAAAAAGGGAGGGGTGAGAAGAGTGAGACAAAGTGCCAACCTGAATTGATTTTAGTTCAAAACTTGGGTAAATCTAGTTTATAAACAACTATTTTTCAGAGAAGGGAGAGGGAGAGAGATAGAAATACCAATATCTCAATGATGAGAGAGAATCATTGATCCTCTGCCTCCTGCAAGCCCCACATGGGGATGGAGCCTGCCACCGGGGCATGTGTCCCCACTGGGAACTGAACCGTGACCTCCTGGTTCATCGGTCGACACTCAATCACTGAACCATGATGGCTTAGCTAAGTGTCTTTGTTTTTCAAGCACATATCTTTTCTGTATTTTGCTCGGAACTTGCTTGCCCGTGGCTTGAAAAATGGAAGCACCTGGAATCTAGATATATATGCTGATTGCTTATAGTTACAAATGGTTCCCTTAATTTTTAATATTAAGGCATTATCAGTGTGTTTTGACCATACATTATTCTATGAATTTAATGAGTTCTTGGACTAAAAATCTATGTTGTCTCCAAGCTCTCTTTTCGATGGGGTCCTCTAAATTAAATTTTTATTAGTTTTTATTTTTGTTTAGTCTCTCTTTTAGATACCATCCTATTTGCATGGGTGACAGCCCAGTTGTCTGAGTTTCATATTTATAATGTTTTTGTCAGTGTTTCATTTCTCTATTTTTTCTTGCAGCCTTTTAAAAAAATATATTTTTATTATTTCAGAGAGGAAGGTAGAGAGGGAGAGAAATAGAAACCTCAATGTGCCCTGACCGGGAATTGAGCCGTGACTCCTGGTTCATAGGTCAAGGCTCAACCAATGAGCCATGCTGGCAGGCTTTGCATCTGTTTTTATTGCTTCATCCAAATGTATATTCAGTTTTCCTTTCAGCATTTTATTTTTCCTTTTCCCCATATTATACACATGATAGATTTAAAAATTTTATTATACATGACTTTGTACATTTCCTCAATATCCAATAGTAATTATTTTCAAAGATATATATATATAGACACTAGAGGCCCGGTGCAGGAATTCGTGCATGTGTGGGGTCGGGCTGGCCCGCCCCGATGGGGGCCAATGGTGCCCAGGCCAGCGGGGGGGGGGGGGCGGCATGGGAGGTTGTGGGTGCTGATCAGGGCTCTTATCGGGCCGGTTGGCTGCCACAATGCATGTCATAGTGACCAGTCTTTCCAGTCATTCTGGTAGTTCCATCGTTCCGGTTTCTTAGCATGCATATATATATATATATATATATATATATATATATTAATTGAATGCTTTGGTTTGATTGGTTTGATTGTTTTTCTCACCAGTATATGCCAAATATGGGAACACACACAGACAGCTTCCTTGGCTCCTCTTATGCCAAACTTCATTTCTGTTAGGGTCATTCTCTCATATTGTAAGTTGGAGCACTTTCTAGTGCTCATAGTTAACTTGTAGGCAATGAACTTGTAGGCAATGACTTAGCTTATTCACATACTGGGGTGAGGATGGCTTTTCTATTCTAGGTCCCTGCAGCACTGTCACACACATTGTCTCTTGTGTAAATTATAATTTTGCATTAAGGCAGCTACATTTTGGTGTCATGATAATAAAAAGTATCTAAGCCCTCACTTTCTCCCTTTGCTGAGATTATAAATATTGTGTACAAACTACCCATTTGAATTCAGCTGCTCTGATTACAATCATATTATATGCTGTTTGTTTCTCTATATACTTTGTCAGTGATGGTGAATCACTACCTTACTTCTCAAAAGCACTAACCCCAAAGTTCTCCCTACTGTTCTCTTCAAAAAAATTAATTATAAATATACATCTTAATATATATTAAAGTGTATAGTTGCATATATATTGTATATTTTGCTATATAAAGCCATATATATATATGTATATATATATATATATACATATATATATATATATATATATATACATATATATATATATACACTTTACTAGTTGTTTCTAGAATTTGATAGTGTTTAAAAGAAAGGTAAATGAAGCAACCAGATACAGTGCTACATAGACAACCTATTACATAGACAACCTATGCTTTAGATTCCTTTATTTTTTGCCTCAAAGGGCACTTTCACTAAAGATTAGTGCCATTCTTCTGTCACTTATTTGGTATCACAGTATGGCCTTCAACATTTCAGAAGGTGCTTAAACCAGCAAATACACCCTCACACTTTAGACTGAAAAGCACAGTACCATGGGACAAGGATTAAAAAAATCTTTGTCTTTTCAATTCTTCAAAATGTCTTTTTTGTAAGAAGTTATGCAGGATAAATTTCCACCCCTTCATCTGATATGCTAATCTGAGTGTTCATTACAGGATATTGTTTATGTACTTTGAAAACTACTTGGGAAGCATTACATGACAGCTGTCTTCTTAATACCCTCACAGAAATTAGTTTTTCTATTTCGGGAAATTATTCCAGTGATCCCAGTACAGCTCCATAAATAAATATGCAAATCTATTTCAGAAATATCCACAGACTGTATATTATAGATGTCTGTGATTCAAAGTACTTTCTTGCTAAAATATGTACCTATATACAATGATAATATGCAAATGGATTTAACTTGATATAATTAAAGCAATTAAAACTAATGATGCAATAAAAATAAAAGACAGGTAGATAGACATACATGAAAAAAATTATTCACAGTGATAACCATTCTGCAATTAAATTTCCCTCAATAAAGTTAACATTTCCATTAAAGAATTCTATTCAATTCACCGATTTAAATATATATATATATACACACATATACATATATATAGATACATATATATATATATATATATATATATATATATATATATCTAATATGCAAAGTGTCCCCTTGGGAGTTCGACCGGGAGATTGGGAGTTCAATCACTCACTATGACATGAGCTGACCACCAGGGGGCATGAGCTGACCACCAGGGGGCAGCACGCAATGAAGGAAGGCCCTGGCCAACAGCCAGCAGCCGGGGAATGGAGGCGGTCCCGATCAGCTCTGATCCCCAGCCAGGCCTAGGGACCCTACACGTGCACAAATTTTGTGCACTGGACCTCTAGTGTTATAAAATAAACATCTGCTTGTAATAAAGTTCATATTTACCATTTTCATGCTAGTCAAATAAGAAAATTTGTTCCTGCAACGAATGAAATTCAAATAGGGGGAAAAAATTAAGAATGCCCAAATTACCAATTTAATAATGGCTAAGAAAATTATTATGTTTAAAATAATTAGTTCTATAAACAAAAATTATACAATAAAAGTATAAACCACTATTGTAAATATAATTTTAAATTATTAAATAATACAATATTGTAAAACACTTTTTGAAATCATTTATTAATTAGCAATTTCTATTGAAGAGGATAAAGAAATATCCTAAGTGAGTGCTTCTTTGGCTTTCTGTTGCAATTGATCAGTATACATAGTGCTAACAATGCATAGACTATATATTGTGTATATTGGTAAATTCATATGTAACTGGAAAATGACCTATATGTAAATTGCAGTGAAAGCTTTACCTTTTGGTTAAAGGTAATTGTATGTGAAATCTAGCATTAGTAAATTTATAAAAGCCATTTAAGCATTAACATTCTGATATGACTTAATGTTGCTATGTTTTCTCTTTTGTTTATTAAATTTTCCTATAGTAGCAAAAATAATGGTGCTTAAATGAAAATATTCATAACACCATGTTATGGTCCATTGTTTATTTTTTATCATATAATACAATTTAGTGACATGAGTGTTTTAAAACTACAGTTTGTGCATTCATTTATAATTAATGTATAATAATTATTAGGATATTAAGTCAACAAACTGTGAGTCTTTTAAATAAATGAATGTATAATGTTATGACCAGTTATATTCAGTAAACAAAATTCATAAATGAAAAATGTGTCTATTAGAGAGAAAGCATGATTTAAATTTGTGTATAATCATCACTTTCGATAGCTAAATCCAGTTTAACTATTACATTAAATTGTCAATAACAAGGTTCTGCAAAAGTGTTTTAGAAGCACAAGTGGTATAATAGCACAGATAATTTGTGAAGCATCGCTTTAACTTTTAGGTAAATAAGCCAGCAGACTTTAAGTGGCATGTTAGAAAACATCTTTCCTATATATTAGAAAGAAACAGTTCCCAAATTGTACATATGGATCATAATGGACCATTCAAAAATCCAAGAGAGCATTTAGAGTAAATTGCAGTATCCAATCAATATTTGCAAATCCAATTATATTTTATTGTTTTTTAAAACCATTAAAGAAAAAAATAGTTAGCCTTGTGTTCAACCAAATACTCTCTTAAAAAAGTATTTTGTAATATACTTTTATTTTATATAAAATGTCAGTTTACAATTAAATAGAAGTGTATCTAAATTTTCACTAGAAGCAGAGAGCACAATTAAAAATAAAAAAAAGAAGGCTTTTGTATGAACACACTGGAATATTACCAAACATTTTACCTTAATAAATCTATTTCATAGGAAGATGACCTACTTCACATAGAATGTGTTCTTTATGAATGTTTAATTAATTTGCATAATGTATTATTTCAGGTTCTCAAAGTTTATATCCTAATAGGAGAAAAAGATAATCCTAATATATATAAAGAGCTAGGTGCCATCATGACCGAACAGGCAACCAGTCACCATGAAGTGCATGGAGCACCTCCCGGTCCCCCACCCTCCCGCCCCGAGCCGCTCACCATGAGGGCGGACTGGCGGTGGGTGGGACTGGGGACTGTTGAGTGGCAGTGGTGGGCTGCTTTGCTGCTTCACGGGGTGGCCCTGAGCTTAGCAGAGCAGTCACCTGGGCTGCAGGGAGTTTTGCGAAGCAGTCCCGGGGTGGGGGGTGAGGGGAGTTGCAGAGCGTCCAGCAGCGAGCTTCGTGGGGTGACAGCAAGCTTCACGGAGCAGTCAAGGGACAGGGGGAGCCTCGCCGAGCAGTCAGCAGTCGTGGGGTTTGGGGAGCGTCCTGGGGCGGGGAGCTTCACGTAGCATTGCAGGGCAGCAGAGGCCATGCGATGGAGGCCAGGCTAGGCTTAGGGATCCTAACCATGCACGATTTTGTGTGCGCTGGACCCCTCGTAGTTAATAAAAGTATCATATACATGTTTGTACCCTGTTTATTCGTTGAGATTTATATTATTAACAAAAAGTTTATGATGGTAAAATTTTTCCAGATACCAACATATACATTGTAAGTATTTTAGAATATTTTCCTCATTAGCAATGTACTATATGTATAATTATTGAAGAGAGTATCAAAAGTAGAGAGGTCTAACTAAAATATTAGCAGCAATGTCCTCACAAAATAACCACTGTAGCCTGGCCTGTGTGGCTCACTGGTTGAGCATTGACCCATGAACCAGGAGGTCACAGTCTAGTCAGGGCACATGCCTGGGTTGCAGCTGATTCCCCAGTAGGGGGCATGCAAGAGGCAGCTGATCAATGATTCTTTCTCATTGGTGATGTTTCTATCCCACCCCCTCTCTTCCTCTTTCTGAAATCAATAAAAAACATATTTAAGAAAATAACCACTGTAAATTTTTTTCTGTATATTTTTATGTTCTCTGTGTTTATTCTATTCACTTATATCAAACGCGGAATCTTCGTATAACTTGTTTCCTCCAAAAATAAGGATATATATTAATTATTATAAAATATTTTAATAAAATATTTTAATGATTTTATTGACAGTCTTTTATTTCAAGGTCTATTTGGTTTTTCAAGAACATAGTCTTTCTTGTATGTAATTTGAGGCAAAGTGTTTTAGTAAGAGTAAAAATATTTTTTTTATATTTTGCAACTATACTTATTTTTATATAACTTCTTGCAAAATTATATACACCAAAGTTTTTCTTTATAATTTTATACAGATAAAAAATATGCAATATACATTACGAATCCTGATCTCCATTTTTTCTTCAGCAATGAGAAATGCACAATACCTAAATGTAGACAGCATGAGGAATAAAATATCTTAGTATTCACTAAAAGGTATAATTGATTCATTGTCCTTTCTTGTTCCAGGTAGCTTTTTCAAAAGCTATTAAAATACCATTTACAGGTCATCTTATATTTGCAATTTTGAGGACAAACTCATATTAAATGTATCATAATTTCATAATGTCCTTTGTCTTAGACCTATACAAACTTTGGGAAACTGCTTAGATATTGCAACATTTTCTATGTTGGATAAGTTTTAGAGTTTTGAATATAACCACTGGTGAGTTCATGTTAAATATTAAATTCCAGATTAATTGCATAAGGTGAATTTGGTAATTCACATTGTAATAAGAATCTGATTTTCTCCCAGTAAAATGGTATGGATATTTTGGGGATAAAATGCTAAAATGGTTTTTATTCACTTGGTCTAGGTTAGGTATCTTTTTCCTTCTGTCACTGAAATTGTAACTATGGAAAACATTTAGAACATCTTTATCTGACCAGCATCATCTATTTGTACAGGATCAACACTTTTCTGGTCATAATTTACATGTAAATTACCTAGGAATCTTGTTCAAATGCAGACTTTATAGGTCTAGGGTGTGATCTGAGATCCTACATTTCTAACAAGCTCTGGATAGATACTGTCTGGACACAGACAACTTTGATTATCACTATCAATACACTCAGGAAACAAATCATGATTGTCAATCCTGATAAATTTATATCTATCATAATAGATGTGTCTATAGCCATTCTGTTTCTGTCTTTAAAGAAAATTTGAAACTAGACTCCAAAGTATTTGCATTTGTAAGTATTGTCATTTTGCTGTCCGTAGATGGTATGGTATCTGCCACTGGACCTCTACCCATTTTAACAGGTTGAGAAAACTCATCTTCACTACAGTCTCCTATTTCTTTCACTCTTTGGCCATGTCTTTTAGCTAAATGGAAATTAAAAATTGAGAGGAAAAAGATTTTGGAATTGAATTCTAGTGTTTCCACTTCTCTCCTTTGTGTGAAAAGATTTGTGAGTTCATAAATGCATTTTCTGTTCAATATTATATAACTGCCCACTCTTTAAAATGACACATGATCTTGTCATTTTGTTACTTTAACATTCCCTTACCATTAACTTAGAACAGATATAATCAGAAAGTATTTGACACAGGGAATGCATGTGAATAAAATTATCTATAAATCAAGCCCCTTAAATAAAAATCTGTATATTGGTTGAAAATTATAATCACAAAAAAGTATTTGAAAGAACATTATTTTGTGGCAATGTGAACCATGTTATAGGGGAAACACTTATTTTATGAGTAGCACATGAAGAGACCTAAGTTAAAATGATAGATTAATGGAAAATTATTAATAAGGAGATCACATTTTCTCCATCTGCTGCATTATATAATAAACCTGCTTAGTTTGGTTTTCAAATGTTAACTAACAGCTTGCCTAAAGGTTTTCATGTTTTCTTTTCATGGTCCAAATTTTATCTGTTGCCTTTTAAAACGCATTATTTGTTTAAAATAATAAAAATAAAGCCATTTAAAGCTCATCCATATTATAAATTATGTATATTGTGCTGAAAATAGGTGTTAGATTTTATGATTTTCCTATATTAATATTTAAAAAGTAAACAGTTTACTGGAGGTTCTAAATAAAATCAGAACACTAAAATATACAATATCGCATATCACACATATTTTAAAAGAATTTGCCATCATCAAAGTCAGTATCAATAATATTCAAACTGTATAAAGATTTGGCATTATTGTGTAAATTTTAGAATTGTTTTCCCCATGCACCAAGAGATCCTTGGTTCAATTCCAGGTCAGGGTACACACCATACCCAGTAGGGGGCATGTAGTAGGCAGTGACTGATAAAAATTCAATAAAAACATTTTAAAAATAACTGTTTTAGGATTTTTTTCACTAATCAGACATGAAAGAAAAGAATTCTTTTAAAATATATTTTCTTATAATTTTAACCTATGTTCTTTAGCAAATAACTTTTGGAAATTTAAGATTTCTATAATAACTCACTGCATTTTTTTTTAAAGAAAAAAAAAGATTATAAAATGTTCATGTCTATTACATAGTATAGACATTTGCTAGAAATGACTTTCCTAGATTTTCTAATACATTTAAAATAAACAATACTTTTAAAAACATGCTAATAATTTGGAAGCTGAGCAGATGTTATGCTCCTAAGATCTTTTCAAGTTTCATCATTATAACACAAAACAGTTAAGTGTACCCAAAATTAGTAATTTATGTAATTCAGAAATAGTAATGATTTATATAATTCAGGGATATATTTCCCCTATCTCCCCGGGCTACAATTTTAACCTACATTCGTGAGTATTTTACTTAAATATTTCTCTGTGCTTCCTATTTGCATTTCAGAGAAGAGATTTAGTCTCAGTCAATATGCTTTAATAGTAGATATTTGTAAATCCTAAACTGACATATAGTTTTAACTCAGCTATCAACGGATTCTTTTTATCTCGGTTGTTATGAGAGATAAGAGAAATAGCATTGGGAAGACATGCCAACGAAGCTGGGACCAGTGCAAAGATGCTGTAAAAAAGCATCTAGATTATATGGGTATCTGGATTTCAAGGGAGAGATCATAGAGCTTGTGCCCTACCTAGGAAAAGAAAAGAAAATATATAGTAAGATTGGGAACTTACCAGGAAGAATGGGTCATTTTAGTGTTAAGGTAAAAGTTTGGGGTATTACAAAATGAGATTTTTTACTATCCAAAGACGCTAGTGTGAACTTGGACTCGGGTGAAGATGATTATATCCACTCCAAATTTTAATTTTCCTATTAAGATAGATTATGGTTTCATTCTGAGAGTACAGGTGCAGGAAAAGATGCCACAATTAATTACCACAAATCAAATAGACCTCAGCCAAAGTCTATGCCTTTGACAAAATTGTCTTATCTCAACAGATTGGATTATATTTATTATTTACTTCCATAGCACACACTTTATACTATTACTGTTATTGCAGCTACCCCCTATCAGTTTATCTGTCGCCTGCCATAGTAGCCACTCAATGAATACCTCAAGAAAATAATTGTTGAATTAATTCATAAATGAATCTACTGGTATTATTAAGGTCAAGTGAGAAATAGTTGAATAAAAAAAACAGTTAAAAATGGATGGAAGGGTTGTGTGTTATTTACATATACATATGATTGGGTTCGCCAATTAAGAAGCTGTAGCTAATCTAAGTAAAATAATTTTAATAAAGTAAGGAAGACACAACCTGAATTTCAATGAGGTGAAAGTGATGAAGCGGTGATAAGCTGGAGAAATGAGCACAGACTATTCTTTTCTGTGCTCATTTCTGAAACAAATGCGAGGGACATAAAGAAAGTTAGGTAATAATTATGTGATCAAAGAAAAAGTTCAGAGAAAGGAAATGTTAATGAAGTAAGCATAATTGGAGATCGATTAAATTCCTGTAGAATGCAGGAAAGGATATGATACAAAGTGCTGGGTGGTTATAATTAGCTTTTGTCTCAGATCAAGTTCCCTGGGAATGGAACCTAAGATGCAGACTATGTACAAGGGATTCTTTAGGGAAACAGCTACAGAAGAAAAAGAAGCAAGATAGGGGGAAACAAATCAAAGTTGTGATTTCAAGTTTAGTCCGAGCATTATCCTCATTCTGCAGGAACCTCAGGAATAACAATGACAAGTCAGAAATCCTCTCTGTTCTAGGAAAGGGAGCTGGACTTCCAAACTCCTGTCTCAATAAGTGACTGACTAAGCATCACCCTAAGGGTTCATAAACTCTGAGGGGAACGTATTTCCAGTAGCTCAAGGTTTCAGAGGCCCATGTTAGGAGCAAAACTCACAGAAGCTGTGGTATTGGAAGACCTAAAGGTAAAGAGAATCTGAAACTGTTGTGTGAAAAACTGACAGTGATAAGTTCAGAGTTGGACAGCTGTTTGAATTTTTTTTCTTTGATACGGAGGAAGACAGAGTCTGGGGGTGCAAGAGTGCAATGCTTTAAGTTACTGATGGTTTCTGTTTTCTCAAGGAGGTTAGGGGTGACTTTATCGCTAGACCAAGAATAGCTTAAGTGTTTTAAGAAGATGAAGAAATAGTCAAGTATTAATAAAATATAAAATTAGTGTGGCTCTCAACATTATATATATATATATATATATATATATATATATATATATATATATATATATATATTTTAGTGATATTCTTCAGTAAAATATAAAAATCCAGGACATTCAAAAGTAAAGATTTTATCAATATAATAAGGTAGACTTATTTTCAGACTGATGAATGGAATGAATAGATTCATATGAATAGATTCATATAGGTGCAGAATTTTAATTTGTTAAAAAACGTGTCACATG
>NW_005871048.1:55765945-55800326 GCF_000147115.1 Myotis lucifugus | reverse complement strand
CTCCTGAGCCTTAGAGAGAGTGCATTCTACAGGTACTATTCTCCTTGCTTAAGTAATATATTCAGATTAATGACCATTTCTTCTGTCAGCATTAACTCATAATGTTTGAAGTTACTCTTCACCAAATAACTGGTCCAAACTACAATGGGGTAGTTGAGGAATGACTACAAATCAACTAATCACAGTGCAGCTCTAAGTTATAGCTATGGCATAGACCATGATTTTAGCACATCTAAGGAGAAAATACATAAAATTATTAAGTAGTGAGAACAGCCGGAAGGAGTAGAAATTGTGCAACAGATAAGTGGCCAAGGGGCAAGTGTTTGGCCAAAAGATTATTATAGTAATTTAAAGGGCATCTTAATTATCTGCACCTTGAGTATTCTAATCCACAGGCCAGACCTTAGACCTGCAAATGTCTTCTATGCACTTCAGAGAACAGAAAATATGAGTCAGGGGCTACTGCTATCTCCAGGCAAACACTAAAACAAGGTGCTCAGAGTCCATCAACATAATAAGATACCATCTGGTCATGTCCTGCTGGGTTCCTGGGAATACTAATGAAATTTTATTTGCACAACTTTGAGTTAAAAATGGCTATGCATCATCTGGTTACACAATAGAGTTCTGTTTTGTCACTGACACATTGTCACTCAGTAATTCATTGATGATGTTGACACATTTTACACTTTTCTTCACATTAATGAAACATTACTTTCCCAATGTGTTATTCAATCCTCAAATAGTCATGAGTTTTTGTTTGTTCTCCTTTTATATCTCTGTTAAACTGCTTCCTTATATTTTATAGAACACATTTGATTTTTCTTACAGCTGGCATTACCTTACCCATTGTTCTGTCATTTTGCATGTTGATGTGGGGCATTGGCATTATATGAAAGCTGTAAGAAGAAATGTACATAATGTAAGGAACAAATATATATATATATTTGTTCATATGGGAAAAATACAATAATTTAATAAGTAATAATACAAGAATAAGCTCTATGTTTTATGTAAACCTACTTTTGTCCAACCCTATATATAAATATATTTGTTACACTTGTTTAAATTTTTTAACTCATCACTTTTATTACATTTCCCTTTCTATACATATTATTTGCCCTTAAAAATTTTCAAGGGGAAAATATCATTAATAAATACTTCACTTATAAATATCAACAATCTCAACATGTCCTAACTAAGGTTATTATTAATACTATTTCACTTTTTATTCTCCTGCACCTAGCTGTTGCAGTTCCTTATGTTGTATTTTTCAGGAATTCCATTGCTAAAAATTACACATTAAAAGACATATTTTACTTAAATGCTTATGGAGATTTGTAAGAGCCACTTCAATTTAAACACATCCTTTTTTAAAATCTAGTTCTTTCTCACCTCTCTGGGTTTTATTTTTACTTTTTTTAACTTTTACTATCTTTTATTATTATTAATGTATTGATTCTATTATTTTAACAGGCTCTAAAGAGGGACAGTTTGAAATCATTATATATTTGACTTATATTTGGCCCTAACAATTACAAAGTCATTGTTTAAGATTTTAAAAAATGCCTGCCTAAACCTCTAAACAATTTCTGGTAGAGTTCTGAAACCATGCAACATTTTAAAGATACGGACTACATAATTCTAATATGTGATATAATAACCTTTGTGTACATAATTGCTGGGGTTACATGTGATTTATCATTAAAAATTAATTCCCCAATAGATGGTACCTTAAAATTGAAATCTAATACTATCATAATGGCTGCCTTATTTTGTGTAAATGTTACTTTTTCTGTATTTCCACTTCATGCATATTTTATAAATTGAACACGGCATTGACATACATTAAACTTAAGAATACAATTTTGAATATAAATAAGTTGCATATGTGTGACACTTTGTGTATGTTGTAAAAAGGTTTTCTGGTAGTTAATGTAAACCCAAATTATTATAGTTGAATATGAAACAACTTCCTTATATGTAAATTAGCATGTCAAGGATTGGGCAGATAAGCTACCTACCAAGTTCAGCAACATAATTGTGGAAGTTCTGCATTTGTTAGAATATAATTTAGTAGCAATAGCTTTCTTTTTTATGAGGGATTTATAAAAATATTCACATTTCAGTTCTTTGGACTGTCAGTCTGAACTTGCAAATCAGAAGAAATTCTGAAAGAGGAATTTGATTGTCTAAAACCAACTATTCTAAATTATGGAAATGCACCTCAAAAGAAATGAGGGAGAAATCATAATGAAGCTGCTTTCTCTTTTGAATATATTCTCCCCAACTATAAAATAGAAGTCATTACTATCTTAAAATATTCTTTTTTAAGTTAAAAAACTCTGCCATCTCAAATAATCTGAAAACTTTACATTAACTTTTCATAGAGTAGACTTTTCAATACAATTCTTAAAGTTTATCTTGACCCAAACTGTAAAATATGACAAAGTACTTCATAAACAGAAGTAATTTTATGATTTTTTTCAAAATAACTTAACAATACTTTGATGCTTATGATGAATGTGTGCAAGGTTGGCATTTCTGATGAAATTGGTATTCAATTACATAATATATTCATAGAATCCAAAGGTTGGAGATCGTAGATTACCTGGTAGCAAGTAGCAACCACTGCTCTATTTTACCCCAATCATTTTAAAAATGAAGTATTAAAAATAAGAAGCTAATGATAAGAGATAGTCATTTACCCAAATGTCAAGGATCTGGGGGTATTTCTAATGACAGCAGCACCACTGAGGTTGATATTACTTCTGGGTTGTGTATGCTATACTGTTTATTCTGCAAAGGCAAAGGTGAATATGAGGGGCTAGAATGAAATGTTTGCTCACTTCCACATTGTTATATTTTAAGTACAAGCATTGAAAAATATATACTGTATATTAGTTTCCCAAAAGCTGTCATCTATCTGATATACCTTTGAAGAATAACACACACACACACACACACACACACACACACACACGCACGCACACGAATATGCACATGCACACAAAGACATATATTTGTTATATTCTAATGAATTAATAGAAGGGGGAATTTTAAAGTACTAGAAGCTTCTTCAACAAAGTCTTCCATTAAACACACAAATGTACCTCTCAAATTATTTGGACTTTATTTTTATCAGCAATATGTTATAGTTTTTAAGACTAAGTATTTGTTTATATTTTGTTAATTTCTTTCTAATTATTTTATGTTTCTAGAGTTTTAAATTTTCATTTTACAATGGATAGTTGCTAGTATGAGGAATGTAGTTAAACTTCCAACCTGACTAAAATAGAGGTACAGGTTGAGATTTACCCCCCGACCACCTAAAACTTTTTTAAAAAATTGAACAATATACATGAAACAGTGGTTTTCAAGTAACTTGACATGAGGCAATAATGTACACTCTATCAAAAGAAAGAATGGATAAAGAACTTAAACATAAGATGGGAAACCATAAAAATATTAGAGGAATTCACAGGCAGGAAAATCTCAGACATATGCCAAAGCAATATCTTCACCAAAACTAAAGAGAAAATAAACAAATGGGACTACATCAAAATAAAAAGCTTCTGTATAGCAAAAGCAACTATCAACAAAACAACAAGAAAGCCCACTGTTATCACTGATAAGGGTTTAATCTCCAATATTTACAGGGAACTCATACAACTTAACAAAATATAAACAACCCAATCAAAAGATGGGCAACAAACCTAAATAGATACTTTTCGAAAGAGGACATTCAGAAAGCCAGGAGACATATGAAAACATGCTCAAAGTCACTAATCATCTGAGAGATGAAAATCAAAACAACAATGCAGTACCATCTCACACCTGTCAGAATGGCTATCATCAACAAATCAACAAATGACAAATGCTGGTGAGGATGCGTAGAAAAAGGAACCCTCGTGCACTGCTGGTGGGAATGCAGACTGATGCAGCCACTATGGAAGACAGTATGGATTTTCCTCAAAAAACTAAAAATGGAACTCCCATTTGACCCAGTGATCCCACTTCTAGGAATATATCCCAAGAAACCAGAAACACCAATCAGAAAGGATATATGTACCCCTATGTTCATAGCAGCACAAATTACCATAGCTAAGATTTGGAAACAGCCTAAGTGTCCATCAGCAGATGAGTGGATTAAAAAACTGTGGTATATCTACACAATGGAATACTACACTGCGTTAAAAAAGAAGGAATTCTTACCATTTGCAACAGCATGGATGGAACTGGAGAGCATTATGATAAGTGAAATATGCCAGTCAGAGAAAGATAAATATCACATGATCTCACTCATTTGTGGAATATAATGAAGAACATAAACTGAAGAACAAAAACAGATCCAGAGACAGAGACACATCGATCAGACCTTCAAATCCCCCCCCTCTCTCAAATTAATAAATAAAAAGTAAATAAAATCTATTGGTCTATCTTGCACTTTGGATCTCTTACCTATGCTAAGCAAAATAAGCCAATCAGAGAAAGATAAATATCACATGATCTCACTCATTTGTGGAATATAATGAACAACATAAACTGATGAAAAAAACAGATCCAGAGACAGAGAAGCATCGATCAGACCATCAAACCTCAGAGGGAAGGTAGGGGAGGGTGGGGGTAAGGGGGAGAGATCAACCCAAGGACTTGTATGCATGCATATAAGCCTAACCAGTGGACACAGACACCAGGGTGGTGAGGGCATGAGTGGGGGTGTAGAGGGGCAATGGGGGGATAAGGACACATATGTAATAACTTAATCAATAAAGGGAAAAAAAGAAAAAAGAAAAAACAAGAAAGAAAGAATGCCCAGCCACTGCCACCACTCTCCATTCCCTCTCTGCTTTAATTTTCTCTACATGTTTTATCTCTGCTTGTCATTATGCTAAGTATTTATTTCCTTCATTCCTTATTATAACAACTATGCAAACTCTATTCCTGCCACCACAATAGTGCCGACATTTAGAAGATAGTCAGTGGATATTTTTGTATAATAAATAAATGAATAAAAGCTATATGAGCATTATTATTATGATTATATTTATATATTTGTTTTTATTTACATATACAATATCCTGAATTTTCTTGAGTGCATAATGGCAGGGAATGAAGGGAGAGTTGGAGAATTTGACATTATTTGTGTCATTAAAAATTACAAACAACACTGAGGATATCACATATTGGCTAATGATCCTTGTATTTGTAAGGGATAATGATCAATCAGATATTCTGTAATTATACTCTGATTTAGACATCTTGCTGCTTTATTTGACCAATTAACTTAGCAATATAAATAACAAGTTTATTTTCATCATCTATATAATGTGTTCATATCTGTTATACCTACAGAAAAGTGGTTATTATGAGGATTTGTTGAATGCACAGGACAATTACTGAGGAATTATACATACTAGACCTATCATATCAATATTTACAGGAAGACAAAAACAATAGCTCATTGAACTCTAAGGTTGTAAAAGGTGAATGCAGTCACTAGGATCTAAGGATGGGTCCCAGATATTTTAAGAAACAAAAATGTATCCAAACCATAACATTTTATGGTCTATATTTTTATACTTATATGCATATATATGTATACATGTACATAAAAATGCATATTCAAGCTGCACATTCAAATAAAATAGTGTGAAATTAGGTGTATATATTTTGAAGAGATTTTTGAAACTAAAGATATATTTATAAATTTATTTCATTCTTTATTATGAGCACAAAATAAAATCTACCTATTTAATTATAATTTTATTGATTTTATGAACACAAGAAAGGGTTCCCTTAGTCACAACAAATAAACCTAAATCTGCTTGACTTAAACCCCTTCAGTGCCACTTTATATGGAATCCAAGTTGCAGTCAAATGATTTAGCATGTCCATTTCTGTCTACATTTTGTGCCAAGTCATTTCTTGAATCCAAAATAGTTCCATCCCGCCTGGTTCTCCTTTGAAATTATTGAGTTATTATGGCCTATGCCATATTATTATTAACAATATATCCTGTTGGTGGGATAAGTTAAATTAAATTTGATGATATACTAGTATCACAACAGGAAGAAACATGATTCAAGACCTTCTAAGGAAGGAAATATAGTTTAGTTTTAGAGAAATGACATCACTGATAAAATATTTGTTAGCATATAAAGTCAGGTAGTCCAGCTGCTTGGCTCAGTGCTTGAGCATCAACCTATGAACCAGGAGGTCACAGTTCAATTCCAGGTCAGGGCGCATGCCTGGGTTGCAGGCTTGATCCCAGTGTGGGGTGTGCAAGAGGCAGCCAATCAATGATTCTCTCTCATCATTAATGTGTCTATCTCTCTCTCCATCTCCCTTCCTCTCTGAAATCAATACAATTATATTTTAAAAAATAAAATAAAGTCAGGTGGAATATACCTTGAAATAAGTTTGTAACATAATGCGATTGAGTTTAATATCTTTGCAAAATTAGAAGAAATATACTCCTGCCTATGGGAAAGGGCAAATGGCTTTATAATAATAAGAAACCCCATTCTTGCTTATCATTCATACCAAAGGCATAAAAAGCCATTCTAAGGTTTGATTCCATCTCTTCACAGAATTCCTGATTGACCAAATGATTTGTGGTAGAATTGCTGAAAACTGTGAAGCAAAAGCTCACAGTTCTAAATTTTTAAAAATGAGGTGTTAATCTCTAAGTTATCTAAATATTTCACTCATTTTTCAATAAGTTTGAGTCTATATATTGGAATTTGTGTACATTTAAAGGTATAAAACAAAGTATTTCCCTTTTAATTTTAAAATTGAGTAAAATTACATTTCTATTCAATAATCATTATTCTAGATAGGAAAAAGATATGTATTTCATCTTTTATTTGAGTGACCTCAACTCATTTAACTACCAAATAAGATAAAGGATGATTTTTAATAACTTATAGTAAATGACAGATAGTGGGATAATCAACTATTCAAAATTTGATGTTCCCCTTATCTGTTTAAACATTGTCAATTCATTCAACATTTTTTGTAAGAATATCAATACACATAAAGCCAAGAGCACTGATATGTTTTAAAATGTACTTTTCAATGCACAAACTGTATGCACTCTTTTAATGTTTCAATTTTGTAGAGCTTACAAACATAATGTAGACTTGATAATTTTTTTCTAATGAATGCCATTTACATACCACCTGTCCCTTCCAGTCCACTCTATTCTGGTGTCTGCTGGCTTCCTCCACTGCAAAGACTATTCCCCCCGTTATAATTCATAAGTATTTTGGAGGAGACTCCAAATTTGAGATGATGCAAATATCTTGACTCTCTTCAAATGTTTGCCCTGCAACAATGAAGACAATGGCATCCTGCTAGCAATATTCTGCTTTCCTTCACTCCTTTCACATTCAATAGAAATCTCCCATCAGGGAGAGCTGTCACTTCTGCTCTGTGTACTTCGTTACTCAATCATTTATTGATCACAGCATGGTTTTATGTACATTTATTTTAGTGATGGGTTATGCACCAATGCTATTACTATTTTTGTTGCTGTTCAAATCATCTGAGTTTTAAGCATCGGGGGCTTTCAGGCTGGTTCTTTCACACTTAAGGCATTCCTTGCTCTGTTTTGCGGGCTTCCTTTCCTTTTGCCATCGTGCAATTTTCAGGCTTATCTCATGTTTTTCTCCTGGTGTGGAAATACCCCAAAACACATGTAAACATGTGACTTTTTCCTTTGTATTTTCCCTCCTCCCATGAGGGTATATATGACTCTTTATTGTCAGAGATTTTAAAAAAATCTTTAGCACAGGAGTCCCCCCCGCCCCCCTTCCTCCCCCTATTTCTGTAACTTCTATTCAATTGGATTAATTATCCATGTGCTTTTTTCTTTCTCATTAAAAAATCTATTTGATTTTCTGCACTAAGATTTGATAATTTGCTAGTTACATTTTATACCTCAAAAATGTTTCCTTTAGAATGTGCAATTTTCATTTCAATTTATCTTCTGCATTGTTTTCCTGGCAGTCATAAATTTTAGTTTCAAAGGAATCTGGCTTCTATTATCTGATGAGAGCCTAATTTTGGTTTTGCATGAGACATTGTCAGTTACTTTGAGGGTATTAATTTTATTTATGTAAAACATATATTTCTCAGCATTCTTTGTTAATGTTATATCTCTTTTTCCTTCATGCTGTTGGCTTCCCTCAACTGTCAAACAGTGTTGTATCCATTTGTCTGCTAAAATTTATAAATAGTGGCTTCTACTGAGACATATGTGCTTATATACATATCATGAGGATAAGTAACACTTTTTTCACCTCTTGAAATGCTTAAAGGAGTTCTCCTAATAGTGAGTTAGTGGTGTGCATGTATAGGATGTTGTTAAGGAAATGTGGGAAAAATGTCTGTTTGGAGTGGGTTAGTTTGTGGGCAGAATATCCAGGGATTTGCTTAGGCCCCCGGTTCTACTCTGGGTGTCTCCAAAAGCTTATTCTCTAATTTTGATTGCTGTGTGCATCATTTTATAGGAGATAAAATGAGCAAAAATGTTGCTAATTGAAATAGTTGACAGATACAGCTGTTCGACAGCCCTTTAAACATTTACCCTGTCAAGATTCTCAAGGCCTCTTCCAAAAGACATTAAACAAACAAACAAAATAACAATAAACAAAAGCAAAAAACCCTACTGCTTCTCTGCCTCTCATTTTGAAGCGAACTCAAGCGTGATCCATGATCTGAAGGTTAAAGAACTCTTCTTTTTTGACTGGGTGGGGAGAGGGAGAGATGGGAATTTTGCTTGTACAGATTAGTAGGTTTCTGCTCCATTGAATTAAACTATCTCTGTAATCATCAGATACATAATATCTCAAAAAAAATACCTGCTTAGGATGAACCCTTTATGATTTTTTTCAACAATGGGATTTGTGCTGATTTTTTAAAAAATATTTATTTTGTAATTTTAATGGTATTCTGGTAGGAGGAGTGATAACCATCTATGCTCAGTCAGCTGTCTCTGAATTAGGAATAACCACTGTATTTTAAAGGAAGTAAAAATCAGAAAAATAGTTTACCATACAGATAAAGAAAAATATATTACTTTTCGGAATTGTCTGAATAAAATTTGTTATCTTTTAATGAGATTTTATAATGCAAAATTATTTTCAATTTTTCTTAACAGTTTGCTTTGTTTTGTTTAAAGAAAAACAGCTAAATTTTATTGCTTAGGATTTCTGATTTTATTGTTTGCACAAACAAGCAGGGCAATATTGGGTTTTGGTTTAATATGTTAGCAATGTGTTTGATGATATGAAGTCAGAATTCTAGGGTAAAAAACACACCTCATGAGCCATATTTAGTCAGCCGATATGCTATTTTTGCTCGTAAACTGCTTACTTTAACTATTTCCCATGTTTTAAAATTTGAAGATTTTTTATTTCATCTCTAGATTTCCTGCTTCTTTTAAAAGTGAATTGAACAGACCTGGCAACGGTGATAAAAATCAATTATCACATGGGGAAATTAGCTGGAACTAACAGAAAGTTGTGCACTTAAAATAAGGTCAGCTTTCCATTTTGCAAAGACTTAAGTACTCGCTATTGAAGGCCCGACACCTATTTGCACAGTAAAAGATAACCCATTTCTATTCATTACATGGCATATCTGACTGTATTAGGGATTTGACTTTGCAACACTTTCCATATGGAACAAGATGAAGGAAATTACTGTATGTTTAAATATTATATATAACAAATTTGTAATATGTGTATTATATATTACATATATTTAACATATTTCTATAAAATGTGTTACATATATACATTGTAATATATATTATATTTTTAAATGTTTTTTATTGATTTCACAGAGAGAGAAGAGAGGTTGAGAGAGAGAGAAACATCAATGATGAGAGATAATTATTGATCAGCTGCTTCCTACACATACCCTACTGGGGATTGATCCTTCAACCTGGGCATGTGCCCTGACCAGGAATCAAACTGTGACCTCCTGGGTCATTGGTCGATGCTCAAATACTCACCCACACCAGCCAGGCTATACATTCTTTTTTATGGAGAAGAGAGAAGACATAACCTATAAGTAGAAGGAACATTTTGCTTTAGGGCACTAGTGTTAATTCACATTATATTCAAATATTGCTGTAAGAGCAGCAATAGCATTAGCAAAGTGACATTGTTCTCTGTCTGCTATTTTTTAGTATTACTGAAAATTACTTTTTTTGTGGCATTGACTGCCAATTAGTAGCCACCAGACGATAGCCATCTTCTTAGTTCTCAATTTTACTAGAAATAATTCTCATATAGTGCTGCTCCTTTAACAATCACCTTTACCACTCGAGACACATATAAAAGTAATTAAATTTAATAGTCTCATTGCTTTTAAGAAAAGCCATATGGTGCACTTAGATTGCAAATTCTAATTGAAGTCAATGAGATTTTATATAGAAAATACTGTTGAAAATGTAGCTGTGTAATCAAATATGTATATACCACACACCACTCTTACTTAACAGAAGAATTGCCCAATATCCCTTTTCATTGTGTTTTTTCCATGCATACTTAAAAGCATTATAGCTGAACCATGTCTTGTCATGAAAAAAAACACCCTCTAAAATTAATGATGATATTTGCTTCTGTATGTGCAGTGCATCTTTTTCATTATCCCTCTAGCTAAATTTTAATATTGCAATAATCCCTAGAACTGTGGCTTGGACTACAAGGGCAGTATCTAACTGAGATATGGTCCAATCCATTCACATTTATTTGTTCTATTATACACTATAAATGAAAGCACCATTACAAAAGCTGTAAATGCAGTGGCAAAAAAACACACAAAACAGCAAAACATGGAAATAAGCCATAGCTTTACTTATTTAGAATAAATGCTCATAGAGTTTTACATTCCAAATGTGTGTGTGTGTGCGCATGTGTGTGTGTGAGAGAGAGAGAGAGAGAGAGAGAGAGAGAGAGAGAGAGACAGAGAGAGACAGAGAAAGAAATTTACCAGGTAATGTAAATTAAGGGGACTACAGAGGAGCAAAATAATGCCTCCTGCCAACCTCTGGATTCTTATTTCAATTGGGGCTTGAATATTACCTGCCTCTGGTGCAGGGTAACTGTTGTAGGGAAAGAAGTGTTGAGAGAGAGTTTCTATTTAGCAGAGGCTCCCAGAATTCTTTGTGGGTTGAGATTCTGGTGTCTAGGAATAGTTAAGCTCCCCTCATTGGGTGAAATCATAGAACGTTACTATTGGGTTGGGAACCTTGTGAAGAGGTTTACAACGAATGATAAGCTCCTAAAGATGAGAGTTGTTTCACCAAGTCTAATTGCTTGATGGCCTGAGGATGGCCATCTGTGACAAATGCCTTTACTAAGAAAATTTGACATAGATTCCTCATTACATATAAACAATAGGTTTCTTCTAAAAATGCCATACTGTATTTGCTAAGATGAAAATTTATGTTTATTTCTCATAAATATATCATTGCATTTAAAAGGGAATATTCAAAGTTATAAAACTTCCCATTATACTAATAGTAAAAGTGATTTCCCACACACATTTGGCAATTATGTTGATGCATGAAGATGTGGTGTTATACACACACATACACAAATAAAGCATGTTGGTTCTAGTAAGATGCATTATTCAATATATTATATATAGTGTTGTATATAAAAATGGTAATTATTGTCTGAAAGTGTCAAATATAAAAATGCTGACTGGCTGCATAATGTTTTATCAAGTGGGTGTTGATTGATTAACTCTATTTAATCTGTTTGTACTCTTATATGGTATAAAATAAACTTTCAATTTTACAAGACTTTTAGGTTTACAGAAAAATTGCTATGATAATACAAGTTCCATATAACCCACACCCAGTTTATTTATTGTTAACAACTTATACTAGTGTGGTATATTTGCCACAACCAATGACAAAATATTGATAAATTATTATTATCAATTAAACCCAATTGATATGTAATTAGTTTTAACCTAATGTCATTTTTCTCTCTTATGATCTCATGCAGGATATGATATTACATTTAGTCATCATGTCTCCTTTAGGTTCTCCTAGCTGTAACAGTTTCTTATGGATTTTTTTTTAATGGCCTTGGCAGTTTTAAGGAATACTTGTCAGTATGATTTTTCTCATTACTAGATATGGTCTATGTAATTTTGAAAGGAAGATCAAAGAAATAAAGCGGCATTCCTGTCACATCATACCAAGGACACATAAATCAAATGACTTATTGCAGTTTATTTCTTAATCTTGATCAGCTGACTGAGGTCATAATTATCAGGTTTCTTCATTTTAAAGTATGCTCCCTTTTCCATACTGAACCTTTGGAAGGAAATCACTATGTGCAACACATGCTTAAGGAGTAGAGAGTTACTCTCCACCTCTGTGAGAACAAAGTTTCTATATAAAGTACTTGTCTGTTTTTCCCCCATATTTATTCATATGTTTAATCATTTATGTCACTACTAGAGACCCGGTGCAGGAATTCATGCAGTGATCCAGGCAGGGCCGCAGGAGGGAGGTTTGCTAGGGGGAGAGGCCGCAGGAGGTTGGCTGTGGGAGTGCACTGACCACCAGGGGGCAGCCCTTGCATTGAGCGTCTGCTCCATGATGGTCAGTGCGCATCATAGCAACCCGTTGTTTGGTCACTTAGGCTTTTATACATATAGATGGACTTGTGGATAATTTATTCTTTGGGTTATAATGTAATACACATTTGCATATTATGAGCCTCCGCCTTTGTAAGCTCATTCAGTTGGCTGCTTTGTTTCTTTAACTCCATTGGTGTGTGTGTGTGTGTGTGTGTGTGTGTGTGTACACTTTATTACTTTCTATCCCTATCAGATGCTCCTGGCTTATTTTGCATTTTCCCCATCCCAATTCTAGAATCAGCTATTTCTTCAAGGAGTACTAGTTCCCTCGAATACTGGAGAATAATATTAAAAACTAAGGTGTGGGTGCTGGATATGCTCATTGCTAACCAGATGCCCCTTTGCTAGGACCACACAGCTGACAACTGAGGGAATATATGTCTCTACTTAAACCTGTATAGTCCTATATTTATATACACATACATATATATGTAACTATCTGCATTTATGTTAAATTAAATGTGCCTGTTAATTTAATGTGCCTTTACTGATGTCTTTAACTCTAATCCTTTATCACATGTTATTCCAACCTCCTCCCCTGACTTATCTGTAACCTCTTCCTCCAATAGTGAGAAACCTGACTCTCACCACTTGCATTCTATTTACTTAATTGTTCAATGTTAGTATATATGTATAGTGTTAACCTGTATCTCTGATTATTTGATTGTAAAAATTACTATGTTAAAGTATTATTGAAATATTTGGGAAACTCGTTAAACAAATACATACACATTCAACATAATTTATCCAGCTGTTTGTGTTAGAGTGTATATAAGATGTAGCTATTTTACAGCAATATTCTTAATGCCAGGCATGTGTGAAAGTGTGGTGGTTTTTTTTAGCCAAATAAGAATGCGATAGGCTAGATAATTGTTTATAACATGTATTAAAGGTTTAAATTCCCCTTGCAAAACCCAAAACCAGTTCTGTTATACTATTTAGGTATGGCTTATATCTGTTCTAAGGGGCTTACAGCCCAGCTGGACTTTGTAACCAGCGAGACATAAAAAGACACTGTGGGAACCTTTGCGTAAGCTCCTCAAAAACTAAGATTTGCACATATCTTGCTGTTTATAATCTGGCTAAGTGCATCCTGGGGAGCTGTGTGTGGAAGTCTCTTGGTCCCCACTGCTTATCTGCACTTGTTTTTTTCTCCTGCTGTCTTATATCTTTTGCCTTTAAGAAATCCCCATATGAGTATACTGTTAAGTCTTTATATTCAATCATATGACCCTGTGACTGAGAGTCACTGGGAAAATGAGGAGGGATTTACTATAATAACCTAATCTCACACAGCATCAAACATTCTATTATAACTGGGACCCAGGGGAAAATGGAACTATGAGAGGCATGGCCATAATGACATCCTAGCCCTCTCTAGCCTCTTTTTCTAATTATGCATCTAATTTGTCTTCCTCTTTTTATGGTTTGTCATTTTCTGGAGAAAAAACAAACACACAAAAGAAACTATATCTTAGCTTGTTGTTAACTTTCCCTGGGATAAATTCTGATTCAGTTTCATTGACCTTTCTTGAACACAGATCACCTCTCTACATAACAGTGTCCAAGTGAACAAGGAACAAGAAATGGATTGTAATTGGCCTGATCGTGGTCAAGTGATCAAAAGCAATCAATTCTAAAAACAGGATTGAATTATTTTCACTGGGAAGTTCCTACTCCCACTCTGTGACTAAAACAGATTAAATTTCTAGAAATAAGAAAGGGATCAAATAAGCTTGAGTATTTTTGCTACATAATTACAGTGACATGGGCAGTAAAATTGTTCTTATGCTTTTCACTTATAAATCCTATACATTTTAAGTTAGGTTTTCATATATTCTGAGACCATCTTGAGTTTCTGTTTTTTCTTTTTTAATATATATTTTATTGATTTTTTTACAGAGAGGAAGGGAGAGAGATAGAGAGCTAGAAACATCAATGAGAGAGAAACATTGATCAGCTGCCTCCTGCACACCTCCCACTGGGGATGTGCCCGCAACCCAGGTACATGCCCTTGACCGGAATTGAACCTGGGACCTTTCAGTCCGCAGGCCGACGCTCTATCCAGTGAGCCAAACCGGTTTCGGCAGAGTTTCTGTTTTAATGGCATCATTTCCCAATTAAAAACACAAATTAAATTAAAATATTGGCCCTGACCCTTTGGCTCAGTTAGTTGGAGTGTCATCCTATATGCCAGAAGGTGGTGAGTTTGATTCCCAGTCAAGGCACATATCATATCCAGGTTGCAGGTTTGATCCTGGTCTTCTGGGTGGGTGCAGGAGGTCTCTCTCTCTCTCACTCTCACTCTCGCTCTCGCACACATGCGTGCTCTCTCTCTCTCTCTCTCTCTCTCAGTGAAGATCTTTGAACAGGGATATGAAAAAAGATAAGATGTTTGTTTTTGATGCTTTCCCTTATTATTGACAATATTGAATTGGATAGGTTTCATGTTGAACTCATGTTTGTTGGTAGCCCAAAGCATAATGAACTAGTGAAAAATCACATATAACCTTATTTTTCATTTTGTTATTTTCTGCTTACAAGCACATATGATACATTACAGAAATTACTGTGTTAAGGTTAGAACAACCTCTGTTGTTCTATAGAAAATATTTTTATCAAAATTTCTAAATTTCCAACCATTCGTATTTTAACTAGAGAAAAATAAATGAATAAAAACCCCAGTCTCAACAATATTATCATAATTTTGCAATTTAAAAATATTTTATGTGGTTATGATTATTTATCACAGTAAAATTATCTTTATTAATAAAATCACAGCTATTTGACTATATAATTTTACATTATCTATATCTAATGTGCACTAATATACTTTGTATTCTATCAAGCAATCCTATAGGACACTCTAGAGCAGTGGTTCTCAACCTTCCTAATGCCGCAACCCTTTAATACAGTTCCTCATGTTGTGGTGATCCCCAATTTCATTGTTACAAATTGAACATAATTAAAGCATAGTGATTAATCACAAAAACAATATGTAATTATATATGTGTTTTCTGATGGTCTTAGGCAACCCCTGTGAAAGGGTCATTCGACCCCCAAAGGGGTCGCGACCCACAGGTTGAGAACCGCTGCTCTAGAGTAAGACTCAAGGAATGATCCATCCACAGAAGTTCACCTTAATTTAAAGTATTTGTAGAGATAATTAGAATACTGGAGCTGTTCATTAACATTTCAAATCTCATTTAAATGTAAATGGTAATAGTCTCTCTTTCTGCAACACTAGGTAGTTAGTGTCTTTCATGAGTAATAAGTAATTTGTTTCCCATTAGCTACAAGAATGAAAAAAGAGATAAATCAAAATCTGATAAGAGTCACAGTTCAAATGGTAACCTATGTGAAAGGCAGAGCACAAAGAACATTGTTTTTACTATTATTTCATTATTTAAAATTCAACCAATTCATATTTCAACAGCTTTGGTATGAATTGGCCCCTGTTGGGGTACTGTAATAAATGCACGTGACTGTGAAAATATTTTTGTAAGATGATATGAAAAATTAGATTTAATTTTGAAATATCTTTTTCATGGCAACTCAGATTTTAAAAATCTAAAATGCAACCCTGTGCTTAGAAATAGATTGTAAGAAAAGGGAAACAAATCATTAAGATTCTAAGTAATGGAGTGGCTCAGCTGCTTGGCATTGTCCTGTACTCCAAAAGGTTGCCAGATCGATTCATAGTCAGGGCACATACCCAGGTAGCAGGTGCACATATGGAAGACAGCCACTTAATGTTTCTTTCTCATCTCTCTCTCTCTCTCTTTCTCTCTCTCTCTCTCTCTCTCTCTCTCTCTCTCTCTCTCTGCCTCTCTCTCTATCCTTTCCTCTTTCTAAGCATTTCCTCAGGTGAGGATTTTTTAAAAAATAAATAATACAAAAAACATAAAAATGTTCTCATAATGATATCATACCATTGTTATATTTGTTATATTCTATGCGCTATATTTGAAGGATTTCAATGTACCAATGCTTTTACTACATGCCTATATTTCTTATAAATACGTCATGCGTCTGTAAAAATGAATAAACATATACATGAACTTTATGGTCTTATCAGTATTAAAGAGTATTTTATTTTTTATTTTCATATTTTCTCCACTTAATTTAACAACATGGCAAGTTACTGAAAAGTAGGTACTAAATTTATATTGATCTGTATGACATAATTTGTCATTTCTATTACTCCTACATACTTGAGACATTTTCATTTGAAAAAAAAATGTGCAGGTGATGGACCATTTGTGGTGTTTTTGTTTATTTGTTTGTTTGTTTTAATATGTATTTATTGATTTCAGAGAGGAAGGGAGAAGGAGATAGAAACATCAATGATGAGAGAGAATCATTGATTGGCTGCCTCCTGCATGCCCCACACTGGAGATTGTGAGCCCACAACTCTGGATGTGCCCTGACCAGGAATTGAACTGTGACCTCCTGGTTCATAGGTTGACGCTCAACCACTGAGCCATGCAGCTAGGCTGGAACATTTGTTTTTGTGTTATATTTCATGGTCACTATTACATTAAATTTTATTTGCCTTTTTTTGTTTGTTTTTGTTAATCCTGACCTGAGGATATTTTATCCATTATTTTTAGAGAGAGTGGAAAGAATGTGGCAGGGGGATAGAGGGAGAGAGAGGGGAGAGAGGGGAGAGAGGGAGGGAGAGAGAGAGAGAGAAATAGAAATGTGAAAAAGACACATCAATTGGTTGCCTCCTGCACATGCCCTGACCAGAGATCAGGATCAAACCTCTTGCCCTTGACTGGGATTCAAACTTTGATCCTTCAGTACGCAGGCCTACACTCTAACCACTGACCCACAACTACCAGGGTTGTCTTTGTTCTTGTTTCCTGTGCCATTAAAAAATGTAGCAGGGAGACCACTGATCTTTCTTCTTGCAATAATGCTCTGCAAAATACTTATACTGACGTTAGTTTGGACACTTAAATTTTACTTGGTTATTGGAGTTAATTATTCTGAATCTTCTACTTGATGATGTGAAGCCACATAAGAAAAGTGTGGCCCTAACCGGTTTGGCTCAGTGGAAAGAGTGTCAGCCTGCGGACCGAAGGGTCCCAGGTTCAATTCCCGTCAAGGGCATGTACCTTGGTTGTGGGCACATCCCCAGTAGGGGGTGTGCAGGAGGCAGTTGATCCGAAGTTTCTCTCTCATTGATGTTTCTAACTATCTATTCCTCTCCCTTTCTCTCTATAAAAAAATCAATAAAATATATTTTTAAAAAAAGTGTGGCCAGGGGAAAATTGGGGGAAAAGGAGACATATGTAATACTTTAAACAATAAAGAATAAAGATAAAAAAGAATATGCCTCTCCAAAAAATCCCCCCCCCCAAAAAAAAGAAAAGTTTACTTTGGTGTGTACTCTTGGAGGGTCTATATAATAAGCACAGTATACAAGATGAGTAGGGAACTGAAGGTATAGTTCCTATAAGTTGAAATTTTTTTTATCTTCTTCAGCTTATCTCTTATAATCAGTTGTTCACCATGTTGTTGAGGATAATGGAAGCTTCACTTGAAATATTGGGGAACTCTCTTACATGCTGTGTAAATTTTCAAGGTTAGTGTCCTTGGATAATTTTGTGAATTCTGATCATAGAACTAACTGATATGGACTTAGTGGGTATGTGGCACACAAATCAGTAACAATGGTGAGATTGATGTAAGACACCCCCTAATAACTATGAAGAAAATAGCTTTATATGAATTTGAGAGATGATAAGGAAGGAGCACTTCACAATATTTTTATGCTAGGATGATTGCCAACTCATCCAGTTTTTAAACTGATGAAAGTTTTGTGGCATGTGATAGACAATACCAATGGAATTTAGATTTTTTTTATAAAATCCTTTTGTAAATGGCTAAATTAATAGAAAGAGAAAGCCAAAGTGACAGGGAAATGACAAATGATACGATCCCATTACTGCTATAGAAAACATTGTCTAAAATGAAACCAATAACCAGAAAGGAGGGAGGCCCTAATCATATTACTTTAAGATTAGTATTGGAAACAAGACCTGGCTCACATTGCCATCCCAAAGCTTTTATGAGACTTGAAAAATAATAATCATAGTGTTATCCCATGAGACACAGAGTAATACAATTTACAGCTGTCCGGGCTCAGTGTAAGAGTGAAACATTATCTACTGAAACTAAGGACTATAGCGTAAACATAATTTAGATATATACAGAAAAATTGCAGAAGATTCCTGAAGAATCTTCACTGTTTTAAATGCTCAGATTAAATAATTAGTAGTCTAATAAGTTCATAGGAGATATACCATTATCAAGAGTTGATTCTTGCAAAGCACATACCAAAAATGTAATGCTTAAAACAAAACATGGTTATTGTCTCACACTTTCTACTGGTTGGGAACCTGGCAATGGCTTAAGTGGATCTACTTTAGGGTCTCTCACAAGGCTGTGATCAAAATGACAGAGGCAGCCCAGCCAGCATTGCGCAGTGATTGAGCGTTAACCTATGAATCAGGAGGTCACAGTTTGATTCCCACTCAGGGCTTATGTCCACATTGAAGGCTCGACCCCCAGTGTGGGGCTTGCAGAAGACAGACAATCAATGATTCTCTCTCCTCATTGATGTTTCTATTTCTCTCTCCTCCCTTCTGCTCTGAAATTAATAAAAATATATTTTTTTAAAAAGATGGTGGAGGCAGGAGCTCATTCAAAAGCTCAACTTAGGATTTGTGGCTGTTGGCAGAATTCAGGTATCAAGGGCTGTGAGACAGATCCCTCAGTTCTTGGTTGTTTGGTAGCTGAAGTCAACACTCAGTTATTTTTGAAACATGAGCCTCTTCAACATATCAAGCTGCATCAAAGTGTAGTGTACAAGTAGAGAAGGCAATCCAGACAGTCTGCTAGCAAGAGAATTGTCACAATTTCCTATTGTGACTTAATCCCATTAGTGATAGACAATCATCTTTGCCATATTCTATTAATTGGCATCCAGCCCACTGATAAGAAGGGTGTGAAGGAGCCCTAGCCAGTTTGGCTCAGTGGATAGAACATTGGTCTGTGGACCAAAGGATCTCAGGTTCGATTGCAGTCAAAGGCGTGGACCTAGGTTGTAGGCTCCTCCTCAGCCCAGGCCCTGGTCAGGGCCTATGCAGGAGGCAACCAATCAATCTGTTTCTCTCACATCGATATTTCTCTCCCTCTCTCTTCTACTCTGTCTATATATCAATGGAAAAATATTCCTGAGTGAGGATTAAAAAAAAAAGAAGGGTGTGAAGAATATGGGGATTACTAGGAGCCATATTAGAAGCTACTGACTCTTAATAATAACCTAAATACAATAGCTATATTCTTAAAGGGCACAGTTAAACAGTAAATACCAAAAGGGGGAATTGCACCCTTCCTTCTACCGTAGTAGAATATGCTTGCTAACTTGATTAGAAATGCTGTAAATATCAGTTATGTTAGATTTGTTATATAATAATGGCACTTCCCAAATCATGTCATATAATAACGATGGCACTTCTCAAATCACTTTATTGGAAACAAGGTTCCTTTCAGACTGATGCTTCTCAGGTGGCCCTCCTTCTGGGGAAGGGAGGAAAAGCAAGCATATATGTAACAGTCGTAGATATAATTTCTTCTGTACCTGGCATTGGATATGTGAATGGGAAAACACTTTGAAAACTACTGGGAAAGGAACAAGAAAAGAAGGAACAAAAGAGAGAGAAACAAAGGAAATATTTGCCCTTTGTGTAATGATAGGAAAGGAAGCCTAAATTGAATACAATCTGTCTGTCCCTGGAGGGTTCTGGAAATACACATAGGAAAGTTGGGGTTAGACATGTAGCCCACACACACTAAGTTTTGACATGGGCTCCTGAGGACCTGTGTATGTAGGGTGCAATGGAGTGTGACACTGAACAGAAAATATAGAACACGATGATAGATCAAGAGAGAGATGTAAAGAGAGGTAAAATGTTTACCTACTCTTTCAAAAAAAAAAAGGCCCTGAATTGTTATTTCATGCTGGGCCCCACAATATATGTAGCTAGTCTTTAATAGGAGGTTTACCAAGAATGGTTATTCACATAACATATCGAGTTTGATTGACACATCCTGCAACTAGCTAAATTCAGAAGCCAGCTATCACTATGAAATTTTAGGAAATTACTGTATGATGCTCCCAAGCATTGAAAAACAAATCACTGTGTTTGAAGGATCGCAAATAAGAAGGCAGTGCAACATTTAGTGGGCTTATTTGTGTCTTAATGGGCACACATTTTTCATTTGGAATATACATGTTACAATCCATAAAGAGACCAGAAAAGAAACAATCCAAATAGAGACCTGGGAAGCACCCGGAATTGTGAGACTTGTAAAAGGCTGTTGTTATCTAGACAGGGTGATTGACCCATAGAATCTCAGTGCACACTTGATATGAGAAGTATCTGCTTGCTGTACTCTAGAACCTTCTCTCTACCTTTGACTACATCAAAAACAAGTTTGGTTGGATCTCAATAAGGGGCATTAAGAGGGCTCTGATGATAATGAGAACTGACATAGGGGTGATAAAATGTTGTTTTCACGTGGAATATCTAAAGGGACTTATTGACAAACACAAACCATGTTTTTAGTAGTAGGATAGGCATGATTTCTATGACTTCTCCCAACTGCAATGAAGTAGGAAATGAGTAATGTTTTTTTTTAATCTTTTAAATCACCCCGAGTTAGCAGTAAATGCAACATCATAGTTGAGTTCAGGTATATATGGGAGGGAACTCAGGAGGATAGATGTTTTGTAATTGGTCTCTAAGCTATAGGCACTGCATAGACAAATACTCCACACTTGATCAGTGAACACACTTAGGCCTATAGAATTGTTTCTGTTTATAAAACTGTATAATGTCAACTGGTTCAGCTGAAGATGCTTATTCTTTGCCAATAATATACTCATATCTTAATAATTTGAATTAACCTTTATTTATAATAGACAACATATTTTACAATTTATCATGTATTCTATAATGTATGCCCTATAAATATTCCATGTTTTTACAGAAAAATGATTTAATTAATGGAATATTTCTCCTAAATCACATTTTTTGGAAATAATCTTATGCTTGTAAAATAGTATAAATTAGGAATTTCTTAAGTATTTATTTCCTAAGGAGATTTTAAAGACACGTCATTTTTGGAAAGTGTCACATAAATTATTAGCAGGATTAGCATAGAATGAATCTTAACTAGGTTTCAGAATATTGTACTTTCTTTAAGATATACAGTAATTGATGACTAAAAATTATATATCGTCATGTACCACATAACATTGCAGTCAACAATGGACCACATATACAAGGAAAAGTTTCTATCTATGAAGTGACAACTTAGCTATCATAACATTGTGGTATAATGCATTACACATATGTTGGTGGTGATGCTGGTATAAACAAACCTATTATACTATCAATCATATAAATATTTACACTTACAATTATGTACAGTACACAATACTTGCTAATAAATGACTATGTAGCTGGTTTGTGTATTTACTATACTATATTTTTATCATTACTTTAGAGTATATTCTCTCAACTTATAAAAAAATGTTCGCTGTAAAACATAATTCTGTGTTATGCCGGCAGCAGTCTCATACATATCGTGTTTACTGCATCTCAGTATTGCATCATTTTCTCTTGTGCTTTCGTCTCATGTGGTATTGTTCATCATGGCCACTAAGCACATAAAACTCACTGCTAATTTTCCAGTAGGAGTCCACATCAAGTGATTGACCTGGAAACAAAATGAAAAGTGATTAAGGACTGCGAAGTAAAAACAATCAGTGATGGTTACTGTTCACCAGTCAGGCATATCCCATTTCACCATAGCTACTATCTTGAAGAACAAGAACAAAGTAATGAAAGTGGTTAAAAGATCTGCTTCACTGAAGGCAATGAGATTAACAAATATTTGAGAAAGGCCTATATCAGATATGGAGTAACTTTTAATGACCTGAATTGAAAAAAAATCCTGGACCCAACTATGATGTTGAATTTACTGCTCGATCTAAGTAGTTACATTTATTTAAGAGCCATTATTAATTTCATAATGCAAAAAGGGAGTGGTGAGTCTGCCAGGGCTGAGGTGAAAGCAGCTGAAGAACTTTTGGAAACTCTAAATAAACTGATTGTAGAGGAAGATTACTTGCCAAAACAAATATTCAATAGAGATGAAACGTCTCTATTCTGGAAATGGATGCCTGAAAGGACAGGGGAACAGTCTCACCTGGGGGTAATATAGCTTGATACAAATTTAAACCCTTTGTGATCTGACACTGTAAGAACCCCAGGGCCTTCAAGAATATCAGATAGCACACACTTCCAGTGTGCTACAGGAGCAACAAAAAGTCATGAATGACTCAGCTCTTCCAAGACACCCCCCTGAATTGTTATACCAGCAAAATGGAGAAGTACTGTTTAGAGAATATTGTTGATAATGCTCCCAGACATCCTCCTTTAATTGGTGAGCTTCATTCCAATTTTAAAGTGGCATTTCTCCCTCCAAACACTATCTCTTTGATTCAACCAAAGGATGAAGGAATTATATAGCAGCTTTTAAGGCTACTACTTGAAGAGGAACTTTGCCCAAGCTAGTGCTGCAACTGAGGAAGACACTGATGCAATTCTGGAAAAATTACAACATCTGTGACTGCATTAAGAACCTTTTCTGGTCTTATGGTGATGTCACCAAGGAGTGTATAAGTGACATCTGAAAGAAGATACTCAAGAGGTTCATTCATGACTTCTGAGGATTTAAGAAGGATGAGGAGATTGAAAGTCAACAAGGCTGTGGTTGAGATGGCAAACAACTTTAATCCGGGTGTGAATTAAGATAAGTTGAGGAGTCCTTTGACTAATAAGGAGTAGTTGGAACTGGAACAGGAATGCATCAAAAAATAAGAGGCAAGAGAAAAGAAAACCACAGGAGAAGAAAAAGAACCCCCAAGAAAATTCACAGTGAAGGGTTTAACAGGAGGTTTTGCAGATTTCAACAAGCTCTTTAAAAAGTTTAGAAACATGGACTCTATCATCAGAAAGTTTGCATTATTAGAGAGTAATGTCTATGGTGCATTATATGCTTGCTAGCAAATCTATGAAAAAGAAGAAGAAGAAGAGGAAGAGGAAGGGGAAGGGGAAGGGGAAGGGGAAGGGGAGGAAGAGGAGGAAGAGGAGGAAGAGGAGAAGGAGGAGGAGGAGGAAGACGAGGGAGGGAGAAGAGGGAGGGAGAGGAGGGAGGGAGAGGAGGGGGAGGAGGGGGAGAAGGAAGAGGAGAAGGAGAAGGAGAAGGAATATATACTAAGCAAACCATCAAGAACATATTGCTGAAAAGAGTGACACCTCTTAAAGGAGATCCCCAGGCAGGTCGTTCAGGAGGTGTTCCAGAAATAGGCACTGTTATCATCAGAGATGACAGCTCCAAGTATGTTATTGTCCCTGAAGACTTTCCAGTGGGATAAGATGTAAGGTGGATTCCAACCCTGTGTAGGCCTAGGCTAATGTGTGTGTTTGTGTCTTAGTATTTAAGAAAAAAAGTTTAGAAATCAAAAGTAGAGTAAACATCTTTTTTCCTATTTGAATCTTTTAATTTATTATTTGAAAAAGCCCTTTTTCCTAAGAAGAAAAAGGAATATGGTTTGGGTAGGTGTTTGTATTCAGGTTGTAAAGACTGAACCTCTTTCAAAGAAGTTTTTAAACTTGGCAAGTCATATTTCCCACCACCAATAATAAAAAACGCTTTGTGTGCATACTAGTACACCTTGCTCTATTTGATTTAACGGATAGGTCACCAGAGGGCATCTGGTTCTCAGGGGTTCTATTCTTTTTTTTTCACATTCAATTTTATTTGGTATTAGTTTCGGGTGTACAACATAGTGGTTAGATAATCATATACTTTACAGAGCAGTCCCCCTGATATTTCAAGTACCCCCATGCCCGTACATAACTATTACAAAATTATCCCCCCCATTGACCTCTCTCCTACCACTCCCTCCCCCAAGTCTATGCCCTCACCCCCCTAGTGTCTGTGCCCATTGGTATGCTTATATGCATACATACAAGTCCTTTGGTTGATCTCTTACCCCCTCCCTCCCCTACCTTCCTTCTGAGGCTTGACAGTCAGTTTGATGCTTCTCTGTCTCTGGATCTATTTTTGTTTATCAGTTTATGTTGTTCACTATATTCCACAAATGAGTGAGATCATGTGGTATTTATCTTTCTCTGACTAGCCAATTTTCTTAGCATAATGCTCTCCAGTTCCATCCATGCTGTTGCAAATGGTAAGAATTCCTTCTTTTTTATAGCAGCGTAGTATTCCATTGTGTAGATGCACCACAGTTTTTTAATCCATTCGTCTGCTGATGGATTAAAAAACTGTGATAAATCTACACAATGGATCTGATTTGCTAGGATTTTGTCATCTATATTCATCAGAAATATTGGCCTGTGATACCCTTCCTTTGTAGTGCCTTTATTTGGGTTTGGGATTAAGGTAATGTTGACTTCATAGAAAGAACTTGGAAGTGTGCCTTCCTATTGAATTTTTTGGAATAGTCTGGGGAGAATAGGTTTTAGTTCTTCTTTGAATGTTTGGTAAAACTCCCCTGTGAACCCTTCTGGCCCCGGGCTTTTTTTTTTCTGGGAGTTTTTTGATGACTGCTTAATTTTCTCCATAGTTATTGACCTATTCAGATTTTTTTTTTATTCTCCCTGATTGAGTTTTGGGAGGTTGTATTTTTCTAAGAATATGTCCATTTCTTCTAGGTTGACCAGTTTGTTGGAATATAGTTGTTTATAGTATTTTTTACAATCCTTTGTGTTTCTGTGGGGTCTGTTGTTATTTCACCTCTTTCGTTTCTGATTTTGTTTATTTGGGTCCGCTCTCTTTGCTTTTTGGTGAGCCTGGCTAGGGCTTTATCAATCCTTTTTATCCTTTCAAAAAACCAGCTCTTGGTTTTATTGATCTTTTGTATTGGTTTTTAGTCTCTATATCATTTATTTCTGCTGTAAATGGACTTAAGTGTAAGACGGCAGGAAACCATAAAAATCTTAGAGGAAACCACAGGCAGCAAAATATCAGACATATGTTGTAGCAATATCTTTACTGATACAGCTCCTAAGGCAATGGAAATTAAGAGAAAATAAACAAATGGGACTACAGAAAAATAAAAATCTTCTGCACAGCAAAAGAAACCATCAACAAAACAACAGGAAAACCCACTGCATGGGAGAACATATAGGCCAACCTTATCTCCGATAAAGGTTTAATCTCCAAAATTTAGAGAGAACTTATATAACTTAACAAAAGGAAGATAAACAATCCAATCAAAAAATGGGCAAATGACCTAAATGGACACTTTTGGAAAGAGTGCTGATAGACATATGAAAACATGCTCGAAGTTACTAATCATCTGAGAGATGCAAATCAAAACGACAATGAGGTGCCATTTCACACCTGTCAGAATGGCTATCATCAAATCAACAAGGAAAAAGTGCTGGTGAAGATGTGGAGAAAAAGAAACCCTCATGCATTGCTGGTGGGAATGCAGACTGGTGCAGCCACTGTGGAGAACAGTATGGAGTTTCCTCAAAAAAGTTAAAAATGGAACTCCCATTTAACCTAGTAACCCCACTTCTAGAAATATATCCCAAGAAATCAGAAACACCAGTCAGAAATGATATATGCACCCCTATCTTCATAGCAGCACAATTTACAATAGCTAAAATTTGGAAACATCCTAAGTGCCCATCAGCAGATGAATGGATCAAAGTAAACATTTTAAATAGAAAAAAAGCTTATAGAATAAAGATATATCAAACATATACATACAGCTGTACATATGTGTTTGTGATTTAAGCTAAGCATTATCATGAAAGAGTCCAAGAGTTAAAAATTTTTAAATGTTTATAAATAAAAATAGAATAAGTTAAGCTTAATTTATTGTTGAAGAAAGAACATTATTTATAAATCTAGCACAGCCTAGGTATGCAGTGTTTATATTGTCTACAGTAGTGCACGGTAACATTAGTTCCTCACATTCACTCACTGCTCACTCACTGACTTGCCCACAGCAACGTCCAGTTCTGCAAACTCCATTCACAGTAAGTACCCTATACAAGTACCACTTTTTCATTTTTTTCCAATATTTTAATATGGTTTTATTGATTTCATGATTTATTGAGGAAATCGGAGAAGGAGAAATAGAAACATCAACAATGAGAATTATTGATCAGCTGCCTTTTGCACAACCCTTACTGGGGATTGAGTCCACAACCTGGCCATGTTCCCTGACTGGAAATTAAACCATGAACTCCAGGTTCATGGGTATATGCTCAATCACTGAGCCACACCAGCCAGTGTACTTTTTCATTTTTATATCTATAATTTGACTCTATCTTTCCTATATTTACATATGTTTAGATATATAATTACTTACAATTGTGTTACAGTTGTCAACAATACTAGTATTCAGTAAAGTAATAGGTTGTGTATGTTTGTAGCCTAGAAGCAATAGGCTATCCCAAACAGCCTAGGTTTGAAGTGGGCTATATTGTCTAGGTGTGAGTAAGTGCACTCTATGATGTTCATAGAGTTCATAGAGATGAAATCACTTACTTTAAATATTTTTCACTAATACTCAGGGAAATCAAAATTGAAATCACAGTATCACCTCACATCTGTTAGAATAGCTATTATCAAAAAGACAAAAATAACACATGTTAATGAGTTTGTGGAGAAAATGGAACACTTATACATTGTTGGTGGGAATGTCAATTAGTATAGCCATTATGGAAAAGGAAATGTTGTACTTTAGTGATTTGTTGTCATTATTAACTCTGTGCCCTTGTGCATGTCTCTTGTGCTATCTGAGCCTCATTCTTTACACTTAAGGACTAAAGGTGATGGACTGAGTTGTCCCCATTGTCATTTTAAAAATATTCTGTGCCTAGGTCAGTGATGGCGAACCTTTTGAGCTCGGCGTGTCAGCATTTTGAAAAACCCTAACTTAACTCTGGTGCCGTGTCACATACAGAAATTTTTTGATATTTGCAACCATAGGAAAACAAAGACTTATATTTTTGATATTTATTTTATATATTTAAATGCCATTTAACAAAGAAAAATCAAGCAAGAAAATGAGTTCGCGTGTCACCTCTGACACACGTGTCATAGGTTCGCCATCACTGGCCTAGGTAAACAGACCAGATGTAAAGGTTATTGATGGAAATAATACCTATTTTTTACTTCTTACTCTTAACTACAGTTTAAACAGAGTGAAAAAATCCCCTTAGCCTTCAAGTACAGACCTACGTAAACATGAAAACTTCCAACAGTGTTTTATAAAAAGATAAAATAAAATTCACTACCATTTCAGCTGGCTAATTTAAACTCAAATAAATGTTTATGTATAAAGAGAGGTTTGCCAGTTTGTATTTCTTTTAAGAATTCCTCTTATACTTTTAAAAATCTAGTGTGTAGCTGTAGGAGGATAGAATTATCTGTTCTGCCATCTGTTAGGGAGTAGATTGCAAGTATAATACTGGTTATTGCTGGAACAACAGTGTGCAATCATACCTGTGAGTGTATAATGTGTAATAACCATTAAAGTATACTGATTTCTTTGATTTTTCTCATTCTCAGAAGTTATCGTGAAAATGTCGGTTTTGCCTTTGGATACAAAGTTTCACACCTACACTCACGTCAATCGCTTTTCCTTCTGGGGATGCTCAAAAAAAAAAAGTGAAGAAAATGTTCTAACAAACCAAGGGCCATTACATATTAATACAGTAAAGAACCAAGCTATATTTATAACAGTTCAGTTGCAGAGTTGGCATGGTAATATTGCCAAGTATAAAATTTAGCCTTTTGAGGAATAACCATTTTGTATTCGGTATCCATGAGAGCACAGTGGGAATGTGCCATCTGGTCAAGGGGAAGGGAGGTTCATACATTTGCCCATGAAACGATCTGTAAAGTGAGCATGTCTAGAAGGATCTCTGAACTGACACTTTTCATATAAGGGAATTTAATTTTTATTTGATTGAATAAATTCATGGGTTAAAGATATTAATTATCTGGTGAAAGACTGTTTTCCTAAGCAAGTCTTTCCAGATGAGTGTTTTTTGTTGAGCTCCACACACTGGCACACTGCTTCTTGGACTCTGTATCCATTAAAAATCCACATTTGTCCCAAATGTTAATGTAATCTAGTCACTTCCGTGAACTTTGCTCTCACTACTTGCCAGGAGTTTTATTCTAAATTCTCCTTGTGAACCTTTGAATTCATTGATTTTGAACTTGCTCTCATCATAATTGTGTTTGAATTTAAAAAGGAACCATTTATCCTTTAGAAATATCACACTAAAAGTGACAGATTCCACTGCACCTTTGTTTTCCATCTTGGTGTTTATGTCAGTGTTCAGATTGTGTGCTTTCCAAACTAAAACTTACATAATTGATGCCATTTTTTTCTATTTATGTATCGTTGACAGTTATAGTTAAACATCTGCATCTTTCTTGGCAAAGTGCCATTAGTTGCTAAGTTTGCCCCCGCCCCACAATGACGGATTCTTCTTTTCCTGATCCTCTTGTACATTAATAGTCTTTTGGTGGCCAATTCTGTCTATCAATATGTGTTAGTAGTTTTAGATGCCAAGTAAAATTAATTTATGCAAATAGAAGCACATTGTAAGATTTTTTTGTGGTTGAGATATTAGTTGACTATATGTGGGTATATTAATATGGAGCTAATTATTTTTATAAAATCTTTATTAATATGTTATTTTATGCTTAATACCTGAATCAGGTCACATCAACCAATAAAATGTGTTCACTTTTGTGGAGGAATTTTAACCAACAGCGATCTGAAGGGGCAGGAGAAAGAAAGAGAAGTATTATCAGAAAACAAAGAAGAACTGCATGAAGAAAGATACCTTATGTCAGCTGTGACCTTTGATAAGAGGATGCCACCAGGATGCACTAAAACCTCAGATAGAACTGAGGCGATAAATACCCCAACCTCACTCACTTTATTGCCCTGTAGGTACCCATCTTTGGTCATTAGCCACCAAAACAGAGAACAAGAGAGTCTTTTGATTTAGTTAAGTTACGTCTTCTTCAGGAATAAAAATGAAGGTAGATTAATGGAAAATATCATGCATACCGCACCTCTTTTGCACCACAGCATCCACTATTGCCCTCCTTTTAGTTGAAAAATTGTGTAGCAGAGAACACAAAAAGACCTGTCAGCTACCAAATCATCCTGATATAATTCGGTCTCAAGGTCCATTTGAAACTTACAATGTTAGCTACCATCATGCTCTTTACATAAACCTGTAGGGAGATAAAGGCCATTATCATTAATGTCACAGACAACTTCTCTTCTCATATCTACCTCTGCTCCTGAGCCTAAATTGTTAATCATTGATGTTCCCTTCTACCAGCCTTTCCATATTTCTTCACCTTAGGGGGCTCTCTATCTGCTGGAGTAATTCAAACCTTTAATCTTATAGGAGTTGAGTCTCTGGCGATCTGAATTTTATTGCCTGACTTAGCCATTGACCAGGATTATTGGGCCAGGAAATACTAGAAAGCACTGCAGAGAATCTTCTAGATTTCAGACACAATTTTCCATCCCTGCAACGTCTAGCAACAATCCACTTGACTTCCAGCAATTAGGATCCCCTGGCCAGTGTCCCCCATTTCTGCTGGTTTAGCAGGGAACTAATAGCCACAGGACAGTCTCAATTCCAGATTCAATGGAACAGTTACTGTGTTCCCCATTGGAAGCATTCATTTAGGCCACTGGTCCTTTTAAACCAACTGAGCTTGAATTCATGGTGCAGGAAGAAAATAATTTTTTCAAAGGGTTATTTTGATAATAGTGATGGGAACTCTTCTAGTTACAGTTTTGGTTTACTTACTGTGGTAAAGATGGCACTATATCCTGGCTTCTGGTTTAAGGCGTGTCTGAAACTCTGAGATAACTGTTCAAGTTGTTAGGGTCCTATTTTCCGGTTGGTCTGGTAGCTGACTTTTTAGCAAGGCATTTATTGTCTTATCAAATGAGCTGCTGATTCCAGGATCAATAATTCCTTTAGACTTGGATCCAAAATAGGTTGTCTAGATGGAAGGGATTTTGTGTGGAATAAAGCTGGAAAGGATTAATTATTCTGTGTGTCCATGAATGTTAGTGCTGGCAGAACTTCTGCAGCCAGAAAATGCAAATCTGTCCTCTGAATATGTGTCTATTTCAATACTTTTCTCACTGGCCCTCCATGATAAAAGGTGTCCATTGTAATTATTCTGCTACCAGAGAGCTGTCTGATTGCTATACACCCTATCACACCCATGGGTTGTGCCACATCTGGAGTTATATGTTAGCCTCTGCAGTGGTGGGCACTCAACAGTGATGACAACTAGATGACAGTTGGTGAGCAGAAGGAAGGTCATATTTTTGAGCCCAACTTTGACCTTGGTCCTGGAAATCATGGCCACTCAGTACTCAGGCTCATTTAGCAGAGCTTGACATTTCTAAGATGGGCTTTAATGTTTACATTATTATTTAGGTCCTCTTCCACAAATACATGGAAGAAGGAACCAGCATTTTCCAATTCTGTTGCCAGGTTTTCAATATAATTATTTTAGGTCTGTGAACAGCAAGCCAAAATATTGGCCTCTGCCCATCAATTATGACATATTCATAAGCAGCATATACCATGTGGATTATTTAGAAAATCAAGCTGTATTTGTTTCTTCTTCCTTTCAGTGTTCATAGGTTACATTCTGTGAGGCCATAGAATGAGTTTAGGTTCTGATGACAAAACAATAGTGATGTAAGCAGAATTGTGTCACCCTAAAATTCATTGAAATCCTAACCCCTAGTCTTCAGAATCTGAGTGTATTTGAAATAGAGCTGTAAAGAGGCAATTAATAAAAAATGAAGCCTTTAAGGTGACCCTAATCCAGTCTGACTGGCGTCCTGTTGAAAGAGGAAATTTGGAAGCACAAATATGCCAGCGATGCATGCACCCAAGAAAAAGATAGTGTGAGGACACAGTGAAAAGTTGGTCATCTGGAAACCAAGGAAAAGGCCTGATAGGAAAACAAGTCTGCTGATATGTAGATTGTGGGCTTCTAGCTTCCAGAACTATGATTTCTATTATTTAAGACACCCAGTCTGTGGTATTTTGTCATGGCAGCCCTAGCAGTCTAATACAACTAAAAATAGATATAATAGAAATCTGAACCTGCTCATACCATCTGAACCTTTTTATTCTGGTCACCTATTTAATATTTCCTTTGGAATTTAATTTTTCAGTGCACATCTTATTCTATGGGTCAATGAAACAATTAACCCTCAGTTCGAAATAGGTTGCTCAAGTCAAATATTAATTTGGTGCAATTACAGTTATGGTTAAGTGATCAACTTCAATTAAAATGCAGAATCAAGCCCAACTTTTTTTAAAAAATAAAGTGAAAGGCCCCGTATTTCATAATGCAAATTTTAGTTATTGGATTCATGTTTGTTACAACATGGATGAATCGTGAGAATATCATGTTAAGTGAAATAAGTCAGTCAGAAAAAGCTAAGAACCACATGATTTCACTCATATGTGGGATATAAAATTGAAACTCAGAGACAAAGACAACAGTATGGTGGTTACCAAAGGGAAGGGGGTAGACAGTGATAGAGGGCAAATATATGGTGCCACAAGAAGATTTGACTTTGGGTGGTGGGTACATAATGCAATATACAGATAATGTATCATAGTAATTTACACAATTAAAACTGATTAGAGAACAGAAGGAAGAAGTGACAAGACATTTCTTTCTCTTAATTTCTATTACAAAAGTACAAGTTTTTAATTGTCATTACAAAAATTAAATTTAGGACATTTTATGACTTTTTATATCTACTAAACTACATCTGTTTCAGCAGTGTGGCTAGAAGGAATAAATGGTTCTAAGAAATCTTCCAGGAATTCCTCTTGTCCTAAAGATGAATTGGAACTATATATAATAATATTTAAGGTTGAAAACATAAGGTACAGTCTTATCTAATGTTAAAATGTTTTAACAAAAACTTTGGAATGGATGATTATGCAATGTAAAGTTTTAGATCAAATAAGCGTAATAACATTACTAATGGATGGGCATAAAGCATATGGCCACATGCATTGTTTTCACATTATCTAAACAATCTGTAAAACAGTGGATACATGAGAGTGAACTATTACTTTAATTGTGGTCAACATCTGTGATTTTCGCATTAGAGAATAACCTGACAATAAAAATGGCAATGGTGCATACCAGGGAGGCTGTTTTTTGTTGTTTTTTTCTCTCACACAGCATATTTAAAATAAAGCCAGATGACTGCAGTTTCATTAATGCAACAGACTGACAATGGAATGTTCCTGGCTCTCAGCTTTGGTTATGTTATTTCCAAGTACCCAATTATCTTTTACTGTATGTGGAATTGAAAGGTATGGCTTGTATTTAGAAGGAGGGAAGTGAAACATGTTAACAGTGAATAAAGGATTCCTCTAATGAATGTTAATATTCTCCTTTCCAAGTCTTCAAGTGTTTATAAAGTTATATGTTCCAAGAATAGATAATCACACCTCAGAATAATAAGTTGCTTTCTATGGAGAGGGAAATAGGTAAATACAAGTTAAAAAGGACTGAAAGTGACTAAACAAACTCATTTAATAATTCATCATAATTGTTTTGTGTGCTTTAAAAAATTTTTCCTAGAATGGGCTGCAACCTATTGTTAAATTATCTCTCAAATTCAGTTAGGTCATCATCACTATTTAGCTTTCCATGCTTTACTACTTATTACACATTTGAAAAATTACTTCTTGATCTAAATATCTGTAAAATCTGTCTTGGCCAGCATGATTCGGTGGTTGAGCATCTTCCTATGAACCAGGAGGTCACGGTTCGATTCCTGGGCACATAACCTGGGTTGCAGGCTTGATCCCCAGTTGGGAGCGTGCAGGAGGTGCCAATCAATGATTCTCTCTCATCATTGATGTTTCTATCTCTAATATCCCTCTCTCTTCTTCCTTAAGTCAATAAAAATATTTAAAAAATAAATCTCTGTAAAATCTCATACAAACTTTTATTATAGCACTTATACCTACAATAATCATAATATGCTCATCTCTCCTGTTATACTATGGAGCCTTTGATGATAGAAATTATGTTTATTCATATTCAAGAAAGTAGAATTTAGTCTTTTGGAAAAGATGTCTGGCCCAAATTTGCACTTTCAAAATATGAGCAACATGGCATTGAACAAAGTAGGTACTGTCTTTCTTGTTTCCCACTAGTAAAAGGGGGTATTAATAACCCTATATTATTGCATTCTGATTACAATTAAGTTAGTTAATAGTCAACCTCTTCTTATTTATATCACAAGTTCTCCACAGAATGTCTGATATTTAGTTAGATGAAATGGATTTTTTGTAACTTTATTACTGAACTCCCATGGCAAACTTCAACTTTATAAAACCCCATTGCCTGGCATAAGTAGATGCTTGGTAATTTTTGTTCATTTAATGAAGCCATCAACAAATTAATAATAAAAGATTGTATACCCTCTTTATAAAAAAGCTAGATTAAGAAAAATGAATCCATA
>NW_005871048.1:55740945-55760945 GCF_000147115.1 Myotis lucifugus | reverse complement strand
CCTTTAATTTATGAGGTAATTGTCCTCATCTCCATACCCACTAGCTTTGGGCCTTGCTGGTTTTTATTTTTATTTTGGGGGGATTACTCTTATAATTATATAGTTTTGACACATTGTTGCTGTAATTATGCATTTCTTTGACTATGAGGGAGATTTTTCTTTCTCTTTGAATTGTCCCAATATCTAGAGAAATATCTCATATGCATTATGCATTCCATGCATCTTAGTTGGCTGATTGTCTCACTTGAATTTCCTTGTGTTTTAATCTCCCGGGTGCTTTGCTTAGGTTCTGTGGTTCTCTGAAATGTTTGCTTCCCCAATGGTTTTCCTTTATTAGTTGGAACCTGTGAATATTCACAATTCACTCACAGTATATACTTTAGCACATTTCATCAAAAATATCCTCTGCAAGCACTTTTTTTTTGCTTGTTTTATGAACTCCAAGAAAGCTGGGGACTATCTTTGGAGCTATTATTCTACTCTGTCATTGTCCTATAATGTAAGAACTTTCTTTTTTTCCAGGATGGGGGAGAGGAAGTTATTATAGTAGTGAGTTTATAATTTCTGTAGCTATTATATATTATTTCTTTTGTAACATCTTCATGGACACAGTAGTACAAGTGAATTACTCTGAACACATACATGCTTTACAACAGAGATTAATGATGCCATCTTGGCCTCTGCATAAGGCAGGTACATAGTTTGGTTACAGACTATGTGCCATCTGATGGAACACAGAGAAAACTCCCTGGCATATGGTAAGAGCACAACACATAACAGCCGTAATGGAAATAATGACAATAACAACAATAATAGCAAGTAAACTCAGAAGCACTGATGGATAGAACAATGTGATAACAGCTGACTAACCAAGGCACTCAGAACACTGTCAGAAGAGCAGAACCAAACAGAGCTGTATTATATGGTATTCAATATTATGGACAACTTCATGATTTCCTCAGCAGGAGAGGAAACTTTTATGGACATCAAGAACATTTCCTTGTGAACGGTGATGCTTCATGTTGGTTTCATATGTTTCTTATGTAGCTGGTTAAAATGTGATTCAGATGAAATGTCACAGTCATCTTAGTCATTTAAATTATTGGGATTAGAGCTGTAACATTCTCAAAAGGCTCCTTCGCAGTTGCAGTAGTTGCTTACTCTTTTATAGATGTGAAAATGACCCAATGATTTCCTGTCTCAAATGGTCACAAATCTGTCAAGAATTCAAGGCCTGCCCCATAAACACAATGCCTCACAATGCTTGGAAAATACTTGTTTTTTTTTATTGGTGACATATAAAATATTATTGACAGTGGTAGAGACTTTTATATTCCCCTAAAGTCTTAGGAAAAAACGCTTTATTTTTCTAAATTATGCTGTTGATACTTTGCCTAAAAGCCATTTATATATCATATGATTTGATGTTGCTATAACAAATGCTTCCAAAGGTTATATTTAACTTTATGTTAAATCAAATAATGCCATAATTTTGAATATTTTTATTATAAAGTGACAATTAATTTTTACTTACCAAAAAATTATTGATGCATTTATATATTTCATAATGTATTAACTTTTGTATATATAAATGACAGAATAATCACCTCCTGTCTTTAGAGTCTAAGTTCCTGGCATATTATGACATTTTAAAAAGCAAGATAATCATCCCAATATTGATCTTTGAATTAACTGTAAAAGTTGTGAGTAACTTCAGTGGACAGTAGATATACACCTATTATAGTTGCAGTTGGTATTGAAATACACTGATATAAATGATTTACTAGATGGAGATTAAAGATTCCAATAGAGGTAAAATTCTGTTTAACCATTTGAGATAATCACATATGTTAAGAATATCTGATTTTATGTCTTTATAATATAGTGAAATTGTAGTTTCATTGGGGAAAAATAAATAATATAGACCAAAGGAATTGCCAGAATATGTAAAAAGATCAGTTGGGCAATCCAGAAAATCTAGATTATTCTTCCTAAATTATTCTATATTAATGTGTATGGTGATATTTATAATAGAATATATAGAAATGCCATCACTTTGCCTATGTGCTTTTTTGATTTTAATTTTCTTCCTTGCATTTTCTTTTGTTTTACTTAAATATATCCCTCCCAGCACTGCAGACCAGAGTTCATTATTTTTATTCCTAATTTATCAGTTCCATTTTCCATTTGAATAAAAATTTATGCTAAATTTTTATAGTCACCTTCCCGCATTCTCTGCTTGTGATTAATTGAGCTCCGTCCTGAAAATTGATAGCTGTTGCTTTCTAGATTCTGATTCTTGATTCCTTTTGGTTCCTCTATATAAATAAGTGGTTTCTGAATTCAGGTTTTTGCAGTTTGTGCCTTTTTTGAACTGCAAACCCTTGACCGTGGCCTACACATTCCGTTATTGTCAGCATGTGGGGCTCTCTCCATCTGAGGCCTCTCCTTGGACCAGGCCTCCTTAGAGGATTACCCTGTGATGCTCTTGTGACCTTGATTACACCAGTGTGTCCGCACCATGCATTTACTGTGTCATCTACCTTATCTCAAGTTTGGCTTCTTGTGAATAAATGTTAATTTCTCATAAACTGCCTTCTCTAATTAACCAATCTGAGCAGTTCCTTTTCTCTACTTCTAGTCATTCTCTATCACTTCATTATTTTTATTTTGTCATCTCCATGGTATATTTCATATTACTATATGGTATTTTCAAATGTATAATATTCCTTATTGCTTGCTTTTCTATACATAAAAAATAGGCTTCTTATGAATAAAGACTTCACCTATGTTTTTGGTTCCCAATATACCACCCTGGGTTCCCAAGTATATTTCTTGAATGAAGGAGGCAATGCATTAATAAAAATACTCCACTAGGTCAGTAGAGTTCTAATCTCTAAGCAAATTAAACAATAATATTAAATAGCATTTCCACCTTGGAAAAGTTGACATCATTCTGTATGATAAAAATGTTTGTCAATCATATATAACTATGAAAGATAGATTTTCTGGGATATTTCTTTTTTAATGCAATTTTAATGTAATTTCACATCTATAGCAGAAAATCAGGATTATCTTGATTTTATCATAAGTAATCAATTTAATAAACAATGTAAAACTAACATTTATAAAGATAGAGCAACTTATATATAATAGAACCATGCATTAATTTTGCGCCTTACAAAATACATTTGGTACTTATTAATGTAATTCTATTGGGCACCTATGACAAACTTTACTACCTGTATCAACAACATTACATTGCTAATTATTTTAAAATGCTATTGAATCTGGATTTGCATCCTAAGTTGAATACAAAATCTTGCAATATGTTTTCAACAACACAGCACCATATCTTATTGAGAAACAATATATATTTCATTCAGGCAAATTATTTATTCTCCATGGTTTGATGTTTTCAATTTGAATGAACATCTTCTCTCTTAGCACCTTTGTGCCAAAAGATTTAAATTAAAATGATATTTACTTTCCTTTTAGGGAAATGATTATCCAGGAAAGATATACAATTTTAGCATGAGAGAAAATCTAGTTTTAACCTATGGTTGATCTTACTTCAGTTGCTCTAGCAATGTTCCTTTTCACATCTCTAAATGTGTTTGCTGACAATCCTGATTTCTCCCTTATATTGTTAAGGTTTTCATGAAAGCTAACTAGAGGCCTCATAATCCAAACAAATGTTACAATTTAATTTTACGTTTAAAAACAAAACTTCCCAGGCTCCAAATTTTCAATATCATTTTCTTCAAAAAACACTTCTTTTTTGTTAACTATTTTTTTGAAAGCTATTTTTTCCTGGATCCAGTCCTTTATATCTGGAGGAATAATGAAAACAATAAAATATTTTGGTTGGTGAAACATACATATGGATTAGAAATTCCATGGTGCTGATTTTAGTGAATTGTTTTGTCTTGTACATGAGCTGTGAAAGAGCAGCAAGCACTGTTTCTGTCCACAAATAGCAACTGACTATTAGCATCGATCACAGTCTTCTTTACTCAAATCTGTCCTCTTGGTTTATAAAATTTAAATGCTGAATTTTAATCCATGTCTTCAGTGCGTGTTCTTGTATTTTCTCTGAAATCTATTTTTTCTTCTCTTTCTCCTGTAATCTTAGTTTGGGTTGCTTCTCATACACATTGTTGTTCTTTTAGGAATACCATCTATTCTCTTGGCTTACACATTATACACATGTCAGTATTGCTCCTTCTACCAGATAATAAACCCCATACACACGTATAATATTTGTAATAGCATCCTAACTGGGTCCATGATTTCAGTAGTTTCTTCCCAGGAAAATGATTCAGGAAAAGGAGCTCTCCAAAAAGCATCCTGCAGAGAATAACGACCCCCCCACCATGTAGAGATGGCCTCCCATCAATGATCACCATCTGCTTCTTAACCAAACTTCACTGCTTTCAAACTCTTGGGCATGATCTTAAGGTGTAGACTGTATGGAGTCACATGACTTGGTCACCATGACATTATGTGATACAATTTTGTTTCTGCAATGTTTCGATAATCCACCCAGTCACCCAGTCACAATTGGACTAATTCTTAGATAGACTGGCACTCTTTTTGCTGCAGTCCACATTTTGATATAAAAGGTAACCAAATATCTCAGGTGTCCCTTATTTTAATAGTTATTGGTGATTTTTTGCGGCATTATTTCCTATAAAACTCTGAAACCTGTGTTTCCAAATTACAGTGTTTAGAGCATGTTTTTAAAAATATTTTTATTGATTTTTTACAGAGAGGAAGGGAGAGGAAGAGGAGAGAGAGTTAGAAACATCGATGAGAGAGAAACATTGATAAGCTGCCTCCTGCACAATCCCTACTGGGGATGTGCCCGCAACCAAGTTACATGCCCTTGACCGGAATCGAACCTGGGACTCTTCAGTCCGCAGGCTGACGCTCTATCCACTAAGCCAAACTGGTTAGGGTTAGAGCATATTTTGTTCAGTAAAGGGACCTGCATAATGGCAGGGAATATGTGTTCTGTCTTTGCTATGGAAGATCAACTTAATGTAAGTCCATGGAGGGCGAAAGTGTTTGACTTTATTCCGTGTGGCATTTCCAGCACCAAAAATAGCATTATTAGTCACAAGTAAGTCATTCGAGGTGTTTGTTAAATGAAGGAATGAATGGTTAATTGATGAAACTCATTTGCTGATATGTGTCACTTTTCACCTTCTGATGATTCATTCTTTATTTATTGCTTTGCAACTTCTAAACTAATCTCTTTCAAGAAGTAAAAGGAGATTATCTGGTCCTCAAAGACTGATTCATTTTATTGCTGTGAAAGACTTTATTTACCTAAATCTTGATCCCAATTAACTTCCTATCAGCACCAGCCCTGTGTATTCCTGTGTATTATAACAGGTTTTTATAGACCCCCATCTGTCACAGACTCCAGTTTCAGAAGCCTTTTTCTGTACACGTATTTCTCATGAAAGCTTTTCCTCCAAACTCATCTACCTCATAAATAAATGAGAATTACTAGTTATAATGATAATTTCAAAGCTCAGAATCAGTTAGAATAGCTTCTAAATGTTATCAGTTAGAGTAATTTAAATATAATAAGAAATTGACTTCAAGTAGGTAAGATTGAAAAATGCTTTCTTGGTAGAAATTGCTCCGGTTAGTATATTTAACTTTAGCCATTCTAAAAGTTGATATTTGTATCTCATTATTGATTTAATTGTCCTAATACATTTTTGGGATAAGTGTAGAATCTGATAGGCTAAGTAGAAGCAAATCATGCAAGGGTTAGCAGGCATAATGAAGAGTTTAGTTTGCATTCTTGTGCAGGGAGAAGGTTTTGAGGGTTTTAATTAAGGAAATTATATGATGTGATTTATGTTGAAAAATTGACTCTGGTGGAAAATAGATCTTAGGGTAAGCAACAGTGAAAGCAGGGAGCCCAATAATAACCTGTTTTGTTTTGAGAGTACAGGCAGATCAGGATGGTGAAACTACTAAGGCCATGGTAGCAAAATTGAATAAAATTAGAAAGGTTAAAGATATAGTTGAACCATGGGCTGATAATATTTACTTGCCCTAGCTGGTTATCTCAGTGGATAGAGTGATGGCCTGCAGACTGAAGGTCCCAGGTTTGATTCTGACCAAGGGCACACACTCAGGGTTGTGGGCTCAATCCCCTGTATGAGGAATGCAGGAGGCAGCCGATCAATGGTTCTCTCTCATCATTGATGTTTCTATCTCTCTCTCCCTCTCCCTTCCGCTCTCTGAAATCAATATAAAAATATTTTTTAAAAAAGGAAAAAAGAAAAAAATGCTGGTGTTTGTATGTGCATTTCTGGTTTTTGAATGTACATGCCTCTAGTTGTACTAATTTATGTGCAGAGTTTTAAAATTATTTTTAAAAAATAACTTAGATTAGTGGTTGCCAGAGGCGATAGTGGGAGGAGGGGGAATGGGTGAAATTGGTCAAAAGCTACAAATTTCCAGTTATAGGATAAATAAGTCCTAGGAATGTAATGTAGAGCATCATGACTATCTGTAATAATAAAAGCGTAATATGCAATTGGACCGGACAGCCGAATGACCTTCTGGACGTCATTCTGGACATCCTTGCAGATGACCTTCTAGACAAAGCCACAGCAGCGGGGGCCAAAACAGAGGGGGTTAGGGGTGATCAGGCAGGCAGGCAGGCAGGTGAGTGGTTAGGGGTGATCAGAAAGGCAGAGGAGTCGTTAGTGGCAATCAGGCAGACAGAGGTGTTTAGGGGCAATCAGGCAGGCAGGTGAGTAGTTAGGGGCAATCAGACAGGCAGACAAGCAGTTAGGAGTGATCAGGCAGCATGCAGAGTGGTTACGGGCAATCAGGCAGGCAGGCGAGTGGTTAGGGCTGATCAGGCAGGCAGCCTATTCTTTAGGGGCTATCAGGCAGGCAGGCAGAGGTGGTTAGGGGTGATCAGGCAGGCAGACAAAGTGGTTAGGGGTGATCAGGCAGGCAGGCAGAATGGTTAGGGGCAATCAGGCAGGCAGGCAAGAGAGTAGTTAGGAGCCAGCAGTCCCGGATTGTGAGAGGGATGTCCAACTGCCGGTTTAGGCTTGATCCCGCAGTGATTCCTGTGGGATCAGACCTAAACCGGCAGTCAGACATCTCCCAAGGTGTCCCGGATTGTGAGAGGGTGCAGGCTGGGGCTGAGGGACCCCCCCACTTATGCACAAATTTCATGCACTGGGCCTCTAGTAGTTAATAAAATCACATTGCACATTTTAAAGTCATTTGAGAGTAGATCTTAAAAGTTTTCATCACAAGAAAAAAACAACAACCCTGTAACAATATGTAGAGATGGATGTTAACTAGACTTAGTTTGGTGATCACTGCATCATTATTACAAATATTGAATAATGTTGTATACCTGAAACCAATGCTGTATGTCAATTATATCTTAATGAAAAGGAACTTCCTTTGTCTTCAAGTATCATTCACTTAATTCTCAGTATCTATTTTAGTATGTTATTGAGATCTGAAGAATTGTTGTTATTGGAACATGAAGAATCAAATTTGACATATCAAAATTATCAAAATTGACAAACCCATGTCATGTGTCTGTTCCTGAACCAATGACTGGAAAGGGGAATATAATGTCCATATCAGCTTATGTAGGCTTGGTTTCTTAAATCATCCACTGGTGGAGTGTTCCATTATAATGACTAGCTAAGTTTACCTATGGACCATTCCCAAGAAGGTCAAATTCCACAACCTGTATTACTACAAAACCATACGGAAGAGATGAAATGTATATGTGAAACTTATTCAAAAGATTCACTAAACAAAGCTATGAGAGATTTAAAACAGAGACCCAAAGCAGAGGTGATAAGTGAATATGTTACACTATATAATTTCAAATGGTAGGATAACACAAGCTGAATGAAAATAGGAGGTTTTTGGAGAAGCCACTACCAAAGTTGTAAGCAGTCAGCATTGAGTAACTGAAGGGCAAAAGAAAACTAGTTTAACACAGGGAAAATTGGGATAGAATTACTAGGGGGGAAAAAGCAATAATTATATTATATTCTATTGTGTTCTTTAACAAATCAGAACAGATGCTCCTAACCTATGTAAAGTTAAAAATATATTAAGTATTTCAGGTTTAATTATGAAAGTAATAAACTTTTGATGTTGTTATCAATATTTTTGACATGCTTTTTCATACACTTGAGAATTGAATATACCATTCAGGACAGAGAGAATACATTATCATAATGCCATTTGTCATCCTATACTCAGATGCCTCCAACTTCCTCCCACAAACACACTTTGCTTTGCTATTTACAGCAGCTAATAAGGCAGTCAATAAGATCAGGATTAATTCTGGGAATTAAAGTTGGAGAGTAATGTAGGGGATTTTGCATCTGCCACTATGTAGTCTTTTATATAATTACAACTTTAATTTTGTTCTGTATTTCAGAACAAGACATTCTCTTCATTATTTTTTTCTCTTTTCTAAATTAAAAGAACTAAAAACAAGTCTAGTTTTGACAAGTCATATTATTATATTCCTACAGACTCTTTCTGGAATCTAATCTTTCGTATTAGGGAGAATTGAGTACACGAATCCTCTGGGAGATCTTTTTATGATTCTTTTGTTTCTGAAATAAATTATGAGTAATGTTTCCCTTTTTCCTTTTATTTTAAACTACATTTCATAAGGCTGGATAAGCGTAATGTTTTTCCAGCTGTTTCTGTGGCTCCTTATTTTTTTCACAGTTTTTGCAGCACTGATTTCTAATTCACAGAACATTCACTGTACATTGTTCTTACTCAGTATGCATATTACTAAGAGTCTAAATTGGTTTTACAAAGTTTAGGTTCATCAAACTATGATGATGTATATAAGCCTGTGGTAATCATTAAGATAAAAGAAAATGCACTTTTGCAAATGTTGTCTTTTAATTTTTGGATTAGTCCCCCTTTTAAAAAATGTTATAGATAAGGTTATTTAATTTAATCTTATGTTCTTGAAACAACAAAAGCTAAATACTCCTAAACTGTACAAAATATATTTTCACTGCGGTGGCAATACAAAGAAAGTTTTAAAAATATAGTGTTATTATGTAAAAATTTAGCATTCTTGAAAAATCATTATTAGAGTAATAGTTAATAATGATGATGTTGATGAAGGTGTTTGTGATGTTATTGGCACAAACTTCCATTTCCATGAAGTTGGTTCAAAATCTGTTTCTATTTGTATTAAACAGAGACATTTTAAATTATTTTTCCATTTTATTTTTCTCAAAATTATAACAATATACAAGAGGACATTAATGGAATCACTAATAATCTAAATAAAAAATTACAGTCTCACCTTCCCTCCACCCCGCCCCACCCCACCCCACCCCACCCCCAGTATACCACTCCTCCCATCCCATTCTTGTTTTGACTTCTCAGTCCTTTCTGGATCATCGCCTTATGTATCCTCCATGTTTCCTTTCAGCACTTTTCATTAAAAATGAATTTTATTTGAGGATGTGATAAAAATGATTTATTGTGAGAAAGGAATGAGATAATCCATGCTTAGTAATTGGTGTAACAGGAGTATATAGTAAACCTTATATAAATTTTTGCATCTTGCACAATTTTCCATTTTGCACTATATTTTTAAAAATAATCCTTGGTGCTGGTTCACAATCTATATTTTACTAATGGGTTGAGACTTTAGTTTCAATCAGAAGGTCACGTGGTATAAAACCATGGGTTAAAAAATGTACTTCTAGATTATCAAATACTTGGGAACATAGACTAAGAAGATGACCATAGTTTTTCTTGTATGGTCTTTGATGAAATGCCACATAGACCTCAGTACCTCAATTAGTTTCTGTGTGTTTCCTCTATTTTGTGTTTTATAAAAGTGAGAAGGCCCTAGATGGTTTGGCTCAGTGGATAGAGCATCGGCTGTCAGACTATAGGATCCCAGGTTCAATTCCCGTCAAGGGCATGTACCTCTGTTGCAAGCTGGATCCCTGGCCCTGGTCGGGCTCCTGCAGGAGGCAACCAACTGATGTATTTCTCTCACATCAATATTTCTCTCTCTCTCTCTCTCTCTCTCTCTCTCTCTCTCTCTCTCTCTTTCTCTCTCTCTCTCTCTCTCTCTTCCTCTCTCTTCCACTCTCTCTAAAACATCAATGGAAAACTATCCTTGGGTGAGGATTAAAAAAATAAAATAAAGTAAAAATAAAGAGGGAAGCAAGACAACTGAGAGAATCCAAGTTATGACTTTGGCTGTATTTTATTATTGGACTCAATGAGAAGAGTTCATACATGGAACATTTGAATCACTAAAAGACTGAGAGTTTACAGGTTATAGGATACAGGAATTACTGAGAAGGTTATGAAACATGGAAAAGAGAGGAAAACTTTAGGTGAAATAACAATGATTGTCTCCCCTTCCTTCCTTCCTTCCTTCCTTCCTTCCTTCCTTCCTTCCTTCCTTCCTTCCTTCCTTCCTCCTTCTTCCTTCTTTCCCTTCCTCTTCCCTTCTTTTTTTCCCCTTCTCCTTTACTTTGCTACTGTTATCCAATAAATGAGAAGGATGCTCTGAATGTTGGTAAAGAATAGCTAAAGAAGAGTGAGAACATGCTTCCCTTTATTGCTAAATTATAGAAGCCTCAACCTAGAGATTCTTAGGAAACAAGAAAGGCTAACTGTCTTTATGGATAAATGTGGATCAAATAGAATGTCAATATATCCCCTGCACTAAAAGTAATAGGGGTATGAGCAGCCAACATATGAAAGTCCTCAGTGGAATTGGTGCCCTGAAGGTTGAGATAAAAGATATAGGCTGTGCTCAAACAGATAAAGAACATGAGGGCAATTTCTTATCTAGAGTTCATATGGTGAGGTCTTTGAGGTAAAGATATATGAAGAGATCAATGAAGTAACAATCCTGGCACTTTGAGTTTTTGGCTGATGAAAACAGTGTGATTATGAGAACACCCCATTGTCCTAAGTGTCACTTTGAGGAAAGATGGCTCTGAACAATGGATAGTCCCATTGACCTAGTCATATGAATTCATGAATAGGATCCACAGGTAGAACAGGTCAGGTGATCCATAGCTATTATTTATCCACTTCCCAGCATACAGTTTAAAGTAATAGAATAAACATAGGCTTTGGCATTATATTAGCCTTGATTAAAAATCTCAGTTCTTGTACATGCCATGTGTATGGGCTTAATATTTACTGGGGATATCAGAAATACAAGCATAAATAGTGTTTGATTCTTGGGGTTGTTATTGTCTCACTCTTTTTCCTGGATTTTGAGAAAATGATTAGCTGTGGGTCCCGGAAACCATATGTCTGGTGTTATACCAGCTCTGCAACCTGAACTCTGAATTTGATGATCCAGTGGAAATGTTGGCCTATAACTTCTCTAATGTCCAAACTCTGCACCTATTTCCCTTTCTCAATTACTACAACCTTATCCAGTTGTGTCACCAGAATCTTTAAAATACCCTCTCTGCCCTTCATCCAGAGCTGGATAAACCTATCTTTCTGGAATCATTTATCCTATTTGCCTCCAACCCAAAAAGATTGTCACTTTTGTTCCTCTAACATTGCAAAAACTACCTCTGTGACATTTTTTTAAACTACTGCTATTATTACAGTGATTTTTGTCTGACCTAAGAAGCATATTTAAGAAATCAGTTTTGCATGACTCTTCTGAAACCAGAAAGCATTTTTTTAGTAATTTCCTTTAACCCGGTGGTCTCTAAATTTAATTCAAACTGAACATCTGAAATGGTTCTTTAAAATATGAATATTAGGATCAAATTTCACAGATTCAGATAAAGGAAATCTGGGTTTGGAGCCTAGAACCTTCCACTTCACAATATCACAGCAGATTATGATGCAGGCTATCCAATTGAGCATATTTGGAGAAAATGGCTCCAGTTGTGGCTCTTAAAACAAATTTTGAAGGCCACATTTCTTCTAATGTTTGGAGCAGCAAATTTAACCACTTCAACAGATTCTTCTAACCTTAACAAAATAAAGGTAACTATGAGAAGAGAGGATGTGTTAAGTAGTTTGGCTTTAGTAATAATTTTAATTTATATATATACTAGAGGCCTGGGGCACGAATTCATGCATGGGTGGGGCCCGGCCGGCCCGCTCTTATGGGCTAATCAGGCGGGCCTGCCCAGGGGGAGGGGACGTGGGAGGTTGGCCAGCTGACCCCGCCCCGCCCCCTGGTCGAACTCCCAGTTGAACTCCCAGTCAATGGGACAATTTGCACATTAGCCTTTTATTATATAGGATATATAAATTTAAAAAGGAGCATATAATTAAGCTTACCTTAAATAAATTTTAAAAAGAAGTATATAATTAAGCTCAAATTCTGAAAGAACTGTGTATTTCTTAACTTCTAAAACTGCTTCTGGTTTTCAATATCTCAGAAATGTATATGGAAGCCGATTCATAAAACCTCGTAAGAATGTTGTGTTATCTTACAATGAGTTACATGTTCCCAAGAGCTAGAATAAGAAGAGTAGCATTTTAGTCCAAAGATAAAAAGAAGACAACGAAGAGAAAATTGACAGTATGTTCAACGTGTCAGGAGAAGAGTCGTTTCACAGCACCCATTTAATTACATAGAGACTGTTCATTTCAATCTGAAGTTTGCAAAATTATCAGCGGAAAGCTTACTCAGCAGGAAATTAAAATTTACACAAAGATAGTCATCTTATGTACAAAGATACCTGGGAATTTACTCTTACATTAGATAGTGCATAATTAGGACTACAGTAGTAAAGAGTTCTGGTGTTTGTAAAAGAAATACGAATATAGAAATGTATGCTTGCCAGGGGGATGAAGGGTGTCATATTATTACCACCCTGTTGGCATTAAAATGGCTGATCCTGAAGGAGGGCACCTGTTCTCCTTTGGGAGGCATGCTTGGAAGGCTTACCTGTGGGCGCAGAATCCAGCCATATCTGTCCCTAGCAGTGTGGCTTTGGTGAAGGTCTTGATTCTGCATCCTTTAACCCATTCCACCTTCTGTCTTCACCTGTCTTTTGAAATCACTAATATGAAATGAAAATTGAGACAAAATCAGGCCTAATTATTGCATTTAGAGACTTAAGAAAAAGAGTGAACATTGTATTTTAGGTTTTGAAAGAGTGGTTCTCCTCTGATATGGTGGTACTAAGGACAAGGAATTGAGGTTTAACACTGAAGCCAATTCATGCAGTTAACTCGGTGAAAGAAAATAGATGGGTTTTTTAAATATTTTGTTGTTGTTGTATGTTTTTGTTTTTCTTTATGCTTAGTATATGGATTAGTCAAAGTCAGTCTGCATGAAAATGGTGTGTTTCCCATCAGTAACCTTCAACATTGCAGTTTACAGTCACCCAGTTGTGCTGTGTAGAAATAAAAGTGGGAATTCCAAGAGAAGGAACCTTTAATCTTCATTCATTCACTTTTACCGTGAAAACTGTGCAATAGGAACTGGATTTCATTATGAAGTTTCACCTGATGGCCAATGACAAAGGGTTTAGTGACTCAGGACGGAGCTAACAATGAACAGCACTTCCAAATTACTGAGCATTGGCTATCCTGTATGCTTGCTAACACTGACATTCTTGGACCTTAGATCAACTAAAGGAGCACCTTGTGAAAGAGATTTCCAGAAAGCAGAATTTTTAACAAGCAGCCAATATATTCTTAGGGACAAATATGATTGTGACTTATTAGAACAAAGTGAATGTTGACACCAGAAAAAGGAAAGCCAGAAAATTATGATTTCTTAACAGTTTTTCTATAAAAAGTTGAAGGTGTGTTTATCTTTTGGGGCAATAACACAAATGCATATGTTTAAAATTAAAAGAAATATACAAATTAGTGGTGCTATTTTTGACCTACCATTTTTTATAATTAGAGCTATTGTTTTTGTCCTCACAAAGGAAAAAAATTAATATAGGTGTTTAAATAAATAAATGCTGACATATTTCTGACTTTAAATGTTTACTCAATTCAATTATATGCATTACAGAAGTGAGACAATTAACTTATAACAATTAAGTGATACCATTACTGTTATCAAGCTGAACAGTGGACATAATTACTCTTTCTTGCATACAGTATTTCTCAAAAGATTGGTGGCAAATATTAATTTACCAGGGTGTGTATAATAGAAAAGCTTGCATACACAGCCACCCTCTACCTCCACCCTTTCAGTTGCCCCAACAGCTAAATGATATTTTCTCTCTCATCTCTCCAATTACAAACTCCTGATTTAGTATACAGAAATAATACTTTAAAGATTTGCTCTGTCAACAAGCTGTCCAATGAGTAAGTACCATCTTCCCATGGAAAGAGCCTGAGATAAAAAATCCAAAGTTCCACTTAAAGATACCATGCTTAGCTCTGAACTGCATTTATCTCAGAACAAAAATGGTAATAATAACATTTACCTTGAAAGATATAATAATATAGATCAGCATTTGTGAAAAAATATAAGTACATGTGTTTGCTATGCGCTCGCTCTCTCTCTCTCTCTCTCTCTCTCTCTCTCTCTCTCTATATATATATATATATATATATATATATAATAGACACAAAAATACATTTATTTTTTTAAATTTTGTTTTATTGCTTAAAGTATTACAAAGAGTATAGCATTTCATATGTCTCCTTTTTTCCCCCTTGATCTTTCCCTGGCCTCCCCTACCCCCCAGTGTCTTGTGTCCATTGGTTAGGCTTATAAAATACATTTATACACACAAAATCCATATATGTTGATACATATGAAATATAAATACACATAAATAAGTTATAAAATTTTGGAAAACAATTCTATCATAAGTTGCAAGCAATCAATAAATGTAACAAAAAATCTTATGGGCTAAAGCAAATTCTCCAAGGCATGAAGTGGTAAAATTACTTAGACATGCTGGCATGCTCTGGAGACAAAGATAGTGGTGCAAAATGTATCACCCATTAGGGATTCTCCAAAACTTTCCGTCATGAATGACAAAAATGATAAAGAGGGTATTATATAAGATCAAAGGAGACTCAAGTCACATAACAACTAAATGCACTGGGCCTGGATTGAAAACACAAATAAAATATAGAACACTGTAAGTTAGACATTGGGACAAATTTTGAAAAGTACTATATGTTAGATATTATTAAATCTCTGGTGCAATAATTGTATTATGATTATATGGTATGTTTTTCAGAGGTACATGCTAATGGATGTAAAGTGTCAAGGTGTGTGCAAATTTCTAATGGTTAATAAAAGGGAAAGAGAGACATAAGATGGAAGGGGAGAGACTGAGATATGGAGACTATATAAAATACTTAAAATTAATAAAGACAAATGAAGAATATATAGGCTTTCAAATATTTTGAAAAAGGAAAATAATTTTAAAATTAAAAATCCATAAACACATATGGAAATAGAGGGTTTTGATTAAGGAAATAGTATATTTGGGGTATAGAATTTAATTTTCTTAATGCATGACTACTTTTTAAAAAAATATATTTGTATTGATTTCAGAGAGGAAGGGAGAGGGAGAGAAAGATAGAGAATGATGAGAGAGAATCATTGATTGGCTGCCTCCAGCACACCCTCTACTGGGGATCTAGCCTGTAACCCGGGAATGTGCCCCCGACCTGGACTCAAAACATGACCTCCTGGTCCATAGGTTGATACTCAACCATGAACCATGCTGGCCAGGCACATAATTACTTTTATTAAATGATTTTACTGCTTTTCCCAAGTCATATGTAACATTTTTTAAATTTTACAGTTCTATTAAGATTTTCAATTAAACACTATTTACTTAAAGAAAGTGTAAGGTATGTTCTTATACTGCTACTCAGAGAAATGCATGACAGCATGCTAAACTAAGAAAGCAGTTTAAGATAGTATATAAGTTGATTACAAATAGAGAATTTATCTTAAAAATAAAATTGTTAACTTTATGTTAATTGAATCAATTGCAAACATAAGAGCTGATTTTTAGCACTGTAATTTGACCATCTAAACTAAAACCTACAAAAGAAATAGTAAAAAAATATAAATGTCTGCTGTTTTCAATTACTATTTTTATTTTTTAAATATATTTTATTGATTTTCCACAGAGAGGAAGGGAGAGAGACAGAGAGCCAGAAACATCGATGAGATAGAAACATCGATCAGCTGCCTCCTGCACATCCCCCACTGGGGATGTGCCCGCAACCCAGGCACATGCCCTTCCTTGACCAGAATCGGACCTGGGACCCCTCAGTCCACAAGCCGACGCTCCATCTACTGAGCCAAACCGGTTTCGGCTCAATTACTATTTTTAAAATTTAGTCACCAAAAGAGTTGACATCATTTTAAGTTATGAAAATACAGAATGTGTCACTGATTGCCAGTTGTTCAGATCCAGTGTTAGTCAGATGTGTTTGAAGAGAAAGATTATGATTTTATCAAAGTTGGATGCCTTTTCAAGCACTCTTTTTCACTTATTATTTTTGGAATTTCAGCGAGTCAGGAGCATTTGAATTGACTTATAAAAGGATTAAGAATGAGATGGAAACATCTGTTCCTGTCAACATTGTTATGTTTCAGGAGCATCAATTTTATAAGGAGCATTTTTTTTGTTTTTAATTCAAAATAATTAGTGATCCAGCAAATTAAAATGTGCTCATTAATAATTTACAGATATGCTCTCAGTGTGGCAATATGTAATGATACTATGATGTTGAAAAATAAAATGGTGGTACAAAAGCAACTCTGTTCCAAAAAATAATTGACAAATAAAGTAGGTATAATCATACTAGATGATTGTGCTTCCTTTTCAAAATAAAAGCTGCATTCAAATAGGAAATCTTACTTTTCCTTGAGACAAAGTTTATGGAGTGCTTCTGAAATGCTCGGTTGATAATTAGTTTCCATTTTTGTTTGTACTATTTTAGAAATAATCAGTTGTTGCATTCTGATGATTCAAACTTGGATTTTTAAATCTCCAATTGAATGACATGAGATTGTAAGGTTGAGGAAGACAGACTCTGAGCCAGGCGACAAAGGTTTACACTCCATCTCATTTCAAAACCGTGACGTTAAGCAAGTTACTTAGCTTCTGTTTCTCATTCCACTCTGTGTAAAAGCAAAAGAACATAATAATAATAGTCCACATTGCATAAAGCTGTGTGAGCATTTAATTAATGTATATAAAGCATAAAGTAAGCAACACATGTTTTCTTATGAGACATTGCATTTCCCTAAAGTATTGCTTTAAGATCGCGTCTCTCCACCTCTCTCTTTCATATACATACACTTTTTTTGTGAAGTTTCTTCTATCGAAATCTGTAATTGTTTTGGAGATCCTTTTTTCTTGCAAATCTGAGTTTATAACTGTCAAATCAATAACATGTCTGGACTAAAGTAAGGAGAGATTTTATTCAAAACTAGAGGCCCAGTGAATGAAATTCGTGCACAGGAGGGGGGGTCCCTCAGCCCGGCCTGCACCCTCTCCAATTCGGGAACCCTCAGGGATGTCCGACTGCCAGGACTGTAGGGATCGGGCCTAAACCAGCAATAGGACATCCCTCTCCCAATCTGGGACTGCTGGCTCCTAACCGCTCACCTGCCTACCTGCCTTGTCTCCCCTAACTGCTCTCCCCTGCTGGCCTGATCACCCCTAATTGCCTCTGCCTTGGCCCCCGCCACCGTGCCTTTGTCCAGAAGATGTCCGGTCTAATTATTATATTACCCTTTTATTAGTATAGAAGACTATTGCAATAAGAAGAATGCTCTGACCACAACATCTGTGGCCTCAAATCAAACCAAAATAAAAGACTATCGTTGCATAGGGAGAGTATGCAGGGCTAACAGGAACTTCATATGGGAACTTTACAGCAGGTGGCATTGAATTCATGGCATAATGAGGGATATTTCAACTGATCCACCCTTCCTGGAATCAACTGTTGTCAGAATGAATTGTTAGAAGATGTTTTGCATTTTATTTTTTGCTTAATTTAAGCTGGAGTCAAATACAAGCCCAAGTACATGTTGAGAGGATAAAAACCTGAATAAATGGTCAATCCCATTTCACTGATTGAATTATAAATCTCATCCAGAAACACCTTCAGAGATCCACAAGGAAATAATATTTAACCAAATATCTAAACAACTCATGACCTAGTTAAGTTGACACAGAATATTAATCATCACAGCTATTTTTTTATAATTCAGTGAACAAATGTAAAAGATGATCTTTAAACCAGATTTTATGTTTATCCTCTAAAAACATTATAGGAATTTAATTGAAATGGGATTTTAACTCAACATTTCCTCACAATTACTTTTAGAAATGGTATTTTTTTAGAATTTATTTTTTTGCTAAGCTAAGCCCTTCTTAAATTGTGTTTATTTTTACACTCACAGCCATAGTTTAAGTGGTTAATCTGTTATACACACATTTTAAATATGATGCTAAGGAGGTTTAGATGGATCAAATTTCTTAATGGAAGACATGCAGCCATCAAATGACAGACACTATTCACACCCAGATTTTACTCTAATCTCTATTTTATAGTATACCATTTCTCTTGTTAGTTATGAAAGTCTACCTTGATCATAACGAAATCATTTTTCACCAAATCACTAGCAAATTTTCTATGTGCAGTGTGATATACATAAAGAATACTACACATTCAACACCAAAAGACACAGATTATCTTTATTTCTATAAAATTGTATAGAGCTCAAGATTCTCACTTTTTCATAAGTAAAGGGTGCATTTGATAATTTTAAATTCTCATCCAGCACTAATATTTTAGCTTCCCCCAATTTGTCTTTCAAATTCTTTTGTCTAGGATGATCAAAATTAGCAAAATCTCCAATTCTATATCTGTGACTAATGAGTACTTAGGAATGTGTTATCTATTAAATCATTGAAAATGACAAAAACTGTAATAAAAACCAGTATCTGTAGGCCCCATTGAGCACAATCTCAGACAGGACTGTCACTCTGATTCATTATAATATTGTAAATCCTGGAATATTTATAGAGAGCAGGAGAATGTTAGATATTTGTTCATATACCTACAAATATCTAAATATAGATAAATATGAAATATATGTACATATGCACATATACATCACATACATGAATGTGCAGATAAATGGTCATAGATGTATAGATGTAAGATTTTCATAATATCAGTAATCCTAATCTAAGAATTAAATATACAAATTCATAGACAAATTCGCTTATGTATGTATCTAATTGTATACATTAAATTATATTTATGGTTCTTTGTGATAGGTATTGTAATACCTGTTTTATATCTGAATAAACTAAATCTAAGAAAATGTAAGTGGCTTTCTTATTTCCAAACAGCTATTAAATGGCATTTCCAGGTTATCAATTATTTGAGCCCATGCCAACATTTCTTATATGCAGCATTTCTCAAATCACATTCCATGAAATATAATATTTGTACAAGGTTAATAACTATTGGGTGAAAAAGCATTTTATAGTTAAATAAGTTTGAAACATGTTGAATTAAACAATGTTAAACAGATTTTGTTAATGTAAGACTCTTCAGAGCTATTCATACATATAATAATGTGTGTCTGATATGTAATAGAGGAATGCAGTACGTGATGTTTTAAAAGACTTATGTTCCAAGAATCACACTCTGCAAAAGCCTGATTTATGCTGTTGCCATTTCTGAATAATGAAGGTACCATAGCTGTCTCAAACTCTGGGCCTTAACTATAGAAATGAGATTTCCTTTGCACAAACTAAATGTTTGGTGTATTCCAATAAACTAAATTTTTTTACATATACATCATTCAATGTGCACAATAAATAAAATGACTGTAAATAAGAATACTTTAAGCCCTATAGGCTTCAGGACATTTTTATGTATTATTACTTCATTTCTACTGCAGATCTTTCTGACCCCATAAACTTTAAAGATTGTTTCTATTATCATAATCCTTTTCTTAC
>NW_005871048.1:55715719-55740845 GCF_000147115.1 Myotis lucifugus | reverse complement strand
AAAATGCTTTTGGGATTATATATATATATATATATATATATATATATATATCTCATTTTCTAAATGAAGAATTTTAAAATGCATTGACTATTAGTTTACTTAATGGTAAACATGTTGCAAGCATGCTTTTTAAAAATTTCTGTTGTTCAGTATATTTGTTTCTTTTTATAGTAGACTTTTACATTTTAGAATAGTTTATATTTACAGAAAAATTGCAAACAGAATTTCTTCCCACATATCCCTCACCTGTTTCTCCAATTACTGACATCTTACAGTGGTTCATTTATCTCACTTAGTTAAGCAATATCCATAATTTTAAACTAAAAATAAAACCTCTCGCCTGGCTGGTGTGGCTCAGGAGTTGAGCATCGACCTATGAGCTGGAAGGTGACGGTTCAATTCCCAGTCAGGGCACATGCCTGGGTTGTGGGCTCAATCCTCAGTGCAGGGTGTACAGGATAGCATATCAATGATTCTTTCTCATCATTGTTGTTTCTACCTCTCTCTCTCTCTCCCTCTCCTTTCCTTTCCAAAATCAATAAAAACATATTAAAAATAATCATAAATAAAACCCTTTAACGTACCCCATTGAGGTTGATAGTCTGTTTGGTTTTATTTTTGCGTATTGCCGTTATTTTTCTGGCACTATAAGATGTTCACAATTCATGTGGTATATATTCTGTGCAAGTTTTCCATTAGATTTTGAGATGATATTCATTTGCATTACTCTAAAAAAGTTTGCAGGGCATAAAGAAAAGTGAGTTTGTATTCAGTTTGAACTTGTTCCTGAGAGTATACATGTCTCCTCTTTATCTTTGCTAAAGAAAGATGTGAATCCAAGAATCATCTGATAATATTTTTATTAGTGGGGAAAGGTGTTGTGGTTTTTACCTCTATCAGTCCACTGTAAATGAAAAGTGTCTGTGAGGAACTCAGAAGGGAGATTTGAATTGATTTGAGAAAACTAGCCACTCTGACAGCTTTGTTCCTACAATATCTACAGAGGTTTGCAGCATATCTGAATTTAGAGGGGGCGGGGGTGGAAATCCCAGAATGTTAATCTATATTTGCAAAATGTGATTCCTACAGATGTCAGAAATACTGTCTCTCTAATTTTACCTTCATTATGAAATGCCTTCAGGCTCAGTCTGTGTAGCTTTTCTATGAAGCACTTAATCTCTGCTCAGGCCCCTTAGGACGATGTAATAGCAATCAGTAAATAACCGTGCAGAGGCTGTTGATTACTATGGAATACACTAAAATGCTTTCCATACATTGCATACTAAAAATGGATTGCTCTCATCACGTATCTTTTTTAAATGACATTTTAAAGTCTAAGGGCCTTATTAATCAGTGCTTTATATGATGTTTTCCAAAGATGTGCATGTACCTTGCTTAGAAAACAGAAGAGAGGCGGATATAATGAGACTCTTCTGAGGAAATTAAATTAAATCAGTATTCATAAACATTAGGCACTTGATGAAGAATAAGAAACAAGAAGGATGTTAAAAATATATAATAGAAAAAAAGGAAAGCGTGGAATAAAAGAAAACTATTATTGAACAACAATGACAGACCCTTTAATGGTTATAATTTTTTTAAAAAGTTTTCAATAGTTGTTTTTTTTTTTGCTTTTGCACATTCAAATAAAAAGATAATTCTGGAAAAAAAAATCACTTGTTCAGGTTCTCATAATAAGGATGGTTAAGACTAAATATTGAAATCATACTTATTGGCTCCAAAATTTATCTTTTGCTCAATATACATAAAAACCCTGACATATTGGCAATTTTATAATATTTTTAACATGATGGTATTCAGCTGTTATTTGCAAAGGGGAAAGATTAGATTTTTAACTTTTAGTTTATATTCCATATGGCTTCATCAAAGTGATCCTATTTATAGGAAAGTTTGAAAGACAATTTAATATATTGGGTAAAAATTGAGAGATAGATATTTATTTGAAAGATTTTCTTTACAATGTTTACATTTTTAAAAAGTTTTATGGAGAAATAGACATAAATGCCACAACATATATTTAAACTATAAAATCTGTTAAGTTTTGAAAATGTGTACACACTCATGAAACTGTCATCGCAATCAAGATGCTGAGCATGTCTCTCACCCTTGTATTGGTTTTCTAGAGCTGCCATAACAACGTGTCAAAGAAAAAGTGCCTTAAACGGCAGAAATTTACTTCACTTAAGAAAAACATGACAATCTCAGTTGATAAAGGTAGTAGAATTCTATAAAATCTAAAATGTGGTCATGATAAACTATTAACAAATTAGAAAAAGACTCAATCACAGATATTAATATGAAATATCAATCTGATAATGTTTACTAGCAAAATATTTTTCTATTTTATTTTAAATATATTTGTCTAGAACTTGGAAATGAGACAAAGATAGTCATGATCATCACTTTGCTTCCACATTATACTCAAATTTCTATCCAAGGAATAAAGAAAGAAAGAAAGAAAGAAAGAAAGAAAAAAAAGCCCTGGTTGCAGGCTCCTCCCCAGCCTGGGCCCTGGTGGAGGTGCAAGTAGGAGGCAACCAATATTTCTCTTATATCGATATTTCTCTCTGTCTTTCCCTCTCTCTTCTACTCTCTCTAAAAATCAATGGAAAAAAATATCCTCTGGTAGGATTAAAAAAATAAGACACTAGCAAAAAGAGATTTGATTTTCAGTGGTGGGGCTTGTGGTCATGATTGCAATCAGGGTCCTGTTTATTTGAAATTCTTATTAGAGATGTTATTGGATATACTAAGTAAACAATCATCTGGAATAAGGGTGAGCAGTCCAGTTTAGAAATTATAATTTATGACACCATAATAATATAGTAGTATTTCAAATGAATGGGTTAGATGTGTGCAATATAAATAATTCTCCCTGGGAAAGTTTTTTAAAGGAAAGCATAAAAATGCCAAATCTGTCTCCAACTTTGATAGTTTATTTGATGTAATTATCCATGTATGTCTTTCAGGTTCTTCAAACTTAACATGTTTGAATCTTAATGTTTCATATTATTCCCTTTTCCCATAAACCCATTTCTGTTTCAGATCTTGCAACTATTGATATTGCTATCATGATTATTTTCATTCAAATTAGATTATGAAATTCAGTGTTCTCTTCTCTTCCTCATCTTTAACCCTCATAAAATAACCAATTAATTCAATAAAAAGTAGATAAAAATTGATTGAGGAGATGTTATTTGGGAGCATTTTATTTAGACAGTATAATCTCCAAGGAGTAAATTATCTATTTCAAGAGCCATTTCCTTGATGCTTATGTGTAATTTTAAGCATTATGCTTGCTAAATACTTTCATTGATTGTCTTAAATTTCAAAATTTTCTTGCCCAGAACTTTGAAGGTATTCCAACAGTCTTCCAGCAAACTCTGCTGCTAATATAACCTTCTTCTTTTCTTTTTAATTTTGGACTTTTTTTTTCTTAAAAGGTATAAATAATTGAATTTTTAGCTATGGTAAATTGCCATATATTGTTGTTTCTGTTGTCTTTTGCTTAAGATTCTGTGAGTCAGGTATTGGCTTTGAAATGATTTATTTTCTATGCCAGCCGTCTGAATCTTTCTATCTTTGTTTATGCTCAAGGACCTCCAAAGTAATCCTTTAGACTTGACTACTCCATTTAGCATGTCAATTGAAAGGTTCATCCCTGTTTTGTATGATTAATATTCTCAAATATATCTAACAGTACTAACTAAATTTGTTATCTTAGATATTATGTCCACTGAAGTAGTTGTATTCCTCGTTCATTTCTAATCTTTTTCATAATGGTGTGCATATTTTCAAAGTGTCACTTAAAACAATATTTGATTTTTGTTAGTAGTACACACTTAAAGGCAAAATCTTGAACTTTTACTAAAAAAAAAGTACAACTAAGTCTTTATTGCAGCTCCTTAAAGAATAGTGAGTAAATTCCCAGGAACAGTAGATGCTGATGTATATAACATTTGAAATAAAGTGAATAAGCAGTAACATTTGAAACTCACATATACATTTTTGAATAATAAAGATATTTTAATTGAGACACATTGAAAATTAAATTAAAAGATGCAAATCTAGCTTGTGTGTTAACTTTAGAAATTTTATATCATATTTTAGTAGATTTCTCACAATAACATGAGCTACTTGTACCGTGTATTCTCAAATAGAAAAGAGCTGCAAAGTTTGATTTCCTGAGGCTACTGTTTTTAATCTCACTTATGATTGAGTTTTTTAGCAATTTTTGTGACACTTACTTAAAATTGTAATGAAGATTCTATTCTTTCCTTATTAAAATTTGAATAATCAATGTTTCTCTAAGGCTTTTGTTTCTGGCATGAACTAAATCAATCCTTAACCAACCACTTGAAAGGAATCGATGAAAATGCTAGAACATGATCTTTTTACTGTATTTTCAATGCCTTTTTTCCAATTCAATGATATTCTCCTCTATGAAGCATATATTGTTTCATTATAGAATACTAATACTTGTAAATAAATAAATCTAAGCATGTGTGTATATGTATTTTTGCATGCTGTGTGGCTTTCTTAAAATTAAACAGATTAGCTTCATTAAATAAATTTAAGCAAAATAGGAGATAATACTTAGAATCTGATATACAATAGGGGCTTAATATATTATTATCAAATAAAAAGTTTTCAAGTGTATTAATTATGCATTGTGGTGCATTAAAATAAGTGTCCCATAAACTCCAGCTTTGATGAAGTTTCTCTAAACTCTATCAGTATTTCTTTCACATAAGAAAGGGGGTAATTAGAACCTGGCTTATGCGTTCATCCTCATATTGTCCCTGTGGAAGGCAGGTGTGTCCTGCCATTGTAGTCAGAGAATTGCCTGTTTTTCAGTACAAAAGACTAGCCTATCTTCCTAGGGTAAGTACTTCAGTAAAGCTGAAAAGGAAGGTGGTACTGTTTTCCCAAATATTATCTTCTTAAATACTCTTATCTAAAACCTCCCAGGACCTTCTTTTGATACCAAATAATTTCCTGCCTTTGACCTCAGAATTCTTTGCTTTATGAAGTTCAGTAGTCTGTCTCATCACCTTCTTCTCACTTGACATCCATAGTTTGTTTAGATTGTATGTTTTATCCCCTGCACAAATGAAGAATAGGACTCCACAGGTAGAGAAATTTTGAGCAATAGACTCTCATTTTGGCAGGAGCTATAAACTGAATCAGATGATTAAAGCTTGAGTTTATAGGTTCATATGCCCCCTGATCATCAGATTACCAGATGTATTAGCTGCTATAACATATTACCACAAATTTAGTGGAATAGAACAACACAGATATATTCTTACAGTTCTGTAGTTCAAAAGTCTAGGCCGGCTCAGCTGGTTATTTTAAGTTTCACAGTGCCAAAATCAAGGTGTTAGCTAGCTGAGCTCTTTTTAGCCAACTATGAGAAAAATTTCATTTCAATTTCATTTAGTTTGTCACCAGAATACAGTTGTTTTTGGTAATAGACCTGAAGCCCCATCAACATTTTAAAATCTGAATATTAAAAGAATGTTCCCCAGAAGTTCAAATAGTAGCAAAAGATGCCATTCCATGCACACAGTTCATACACATTGCTAGATAAGATGACTAATATGATTTGAAGAATCTAGACATGTTCAGTTTCCCTCACAACCTATGGAATACTATGCTGCTATAAAAAAGAAGGAATTCTTGCCATTTGCAACAGCATGGATGGAACTGGAGAGCATTATGCTAAGTGAAATAACCCAGTCAGTGAAAGAAAAATACCACATGATCTCACTAATTTGTGGAATATAAAGAACATTATAAACTGGCTAGGGGCTTAGCGTACAAAATCGCACAAGACCCAGGACCCAGAGTCCTGCGGCTCAGCAGGACCCAGAAAGAGTCCTGTGGCTGCTGCCGCTGGGGGAGGCAGGATCCAAAAACCTGCCCACTACCCTGGTGGGACCCAGAAACCCACCTGCACCTCTGGTCAAGTCCCCCAGAGTCAAGTCCCCACCCACCCAGGCGCCTCACCTCGCAACCAGCCCCGCCCACCTCAAGCACGCAGCCTCCTGCTGATTGGTCATTATGGCGTGATGGTGTGACGACCACAGGCTTTTTATATCAAACAGACTGTCAAACTAAAGCAGGACAGCAGGAGAGGGGAGAGAGGATAAGAGATCAACTGAAGGACTTGTATGCATGCATATAAGCATAACCAATGGACGCAAGACACTGGGAGGGGGGTGGGCATGTGCCAGCGGAGTAGGGGAAGCCAGGGGAAGGTCAATGGGGAAAAAAAGAAGACATATGTACTACTATTTGTAATACTTTAAACAATAAAATAAAATTTAAAAAAATAAAATATAAGTACAGTAAGAACTCCATTAAATAGTAAAATATTAAAAAAACCTATATTTCACTATCTCTTTCACAGTTCCAAAAGCATTCTGTCCTTTGTATCTGTGATTTAATTTAACCTAAAGCCAATAGTTAATTCATGTGAGAAAACACAAAGTGATCAGCACTTATACTGGCACCTCGTGTAGATATGGGGCTATAATTCCTGAGGCTACAGGCAGAACCTAATTAGGGAAAAGTATTTTTTATTTTTATTTTTATTTTTTAATGTCAGGGGCTTACACTATTATCTGAAAAACTTATCCAGAACTGGATAAGTATGTATGAAGCCCTGTTACTTGAGATGGAGTTTGGAAGAACTCTTGCTACAAGGTAGAGAGAGGATGCCATGTATAACCCCTACTGGTTTAAATAATTTTGTTCATGGTTTTTCAAGCAAAAATATAAGATGGTTTTATCATTCACATGCATATGACCCAGGGAAATGGTCAGTTTTCAAGGAATAGTCATAAACATCTGTAGTTTTCCCTCTTAAAAACACAAAACATTGTCAGGTGTTACCTGCATCCTATCACTTCTTTGATAATCTATTTCTGAACAGTTTCTTAAGTTGTGCTGTGTATATGCCACTACATCTACTACTGTACTAGTATTATAACATAGGATAATTTAATTAAAGTGTTTGTTCAGGCTAGACTTAATTTATGAGCCTCAATAGGTCACCTCCTTTATTTACTGAGCAATATATAACACAAACCGAAGCTCTTGTAATCCATTACAGAAATGGAAATAAATCACAACTGTCCTACGGAAACTCTGTCAGAGAACCTAATGAAAAGCAGAAGTAAAGTTTTTGACTTTATTCCATCTCTTACTGTTTTTCTTTCTTATTTTCTTAAGAATTTATACTTACTGAAGAAAGAGATATTGGAGGCCAAGGTCAACTGTTGTGCCTGCCATTTTACACAACCATCATCAAGGTGACTCTGGAGCTTTGAAATAAGAAATATATAGTTGACCACCATAACAAAAGTGATTTATCACTTGTCATTTAAGTATTCAATTTAAATTCATCACTATTTGCCCCAGGAAAGTAAATCATCTTCTAATAGTTACTATAAAAGTAGTGGGCTTTTAGTCTTAACAGCAGAATGCCTCAGGAAGCTATGCTACTTTGCCGCCTCTCAGCAATTTCACTCTAGCTCTCAGCCCCTGACTTCTCTGTTGCAAACATGAATGAACAGATTTTCTTTCATTAGAGAGTCTTCTTAGCAGAATTACGGCCATGCCTAAAATCATAACAGCCTCAGTAATTGAGTCAAACTGCTGATGTTGATACAAGTAAGGGGATTATATGTAATGGAAAAAACAAGTCCACAGTTGACTATGAAGCTCTCTAAAGCAGTGGTTCTCAACCTTCCTAATGCCGCGACCCTTTAATAAAGTTCCTCATGTTGTGGTGACCCCCAATTTCATTGTTATAAATTGAACATAATTAAAGCATAGTGACAAAACAATATGTAATTATATATGTGTTTTCCGATGGTCTTAGGCGACCCCTGTGAAAGGGTCGTTCGACTCCCAAAGGGGGCGTGACCCACAGGTTGAAAACAGCTGCTCTGAAGAAAAGGAGCTGTCTGGAAAATGTCATCAGATATTTTCCTACCCTTAGATTTGTCTTTAAGGACAAGTAGAAGCAATACTAATAGAAGACTTGATAATCATACAAAGTTCTAGGGATGTTTTGTTAAAAAAATAGGATTTCCCCATTGAATGGTCAATCCTTGTCTAAATGAGTTGACCATAGATACATTTGTTTGTTTCTGAAATCTCAATTCTACTTCATTGATCTTAAGTCTGTCCTTATACCAGTACAACAATATTTTGATTACTCTTGCTTTGTAATAAGTTCGAAATCAGGACAGCTGGGTTCTTCAACTGTTTTCTTTTTTACGTGTGTGTGTGTGTGTGTGTGTGTGTGTGTGTGTGTGGCTGTTTAGGGATCCTTGAAATTTCATATGAATTTTAAAATCAGCTTGTCAAATTCTATAGGTAGCTATGATTCTTAAAAAGATTGCATTAAATCTGTAGACAATTTTTTGTTGCTGTTTTAACAATATTGTCATATGACCAATAATCTTGGGATATTTTTCCATTTATTTTGAAATTCTTTACTTCAACAATGCTTTGTGATATTAAAATATAATGTTTTTACTTTTTTATTCAATATATTCCTGTGTTTAGTTTCATTTGATGCTATTTTAAATGAAATTGCTTTCTTAATTTCTTTGTAAATGCTTTATATAAAGATATAAGTATTCCTTTTTTAATAACAGTACTTTTGAGATGTAATTTACATACAATGCAATTTACCCTTTTAAGTGTAATTCAATGTGTTTTAATATATTCACAGAGCAGTTTTTGCATATTTCTTTGCAAATTTATAGAAATACAATTTACTGTTGTATATTGATTTATATACTACAGTTTTCTTATATGCATTTAGTATTTTTAATAATTTTTGGTGGGTTCCTTAGGATTGTTTATGTGCAAGATAAAATAGTGTTATCTTCTAGTAGAAATAGTTTTACTTCTTTCTTTCCAAAATGGATGCCTTGCATTTCTTTCCTTTTTTCTTTCATTTCTTTTCTCTTTTTGTTTTTTTTGCCTAATTGCTCTGACTAGAACCTCTAGACATCCATGTGTTTTTGTTTGTTTGATCCTGATCTTAGAAAGTATCTAATCTTTGATCATTGCTATGACTTTGTGAGTTTTCCATAGAGGTAATCCTTGAAGTACAAAGGTTTTTAACTGTGATCAAATTTAATTTATGTGGTTGAGGAAGTTCTCTTCTACTCTTATTTGTTGAGAGTTTTTATCGTGAAAGTGAGTTGGATTTCTTTCCAATGAGTTTTTTGTGTTTATTCAGCTGGTTATGCGATTTTTGTTTTTTCTTGTATTGACATTGTGTATTACATGTTAAACCAAGCTTACATTCCAAGGATGAATCCCGCTTAGTCATAGTGTATAGCTAGTTTTATATGTTACTGAATTCAATTTGCTAGTATTTTGCTAAAGATTTTGATGTCTACATTCCTGGATATTGGTCTGTAGATTTATTTTCTTGTGACATGTTTGTCTTTCATTTTTTTCTTTTCTCTTTTCCTTTCTTTTCTTTTCTCTTCTTTTCTTTTCTTTTCTTTTCTTTTTTCTTTTCTTTCTTTTCTTTTCCTTTCTTTTTAAATTGAGAAGTGCTTCCTCCTCTTCTAATTTTTGGAAGAATTTATGAAAAAAAAAATGGAATTAAGTTTTATTTAAAAAAAATGGAATTAAGTTTTATTTAAATGTTTGGTAGAAATATCTGTGATGTCATCTGGACCTACACTTTAACTTGGGGGTTTTTGTTATAAGTATATTCAGATTTGCTCTTTATTCTTAAATCAGTTTTGTTAGTTCATGTATCTAGGAATTTGCACATTTCATCTGTCATCTAATTTATTGTTATACTCTTGTGTTTAATATGCCTTTATAATTTTTTTAGAAGTCTTAGGGATCTTTGTTTTCATTCATAATCATTTTTTTAAAATCAAGAATTTATACTGATTCATATTAAATGATTTTTCTACATCTATAGAAATAAGCATGTGTGTTTTTTTCTTCTTTAATCAGGTATAATCTTACCTAATAATAGACAAACATGTAAATTGACCATCCCTCCACTACGCTCACCAGCCAATCAGGAGAGTATGCAAATAAACCTAACAAAGATGGCAGTTAATTTGCATATGCAGGCTCAAAACGAAGACTGAAGGCTCTGGCCGGAGCAGTGAAGACTTAAGGCTGAAGAGGCTTTGCTTCTCCGCTGCAGCAGCAGCGAAGCCCTGGGTCCTGGGTGCCGGATGGAATCCAGTGCTGGCAGCCAGGGGAAGGAAGGCCTATTGCACAAATTTCTTCATGCAATGGGCCTCTAGTACATTTATAAATTCAAGAATAATAAACCAGCTTTTCAGTCCTGTGATAAATACACATTAATGGTATTTTATATTATAATATTTTATTCGATTTTGTACACTGATTTTTTTAAAATTTAGCGTGTGTTTTCTTTTTTTCTATATATTTGTCGGTGAAATAGGCCTGTAATTTTTCTTTTCTTGTTTTGGTTTTGGACTCAGTGTGGTACTTCTCATAGAATGAATTGCAGAGAACTCTCTCTTTCTACTCTGGGAGAACTTGCAGACAAATGACAATATAAAGTCTTGAAATTTTGTAGGACATCACTATAAGTTCCTCTGTGGGGCAGCTTTATTTATGGAGAGGATTGTAGCAAGATTATTCCCAGTGGTCCCATACAGACCCTTCCTCATTGACTACTCTTGAAATGTAATTATCATAAAACTGATGAAATAGCTACTAAATTTAATGAGATATTAGATACATTTTTAACTATACACTTTATTTATTTTTTAATTTTTTAAATTAAATCTTTATTGTTCAGATTATTACAGTTGTTCCTCTTTTTTCCCCCATAACTCCCCTCCACCCGGTTCCCAGCCCACCCTCTGCCCTTACCCACCACTGTCCTCATCCATAGGTGTACAATTTTTGTCCAGTCACTTCCAGCACCCCCCACACCCCTTTCCCCTGAGAATTGTCAGTCCACTCCCTTTCTATGCCCCTAATTCTATTATATTCATCAGTTTATCCTGTTCATTAGATTATTTATTCACTTGATTTTTAGATTCACTTGTTGATAGATATGTATTTTTTGTTCATAATTTTTATCTTTGCTTTTTTCTTCTTCTTCCTTTCTTAAAGAATATCTTTCAGCATTTCATATAATACTGGTTTGGTGGTGATGAACTCCTTTAGCTTTTTCTTATCTGTGAAGCTCTTTATCTGATCTTCAATTCTGAATGATAGCTTTGCTGGGTAAAGTAATCTTGGTTGTAGGTTCTTGCTATTCATCACTTTGAATATTTCTTGCCACTCCCTTCTGGCCTGCATAGTTTCTGTTGAGAAATCATCTGACAATCGTATAGGTACGCCCTTGTAGGTAACTAACTGTTTTTCTCTTGCTGCTTTTAAGATTCTTTGTCTTTTGCTCTTGGCATTTTAATTATGATGTATCTTGGTGTGGTCCTCTTTGGATTCCTTTTGTTTGGGGTTCTCTGTGCTTCCTGGACTTGTAAGTCTATTTCTTTCACTAGGTAGGGGAAGTTTTCTGTCATTATTTCTTCAAATAGGTTTTCAATATCTTGCTCTCTCTCTTCTTCTGGCGCCCCCATAATTCAGATGTTGGTACGCTTGAAGCTGTCCCAGAGGCTCCTTACACTATCTTCATATTTTTGGATTCTTTTTTCTTTTTGCTTTTCTGATTGGGTGTTTTTGGCTTCTTCATATTTCAAATCTTTGACTTGATTCTTGGGATCCTCTAGTCTGCTGTTGGAACTCTGTATATTATTCTTTATTTCAGTCAGTGTATGCTTAATTTCTAGTTGGTCCTTTTTCATATCCGCAAGGGTCTCACTAGATTTATCAAGGGTCTCACTAAATTTATCGGTGGTTTCTAGAAAATTCTTGAAAAACTTATAACTGTGGTTTTGAACTCTATATCCAGTAGTTTGCTTTCCTCCATTTCTGTCATTTGTGACCTGTTTCTTTGTCTCCGCATTTTTTATGCTTCCCTGTGTTGATAGAGTGGCTTTCTGTGCTAGGTTTCCTATAGGGCCCCGTAGCTCAGCCTCTCCAATTACCTGAGGTGGACACTCTTGGTGCACCCCTTTGTGGGCTATGTACACAGCCTTGTTGTAGTTAAGCCTTGATTGTTGTTGGTATCACTGGGAGGAATTGACCTCCAGGCCAATTGGCTGTGAGAATCAGCTGTGTCTACGGTGGGAGAACTTCTGTGCTGGAGACACCCTTATGGGGTAAGACTTGTTTCAGTGGGGCTTTGGTGATCACTGAGTCTGCCCACTGAGTGTGTCCCTTATGGATCTGAGGAGTTGTAATATGGATGGTCCCACTCTGACCACTGGGTACACTGGCTCTTGGATCTCTAAGGAGGTGCTAATTTAGCCTCTGCCTGAGGCTACCCATCAGGAGCTATGGAGAGATCTGCAGATTCCTCTTCTTTGTTTGGGCTTTGGAGGTGCCCAGATGAGGCCCAGCTGAGACGCAATACAAGCTGCTATGGGGCCTTGGGCCTTCTTTTGGAAGTTCTGGGTCTCTCTGACCCAGCTGCAGTTTGTTAGGTAATTTTAGATTGCAAAGGGCCAGGCCATTCATATGCAAAAGCCTCTGCTGCAGCTTGGGTGGGGTGGGGTCTCAGGGAATCAACAGGGCGGAGCAAACAGCTATGGCTGATCCTCAGCCCTGCCCTAAGAGGGCCCCCAGTCTCAGTGTGCCACGATAATCACTGAAAGCACCTCTGAGAGAAAGCTGCCCTGGAGTTCTGCCTGATGCCAGACAGTCCAGTTTCTCCCCGTATGAGTCTGGGTCCCCAGAGACTCACCTGGAACTGGAGTTCAGAGCAGTCAGGAGCTTGTGTCTCCCTCCTGATTGAAAAAGATAACAATGTCCTCAGTTGCCATCCCTTTCCACACGGGCCTCCGTACCTCTGCACTTTACTTCCACACCTCTTCTGAGTCTTAGTGTGCTTTTCTCTTTCCTTGTAGTTGTAGAATTTCTACTCAGCCAGCCTTCCTGTGGTTCTGGATGATGTCTGTTTTGTCTTTTAGTTGTAGTTTTGAAGTGGTTGTGCGAGGCAGCAATTTCAGGTGTTTACCTATGCCGTCATCTTGGTTTCTCCTAGATACATTTTTGAGAATTGTCAACTACCTTGAGAGTAATATGTCAAATATCAGAGTCAACCTTTTAGTTTTAATTCTCTCCAGGATTTGGCCCCTCAAGACCTCTTCCCTCAAACAACTTACCTTTGTTATCAGAAACATGTATAGATGGTCTTTCTCCATTGCTAATGGGAGTGGGGCTGTTGGGGTGCCACTGGAATAAGCATTTCCAGGGGCCCCCATGGGAGGATGAAATGTAATAAAAAGTTTTATTTACATGAAATTATATCCTTGGGTTTGCAAAGTCCTATTTCCCGTAATCCAGTCCTGGAAGGAGATTCAGCAGAGCTAGAAGCAAAGCCAGCATCCACAGTATCTGTTCCAAGGTGGAGCTGGGTCCTGTTCAGCATTAGGCTCGTTGTAGTCCATCAGTCCATTGTGTGTGGTCCACAATGGTGAATTCAGGAGCATGAGAGTCCTGCAAGCCAGGAGTCAATTACAAACAAGAGAGCTAAGAGTAAGAGAAGATAAGTCCTTAACTCCTGTTTTTGGGAAGTTATATATTTCAAATCTTCCCACACTTGCAGTGGCCACACCTACTCTGATCAATGACTTGTTCCCAGGTGTGACTGAAAGCCAGGTACCTTCCCTATGTCACCCAGACTTTATTGGGTGTGCATCTATTCTCCCCCTGTCCAGTCTTTTTCACCAGACCAGAAGCTTTGCAGCTAGCTGCACAGATGAATGCCCATAATGTTTGACCTTCCCCTTGCTCCTTTCCTTTTAATTAATAACTGGGTTAATTACAACAGTAGCACCTTCACTGGGGTATTTATAATACTTACCCAAATTTTTTTGTTACTCTGGGTAGGAGAATTGATCTGAATCAAGTTAATTAGCCATTTCCAGAAGCACAATATACTACAGATTTGTGTGTGTGTGTGTGTGTGTGTGTGTGTTTTAATTTTCATATATATGAATATTTAACACATAGTTTTTTTATTTTTTACTTTTTGTTTGTTTGTTTGTTTGTTTTTTATCCTCATCTGGGGATATTTTTCCATTGCTTTTTTAGAGTGAAAAAGAGAGGGAAAGACAGAGAAATATCAATGTGAGAGAAACACATAGATTGGTTGCCTCCTGCACCACCCCTCCCCCCAACCAGGGCCTGGGCCAGGGAAGAGTCTGCAACCAAGGTATGTGCCCTTGACTGGAATCAAACCCCAGACCCTTTGGCCCACAGGCCAATGCTCTATCCACTGAACAAAACTGGTTAGGGCTAACACATAGTTTTTATTATTAATTTATACCCTAAAATTATGTCCCGATAATTATAATTTATATTCTTTGAGGCTTTATTTATGTTCTAGTACATGGCAATGTTTTTTAAATATTTTATATTTGCTTCTAGAAGAATGTCGAATACTAGTGAAACTTGCTTAAGTATTTATATTGTTTACAGCCTATCTACTTTAGCGGAAGTATGCCAAATGATCTTATTAAGAATATGTTTTTATTATCTGTTCCATGGTCTGTTTTCCTGTCAGTATACTTTATTTTTAGCTGAGCAATGATGTTCAGATGGCTACCAGAGGTAGAGAGAGAGAGGGAGAGAGAGAGAGAGAGAGAGAGAGAGAGAGAGAGAGAGAGAGAGAGACTATGAATATGAATTAACCTTTTACTAATAGCTCCAGCAATGTTTCTGGGGATCACTATGATCAGCTTCATTTATTCCAAATGTTTCTCTCTAAGTCCATGTCTATGAGTGGGGACCGAAAATTGTTTGGGGAGAGTGTGTTTTCCACAGAGAGTGTAGACAGATACTATACGTTTACATATTTGTTGTTGTCTTTTTGAAAAATAAATGTGTCAATAATTTATTTTCTTTAGTAAATATTAGTTATTTGAACTCATTTGCAGAGTTGTGGAAATGAGAATAAATTCAGACAACCAATAAATATGAGAAATAGACTACCTCAATTGTGGAATATTTTTCACTTTTTTAATTAAAATGCTGCCATAAATGAAGTTTCTGCTACACCGCTTCTCTATGGGAGACATATTATTCTTCCATTTTTAAATGCTATGTAAAGAGATAGTATTTGGGGTTTTTTTTTCATGTTAACTATGCAGGTTAGCCAGAATGGAAATATTTTTTTTCCCTTTCAATCTTACTAAAATAAACAGTACAGTCCATCTATTTTTTAATTTGTTAAGGAAATTTTATTCTATAGTACTATTGATAGAGCTTGCACTTTTGTACTCTGAGAATCCTGATAAAAAACATTCAATCTCTTTTTTCTATGATTAACATCTGCCTTTATTATTATTGTATCTTTTGTGTTTTCACCTCAAACTACTGCCTTTACCACCTCCTTAAATTTTCAGTAGTTCTTTGTAGTTATTAATAAGTAAATCAGAATTGCATTTGAGAATTTAAGCAGTGATAAACTATAATTCATGACTTAATGTGAAACTACTTAAAACAGACCATTGTGCTAAAAAGCTTTAATATTAAACACTGAGAACAAACTAGAGAATTTACAACATCACATTCTCACATTTTGTTTACATTTAAACATCTCATTTTCTGATACATTTTTCATTTTCTGATACATTTTTCATATTCAAAAGTTATATTATTTTTATTTATTGATTGTAAAGAGGGAGGATGGAAGAGAGAGAGAGAAAGAGAGAGAGAGAGAGAGAGAGAGAGAGAGAGAGAGAGAGAGAGATCAACAGCGATCCATTGCCTCCCATACACATCTGATGGGATCAAACCTGCAACCTAGGTATGTGCTCTGCTGGGGAATTGAACCAGCGACTATGGCACTCCAACTGAGCCACACTGGCCAGTGTAAGTTACTGTCTTAAGTTCATTTTATTTTCCAGTTGCACTTCTGTATTGATGTTTTCACCAATGCTGCTGTAAACAATAGCTTCTATAGCTATTTTTAATGCTTTCTTCCACTTAAATTTATATCTCTCAGGTTTCCACTCTATTAAGTGACCCCACAAATGTCTCTGCTGCCTCCATGTTGCTTTCTACACTTGCTCATCCCAATCTTTCTCACCTCTTGGCAGTATTTGCTATGGCTCCTTATCTTCCCTCCCGGGCACAGTGTTCTCTTGGTTTCTATGTGAGAACACTCTCCCTTAGTTCCATCCTACTTATGTTTTCAGTCTCTTTCCTCCTGTTTTTGACTTTTTTTATATAGAGATGCCACAGGATCCATCTTTGATCTTATTTGTTTTATCTTTAATGTCTCCTTTGATGATTTCATCTAGTGCAATGACTTTAAATATCATATTTAAGCCAAGGATTTGAAATTCACATTCCTAGCCCAAAACTGTCTCACAAGTTCCAAACACATTTTAAGTATTTACTCATTACTGCTACTTGAATATCTAAAAGACATTTTTAATTAAACAAAACTGCTGATTTTCTCTCCAAAATGTACTTCACCCATAGTTGTTTTTGTTTGTTTGTCTGTCTGTTTGTTTGTTTATTTATTTATTTTCATGGAAACTCCATCTTTACTATATATATATATATCTTGACTTCTTCCCTCATATATTATAGTGAGTCACTAGGAAGTACCATTGGTTTAAAATATATCCAGAAATGAACTTTGTCCAAGCCACAGCCATTTCTTTCTGGATTATTATGGCAGTGGCTTCATAATAGTTCTCCCTACCACTATCCTAAGCCCCAGTAGTCCATCCTCCACAAAAGAGAACTACAGTGATCCTTTTAAAACACAAGTGAGTTCATCACTCAAAATGTACCAGTGCTTTCATTTTATTCAGAATGAAAGCCAGTCCTTAAATTGGCTTGTGAGATTCTGCACAATCCTGTCATCTCTTGCCTTCCTGATTGTTTGTCTTACTGTTCTTTCTCTGCTCTAACCACACTGGTATCTTTATAGATCTTGGCTATGATAGTTGTGCTGCCTGCTGACTTCTTTGCCTCTAGTCAGTATTCTGACTAGAAGAGTCTTTTCCCAGATATGTCCATACTTAGCTGAAGCATCTCCTTCAGATTTCTAAGTTTTATCTTTCCATTTTGGTTACATACACCTCTCAATTTCTCTTTATTTTGCAGCACTGTTTAGTATTTTTTCCTAGATCAAACATACAATAGTCTTCTTTCTTTTATTATTTGATTTTTAAAATTGTCTTCTTTCCCTCTACACTCTTTTTTTTGTATCAAGTCTTTTTTAATTTCTTTAAAATTTCTTTATTGATTCAGGTATTACATATGTGTCCTTATCCACCCATTGCCCCCACCCCCCACTCATGCCCTCACCCCCCTGTTGTCTGTGTCCATTGGTTAGGCTTATATGCATGCATACAAGTCCTTTGGTTGATCTCTTCCCCTTACCTCCACCCTCCCCTACCTTCCCTCTGAAGTTTGATGGTCTGATCGGTGCTTCTCTGTCTCTGGATCTGTTTGTGTTCATCAGTTTATGTTGTTCATTATATTCCATAAATGAGTGAGATCATGTGATATTTATCTTTATCTAACTGAAGAGCATTATGCTAAGCAAAACAAGTGAATACATTTTGGTATATTAAATCTTAGAGCTTATTCAAACTGTAGCATACTTCTCTTTAAAATGTTATGGTCATTCCATACACTTTTTATCATTTTAAACAATCTATCAATAGAAATTGTTTACTAAACTGTTGCAATACTTTTAAAATAATATTCATAACATAGTGAATATTAAAAAGTGTTCTGCATGTTGTGGTAATATCAAATGTAGGTAATCCTGTAGCTACTTTGGGCACAGTAACAAGGCAAATGAGAAAATATAAAATTATTTGTATCTTATATAAAGTAAGTCAAATAAACAGCAATGCACTTTAAAATAATTGTAATTTCATTGTCTACAGAAATAAAATAAATTTATTAAACTAGCATGTGCAAATGTACACTTTTTTAATAAAGAAGAACTCTGTGGATAATATATCTTCTGATATATGGCAAACTCATTAGAATAGAGCAATAGTTATTATATGAAAAACCATATCAATGAAAGCTATTAAATTAGAAAATGGTTGTCAATGTATCATAGTAAAACAACTGTGATTTTTATTTAAATTAAAATCAATTAGTGATAAAATTTATATTTTCAATAAATATGAGTATGTTTATATACATATAGTATATCTAAGCCTTAACTTATTTCATTACGCTGGGCAGAGAATCAATAGAAATGTGTTTCATTTGTCTTTTTGAGGAATGCTGCATAGTAGGAGAGGGCTAACTGGAAGAAGAGACACAGTGAATGTTCTTTATGCAATAATGTGCTTAATGTGTCCTTACTTGTGGAAAACAATTGAAAAAGCAACCAAATAAAACTGAAAGGAAATGTAGCCCTGCAGTTGTACAATAACATGCAATTGTTAACTCAGCATAAAGCTAACTTTTTATGTGAAATATTTTACAAGTTTGGCATGACTTAAGCATCAGATGATCTAATTTTAAAAAGCCACAGATATTTGAACAATAAGTGAGCAGGTGAATTTCATATCCTTCTCTCTAGAAATCTGATTTGTATGTATAAATATTATCTCGTGTATGTGTATTCTGACATGTGATGAGGGGTTGGTGTGGGACTCTGCATTCTGTTGATTAAATATGTCTATGACATATCTTCTTAAAATTTTAATCCATTTACTTTTATAGACATACTCTAATTTTTTTTACCTTAATCTGCCTCTTCATTTTGATTTTTTATGTATGCATATTTATTTCCAATGATATTCTATCTTTTATATTGCAATGTATCTTTTATAGATAATATATTACTTTACTGTTGTCATTATCTAATCTGACATAATTTTTCAATCATTACAGCAGCAATTAATATTTTAAATGCTATTTTATATTTTCTAAATGCTACTATGTATTTTAAAATAATTTTTTATTTATTTTTAAAAATTATTTGCATGTTATTTTATCATTCTGCTTTGAAATGTGCCTGTTTTGTTTTTAGTCTGTATCACTAGCTTATTAAGACTCAAACTCGCCGAAACCGGTTTGGCTCAGTGGATAGAGCGTCGGCCTGCGGACTGAAAGGTCCCAGGTTCGATTCCGGTCAAGGGCATGTACCTGGGTTGCGGGCACATCCCCAGTAGGGAGTGTGCAGGAGGCAGCTGATCGATGTTTCTCTCCCATCGATGTTTCTAACTCTCTATCTCTCTCCCTTCCTCTCTGTAAAAAATCAATAAAATATATTTAAAAAAAAAAGACTCAAACTCAATTTCCCAATCAATGTTGAAATTTCCCAATATCTATATCTTTCCCTGAACAAGATTGTTTTCAACCACTCTGGTCTTTCATATTAAGCTGGTCCTCCTTATAGTGGTCCAATATTGGTTTCACCTAGAATATTATATATTGATTTCTATGTTTGTTCTTTAATTGTTTGGGCATTTTTAAAATTCAGCAAGCAAGATATATATTTTAACTAGAGACTCGGTGCACAAATTCGTGCATGGGCAGGTTCCAACTGGCCCACCCCTACCGGGCTGATCTCACCAGCCAAGGGGAGGCCCCTGGTCGAACTCCCAGTCTAACTCCCAGTGGAGGGGACAATTTGCATATTAGGCTTTTATTATATAGGATATGTTTTTATTGATTTCAGAGAGGAAAAGAGAGAGAGATACAGAAGCATCAGTGATGACAGAGAATCATTGATAGGCTGCCTTCTACACATCCCACACAGAGGATTGAGCCCACAACCCTGGCAAATGCCCTGACAGGAATCGAACCATGATCTCCTGGTTCATATGTCAATGCTCAACCACTGAGCCATGCTGGTTGGGCAGGATATTTTTAATTAAGATTTTATTTATCTAATTTTTAAAATCTTATTGCTTCCACCTGGATTAATTACTTTTCTTGATGGTGAATTTCCCCAAAGTTATTTCAAAGATTGTCTTTTTGTGGTAATATCCTTGATTCTGTGGGCCTGAGAACACTTGTAATTCACTCTGCTATTTACATGACAGCTCAGATCAGAGGTCAGTAAAATTTGTCTGTAAATAATGAGATAGTAAATGTTAGGGGCCTTTCAGGCTCTATGGATTCCCTCAAGTCTCTACTCTGCCATTATTGTAGGAGAGTATCTATAGACAGAATATAAATGAATCACATGGCTGTATTCTAATAAAATTTTATGTCCAAAACAGGCAGCAAGCTACAAGCCATAGTTTGTTGACACTGCCTTGTATTTATATAAAATTCTGGATTTACTATTATTTTCATTGTTCTATATAGACATTACTACATTGTCTTTTGCCACTGGTGATGCATCTGAAAAATATATATTATTGTATCTATTATACTTCTGTGAGTTTTATCCTCTTTTCTCAAGGAAGCTTTAATTTTCTTTTAAAAATAATTTTAAATTTTATAATGTGTGTATGGAGTTCTTTATGTAGCTTTTCCAATTTTTGTTTATCATTGGTCTGTCCTATCTGTCCTATTCAGAGCTATATGCGCCCTTTCGATCCATCAATTTGTTTTTAATAATTCTCAATTTATTGTTTATTATTTGTATGAATATTAATCCTTTTACATTTATATCATTCCAGCCTTCCAGATCCCTTAAATAATAGGTACTTCTAATCTATTTTTCTCATTTTCTCTCTCAGCCTATCTATCTTCTTTGTACCTCTTGGGTGAGTTTTTGACCCTGAGTTCCAGGATACTCACATTGTTTTGCTGTTGTATTAATTTCTAACACTGATTCTTTAGTTCAACAATTAGGTTTTTATATTTCTAGTATTGTTTGTCAGGTTGAAGATATTTAAATTTTGGCCTTTTTTCTATTAATTCTGTTTTCTCTATGATATGACTTTCCATTTGTAGATTTTTTTCATAATATTTATTTTCATGTGTGTTACTATTATTTCTTGTGAATTGCTCTTTGTTTCCCCCTTTGGGGCTCTCTGCTGCTAAAGTTAATTCAATTTACCTTACCCTAATTTGTGCTTTTGCAAGTAAGATTTGAGGTAGTAAGTGCCTGGGACCTCAGAGTAGGCAATCCCTTCACATGCTGCCTTCAGAACTGGCAATTCCAATCCATATGTTCCCCAACTTCCCCCCACCACGGGCCACCCTTGTGTCCTCCATTCATATCAAGTCTGTTCTCCTAGCCTTCTTCATATCTGGGGGTTTCTTTTGTGTGTGGGAAAGGAAGAAAAGAAGCCAGGATATTTTTATCTGCTTCAATGCTTTTGGAAAACAATCCTGGCTCATACAGGAGGGGCTCCAAATAAATGTAGTACATACAAGCCTGGCTGGCTTGGCTCAGTTGTTTTGCATCAAACTCTGAACCAGGAGATCTCCATTCGATTCCCCATCAGGACACATGCCTGGGTTGCAGGCTCTACCCCCAGGTGGGGCATGCAGGAAGCAGTTGATCAATGATTCTCTCTTATCATTGGTGTTTCTCTCTCTCTCTCCCTCTCCTTTCCTTTCTGAAATCAATAAAAATACATTGTTTAAAACATAATATATACAGTAATTTGTTAAGTTTCAATATTGATTAGCATTGTGCTACAGGTTTATGATTTTCATTATATAAATCTGGTGACTAAGTGACAAAGAAGTTGGGACATATATATGAAAAAGGTAAAGGTAGTTGGTAGGGAAATTTTATTTCAAGCCTGTGAATATTCTGGTGGAAAGGCTCTGCTTTTATCTGGTACATCCTTGTGGCCACTTGAGGAATTGGTTTCCTCATAGTCTGTAAGATCAGAAAGTGTTTTGAATTGCAGAGTATCTGACCCTCCACTTTATTAAAGAAGTTCTATTTTTCTATGACATAGATTTTACAAATAACTTTGAAAGAAAGTAGGTTTTCCTCAGAGCAGTAGGTTCCATCTTTTCAAATTGAGCTATTACATGAAATTCACAAATGAGGATTTACTAGTGACAAGAGCCACAACCCTTATGGGTAATTTGGTCTTCATGGTTTGGGGAGTGAACTAAGGGGAAGGATTTTTGCATTTGAATTAACCTAGAGATAAAAGTTGCCTATCATCTAGAAGTCTGGGATAGTTTCTGAATTATCTTGACTGTAAGCATCCTTTTAACACTTTCACTACTATAAATTATTTAATTAAACTATTTTATGTAGATTAAGTTGAGTGAATTAAATTTATATTAACGGATGGTTAGACAATACAGTTTTTTTCCCTATGTTACCTCCAAACTCTCAAATTCTCAAACTATATTTAATCTTTCATTAAAGTATATGTACTTCAAGGTCTTCAAAGACTTTCAATTTTCTTTGAGGTTAGTTACTTCCCTCCTCCCCCTCAATTCAACTACCTGGAGAAAAACTATCTTAAAATGTTATAAAATTATTTAATGTTGAAATGTATATGAACTCACGAAAAACATGTTTATAAAAGTATGCTACAATAATTGGATTTAATTAAAATTTGAAAGAAAAGTGTTCACACTGAAATTATTGTTTTTCTTTTATTCCATAACAAAATTTAATAATCCTTGAATCTCTATAATCTTGAAAAGACTGATGAAATATATAGGGATGGACTAGCATTAATTTTGCCCCGAGAAGATGCATAATACTGTAAATGACTCAATTACGTATGATTATCAGAGCATTGAAAATTATATTAACATGGATTTTAAATGCTCTTTTGAGGATTTATAGCAAAATAGAATAACATTAAACTCCTACTGATATTTCAATATTCGATCATCAACTACTGGTTATCAAGAGTGAAATATCATTGCAATTTGTCTTCTATATAATTGCCTCATCAAATTTTGATATGGTGATATTTTTTTCTTAGACTATTAGTAGAAAACTAGTCATGTTGTCTTTTTTAAATACTTCATTGTTAAACAGAAAGCATTACTGCATTTTTTTTATATACTGGTGGCTAAGTAATTTATGCAGATAATTAAAGTAGTGCTTCAATTTTCACTAATCTTAAGCATACTATCTTTTCAGTCTGGATTAAGCTTAATGGAGTTCTTTGAATGCACTTTTCACTGATTTGGAGTTTGCAAACAAACTGACATAAAACTTATTGACTTTCAGCATATTTCCTCGTTTTATTTATACATTAAAATTCATTCAGTGCTACAAAAGTTTTCTTAAAGAATTCTTTATTATAATCAAAGGTTCTCTACTCCCCTGTTTCAATAATAGTAAATAAAATTAGGTGTAAATGCTTGCCTAAAATATAAATTTATGTAGACCCTGAAATAAATTAAATAAAGATACAAGCATGGGAATTATCTATTTCCTTTTCATGTACATGTAAAAAAATAAAGGTAATAGAACAATTATTTTTTCAATAGGAAAAAATATTATAGTGACCTAAATTGAATTATTAATTTATTTCTCTACTTAAGCCATAGTAGAGAGTGCAGCTCCCAGAGTATATGTGAGACACATTATACAATAAAATTCTCTAGAAATTTCCTCAGGAGAAGGCTCTTAGAAATAGACTGAAAGTCCAGTTACAGGTGATCTATAACATTCTTCTAATTTGGAAAAAAGTTTTGTATTCTATTTTATATAGTCTTCTGCTCCATTCTTGTTACACCCATGACCTTTACCCCCTGGTATACTTTTGATTTTCCTGATTGTTAGATAAGCTGCTAATCTGATAATGTAATGGTTCCTGGGTGCTCATTTATTTGCTTCTTGACTACTTCTCCATGAGCAGTAGGCTTTATAAGGAAAGGAGTCATCAATATAATTTACTACTAAACATATCAGATAATTTTTCTTAATAGATTTTTTGTTGAATAAATGGAGATAATAGCTTTATTTAATTTAATTAATTATTACAACTACATGAGAAAGCATTTGTGTCAGGTGACTTTCTTAAGAGCAGACACAGATCTTGTCTTCATGGAAGTTTTTATCAATTACCAGGAATTAGCAGTTTTCTGAGTATCAATCACCTGAAGATTTCATATTTAAATCATTTTTAAAAAAGAATCCATCTGTTGCTCTGGCCATTGTGGCTCAGTTGGTTGTACATCATCTGTGCATTAAAATGTTGCTGGTTTGATTCCCTGTCAGGCACGATCCCCTGTAGGGATAATTTGGGAGGCATCAAATCGATGTTTCACTCTTGCATCTATTCTCTCTCTCCCTTCCTCTCTGTCTAAAAATATTTTTAAAATATCTATATGTTGGAATATCATAGATTTAGAGCATCCTCACAAATTATGTTTGGTTGTTTTTTCAATTCATCTAGATGTGATTATACATATGACATAGTCAAAATGAATTGTTCTGGACTCATATTTAGTTCTACAAATGCATAAGTAATTTTGAAAAAGGAAAATTAATCTAATTAAGTTACTACTCTTAAGTATTCTGTAAAACTCTTAGAGATATAATTAAAGTACCAAAATTTGATATAATGCTAATTAAGTACAAATATCAAGGTGAACATGTCATTACAAAGACATTTACTAAGCATCTGAAAGACATGTCCCACACATGCTATTTTTAGTAAATATTTACATATATCCTAACTATTTCATGGTTATCTAAATTTAAGTATTAACTCAAAATATGACTACTAATTTTTTCATTCTTTTATCCATATTTTAATAAACTTTTTAGTATTATAAATAAGACCAATTTATTTAGAAAATATTTCATGTTGTGTTGGTTAAAGTAAAGTTAAATCATTATGACACATTTATTACATCACTTAGGTTATTATTGAAATATTCATTTTACATTCATATAAGTACATAATATTAACTTTTGAAAGGCAGTGATTTAGAATGAGATCATAAAAAGGATGTAATGAGATAATTACAAAGTTAATATCCAATAGTTTTTGAGGTTACACTTAATGACTGTGATTGTTTATAAAATGTTTTTCTTAGTAATGTCACACTACTATCTCATATAATGTTTGATGCATTCCAACTTGTTTTTTTTTAATTAAAT
>NW_005871048.1:55648378-55715619 GCF_000147115.1 Myotis lucifugus | reverse complement strand
CCAGTTCCCACCCACCCTCGCCTCACTCCCCAACCACTGTCCTCTCAACTTGTTTTAATTGGTTCAGACACAAAGATAAGGTGACAATTGAGATCTTGAGACCACACCCACAGCCTATGAAGTGGTGAAGAAATGACCTGTGTTACAAATCTACATATTACTAAATTTTCCTTTGCATTAGTAGTTTCCTTTCTGTTTAACTGTCCCATAATCCAGACTGAGTTTTCAATAATCTAGAGAAGTGTGTGTCGGGGGGGGAGCAGTTAGAAGTATGGAGTTTCCCTACTCTGCAAACTCTCTTATACAGAAAAGTGACTTAGTTCTGCATGGAAAATACAGCCTTTTCTGATTTATTTAGGCTTGTTTTCCAAATATCAAGAATGCATTTCTGATCTTGATTTACATAAATCTCTTTGAACTGAGGACATCTGTTGATCAAGACCTGTCAATTTGTTAGTCACCGGGACCATGATATAATTCATTATTGCTCAGTTCCAGTCAAGGAATCACTCCATTGTATCACTTTAGTTTTATCATATTTTTTTAAAGTCACAAGTCAGCTAAGTATTAACTGAATATCCTTTTATGCAAAAGAAAAGGTTTAGAGGAATTCATATATCCTCTATATAACAAAAAATATGTTACCACAGGTGAGCTCAGAGATGCAATATGTCTCCAGCAGTCAGGGTGCCTGGGAAATGTTGGACTCTTGTGTTTAACTTTCTGTGACTGTTTAACTCTCTGTAGCCTCAGGTTTGGCTGACTAACCAGAAACCCATAATGCCACGCAAAGATAAATGGCAGCCCTTAGGAAGGAGGTTAATATATGTATAGAGTGTGGATAACTGCCGGATGTTATCTGTTAACTTGGAAGTGCATTGTTCTTTCTGGGGGCCTACGTGACTACCCACCATACGCTTTGACTATTAAGCCCTATAAAAAAGTCCTTGTTCTGGGAGGAGTGTGGATGGTTCTTGGCGGCCACACTAGGAGCTTAGCTGCTTTGCCCCTGTATGTAATTTTCTTCTGATAAAGTTCTTGTGAATTTGAATAAGACTACATGTCAGTTCTTTGGAAAAGATCCTGAACTTAGACTTTTGGGGCTTTCTCCCAACAGTTACTAAAACGTTTGCTTTTACAACACTTGTGGTTAAAATCTCAGGATTTGAGTTCCATTTCTTACCCTGGCCCTTTGTAGCCTGAAACACCTAAACATCTTAATGATACTTTGTGGTTTTGTTTTTGGGGTTTTTTGTTGTTGTTGTTGTTAATCCTACCCTGAGGATACTTTTCCATTGATTTTTAGAGAGAGTGGAAGGGAGAGGGGGAGAGAGAGAGAGAAACATCGATGTAAGAGAGACACTTCGATTGGTTGCCTCCCACATGCTCACTGACCAGGGTGGGCAATCCAGCCTACAAGTGAGGTACATTCACTTGCCTGGAATTGAACCCAGGACCCTTCAATCCCTGGGCTGACGCTCTATCCACTGAGCCAAACCTGCTAGGACCACCTTAATGATACTTTGACAAGTTTTCATATTGTCCCCTATTGAAGAGCTCTTAATAAAATATATCTGTACCACACACAAAAATTTCATTTATTTTATTCATCCACCCAAATATGAAAAAAATATATTTTGAGGTTGAGATAGTGAGATTTTATTGGAATTCCAATTGCTGTTATATCACCTTGCGTTTTTCTCATACTGATATAGAGGTCGTGAATAGGAAGCATGGGGAGAGTGACAGCCACTCACTTAAGTGAGGTATTACGTTGTTATTCATCTGGAACTATCACTTGCTGTTTCTTGAAGGTTGGACATTATTCTTTATAAGACTGATTTAAAGAAGGGTATTCACCAGCATGAAGGAAGGCTCACCCATTTCCGGCCTGCTTTAATTCTCCCCTTCCTGGTCCATAAACAAACATGCTAAGCCACTATAAATTAAAAAATAAAGGGAAACTATGACCAAATTTTATAGATAAAAGTAATTCATGCCACTCTTTTTAATCTCCTCTCTGTAGAAGTAGGTAACAGCTTGACATAAGAACAAAGGAATGGGAAAGTTGCTTGTGAAAGCATATAACATTTGATCTTTGTCAGAGGAATAACTATTTTTAGTGGTAGTTTAAATATAAAACATCCATGGCTCAGTGGTTGAATGTCCACCTAGGAACCAGGAGGTCACGGTTCAATTCCAGTCAGGGCACATGCCAGGGTTGCAGGCTTGATCCCCATTAAGGGGTGTGCAGGAGGCAGCCTATCAAAGATTCTCATCATTGATATTTTTATCTCTCCTTCCTTCTCCCTTCCTCTCTGGAATCAATAAAAATACATTTTTTAAAAAGATGTTTAAAACATGTGTGTGGAAAAAGTGAAGTGATTTTGATCAAGGCTTGACACCTATTTGCTGCAGTACTATATGTTTCTGAGTCTGAAAAAAAGAAATCAAATCATATTTTACTTAATTATTTTATACTAGAGGCCCAGTGCACAAAATTCGTGCACTGGTAGGGTCTCTAGCAGCTGCTGGCTGCTATCCAGGTACTCAATCCCTTCGCCTGGCCGCCTCCTGACACCACTGGTCAGGGCCTCCCTCCATTCCCCCGACCACCTGCTGCCACTGGCCTCTCCCTTCCCCTGACCACCTGCTGCCGCCGCTGGCCAGGGCCTCCCTCCCTTCCCCCAGCTGGCCCTCCCCCTGGTTGAATTCCCAGAAGAACCCCAGTCAATGGGACAATTTGCATACTAAGCTTGTATTATATAGGATGTTTTGTTCCTTTTTATTTTATTTCAATAATATGACTTAACATGAGTTCTACCCCATATCATTTTTTAAAGTGTGCAGTACATTATTATTAACTATAGGTATAAGAGATGGTAATGTAAATGTTAAGTAGTGATATGTTATAATAATATGATATTATAATATTATACTATGAATCATGTGTGTGCTATTGGAAAGAGTGAGAGGGAACTGGAAATAACACTTAAAATAAATAAAATGAATATCTAAAAGTAGTTCCATGTTTATATATTTCAGGCAGTTATGACTTATAATCCTCTGTCAGCTTTTAGAAAATGAAATTATATTAGATGTCTGAGAAATAACATTATAATACCTTGCTTACAAAAAAAGTAGTTTTTTGGAAATGAAAGGAAATACCTGTCATTATATAGTTTTACCTTATATGAGTTGGCATTAATGTGTGATTTTTGGAATATATAATATTACAAGCATTACATTCTTTGATCATCTTTAAACTACCACATAAACAAATTTTTTGATATAAAATATTCATTATTTAAATAAAACTAAAACAGTTAACCATGTATCATACTATTCAAGTATCAGCAAAATGCAATGGTTCCTGATAGAGCTTTCCATATAGTATTAACTGGGTTGATCAGTGGGTATTAAAAGTATTAAATTTACACTGTTCAAAAAACAAAACTCTACACTTTAAGACTCAATCTACATACAAGGATTTTTATTTGAATCATATATTTCTACTTACTAGGTGTACTGATTAATAATGCGGATTTTGTAATCAAAGAAAACACGATAATTTCAAGAGAAACATCAAAAGTGCTTTATTCAAAGTAATGCCCACTGCTAGCTACACATTTCCCCATCTTTCAGATAATTTGTGGATACTGTCCCAATAGAACTTTTCTTGTTTTGAGGCAGACCATTCAGAGATCAGATTTTCCACTTCTTCGTACATTTTGAAGTGCTGATCAGAAAGTGTGTGTGCCATCGATCGGAACAAGTGGTCATCTGAAGAAGCAAGGTCTGGTGAATACAGTGGGTGGGTTAATACTTCCCAGGCAATATCTTTTAACGTTTTTTTTTTAAAAAAAAATTTCTTTATTGATTAAGTTACTACATATGTGCCCTTATCCCCACATTACCTTTAACTGGTTTTGAAGTGTGTGATGGTGCGTCATCACGAAGCAAAATTACTTTGCTGTGTCTTCTGGAACATTCTGGTCATTTCACAATCAAAGTATGGTCCAAATTGATTATTTGTTGTCGGTAGCGATCAGTATTAATGGTCTCACCTGGTTTTAGAAGCTTATAATACACCACAACTTCCTGATGCCACCAAACACAGAGCATTGTCTTCCTTCCAAAGCGATCTGGCCTTGCAGTCGATGTTGATGGTTGACCTGGATCAACCCATGATTTTGTGCGTTTGGGATTCTCAAAATAAATCCACTTTTCATCGCCAGTCACAATTCGATGCAAAAAAGACTTTTCTTCGTGCCGTTGAAGCAACATTTTACTGATGACTTTTCGGTTTTCCATTTGTCTTTCGTTCAGTTGATGCGCCACCCATTTTCCTTCCTTTAAAATCTTTCCCATTGCTTGTAAACGATTGGGAATTGTTTGCTGAGCAACGTTTTATCTTTCTGCAAGTTGTTTTGAGTTTGACACGCATCTTCATCCAATAATGCTTGTAATTGTTGGCCTTCAAACTTTTTCGGTTGACCTGGATATTCTTTGTCTTTCACATCAAAATCATCGCATTTAAACCAGCATTCACAAGTATCTCTCGAGATGGAGTATGTTCACCATAAGCTTCCCGAAGTATTCAGCAGCACTTTTCTTCAAAATAAAGTAATGAATTATAACTTCCCGCAAATGCTCGTTTTTTGGCACGAAATTTGACATTTTTAAGTTTAAAAATATCTATGATGTTAACATCTTCAGCAAGTTTGACATACGAAGTTTTGAAGCTTGTCAATACTACAAAATAGCATACATATCAAGTTGCATATATATCAAGATATGTGTAACTCCCTCTATTGAAAAAAAATCTGCATTATTAACTGGTACACTTCGTAATTTATGTCTTGAAATTTTTAATTGAACTCTAGGCAATAAAATGAAATTGTTTCTTTGTTGCTTTTTCCTTCTGCAATTTGAAACCAACTGATTTATAAAAAAGTAAAAGTAAATATATCTTATTTTCTCTCATTGCCCATTTCCCTGGTAGATAGATGACATACAAGTAGGCTAATTTTCATCTACTAACATCTTGTGATCTACAGTATAAGTTAAAAATGTTATTTTAATTAGATTGTTGGACTCTGCTAGAACCTTTTATACATTCATTTTCCCACAGTGACTCTTGTAAAATCTGAGTTCTGTTGGCTTGCCGTGTCTGGTAGTCTCCTCTAAATAACTCAGTGATCCAAGGTCACAAATCTAACCCTCACTACACAAAGCCAGGGCACCTGTTCAGGAAACTAGACTACCATGCAGGGCATTTCCAGAAGCCGTTCATCTCATTAGCCAAGCAGAGTAGAGTCTCATGTTCTCATTCTTTCTTCCATTTACCTCTTTTGATTCTAACTTTTAATTAAACTTTAACCTTCCAAAGACTTGTCTTTTCCCTTAAGTAATGCACTGTAATTCCCAACCCCCCAACTTGCCATCCTAAGTTTATGGTCTAGAGTAGCCCCATCTATCCCACTTGAGAAAGGAGTATTGATGTATTCTTCTGGAATTCCTTTGAACACTCCCACACTCAAAATGCTTGGACATGCATGGCCAGCATGGCTCAGTGGTTGAGCATCAAGCTATGAACCAGGAGGTCACAGTTCAATTCCCAGTCAGGGCACATGCCGGGGTGGGGTCCCAATCCCAGTGTGGGGCATACAGAAGGCAACTGATTGATGATTCACTTTCATCATCGATGTTTCTATCCCTCTGTCCCTCTCCCTTCCTCTCTGAAATCAAATAAAATATGTTTTAAAAAATACAATAAATAATTCAGCAACCCTGCCGAGCCTATTTTTTATAAAAGTAAGAAAAGAAAAAACTCTATTTAAATGTAAGTACAAGGCACATTATTGGTGGTCATTTTCCATTAGCTTTCCTTATTTTTGAAAAGCAGAAGATAACTTAATACAAAGTTTGATCAAAACATATCCAAGAGAAAGCATATTATTTTAATTATAAATGAATTAATCAATTACAGAATAATCTTGATATATGTTTTATTACCTCTTTATTTTTCTCTTTTAGCAAGATTACAATAAAGAAAGCAGAAAGTATCTGGGAATATCTGGGTTTTCAATAAAAACAATTTCAACAACTCTATTCTCTTTATAAGATACATTGGAATATTTCATATGCCTTTTGAGAAATGGCTGATGTTGAAATATGATAGCTCTTGTCTACTTTATTTTTATAAATCATGATCAGTTTACCTTTAGCACACTGAAATTAACCCAGCAAGTACATACTTCTTTAAATGTGAGCCACCTTCAGTAATACTACAAACATGTCTTAATAAATTGAAAGAAACTATGTTTGTTCAAGGAGTATTTCACCATATTTTCAAGGCTATGATGTTCTATTAATATCTCCTTAAGCCTCCCGAATTTAATATGCAGCAAGCACTTAATGATAGTTAACCATATGGATCAAAAAGTATTTAGTACCTAAAATTTAAAACTATAAGTTTCCACTGAATTTAAGCAGTGATTTCTGTTCAACATGTGTTCTGAAGTAGATAGGAAAGTCCATTATTATAGCAGTTGTAAACTTATAGATCTGTAACTTTATCAGAGCAGAATATATTCTTACATTTTAAGCATCATACATCATTCTATCCCAAAGTAAAAGACTTCTAGTCAAAATGTATGTCTTAGTATTCACCAAAGTGAGGATAGGCCATTTGTTTTTGCTAAGCTGCCCCCTTTATCTGAAACTTATTTATATTTTATTCTATTAAGTTAGAATGCAGTTGATTTTTCAGTGTGCGTGCTTTTTCTAAATAGAGTTAGTGTGTGAAAAAGAGCTTAGTAAGAACCCTATATGTTTGCATCTTCTCCAATTTCTGTGCTGATGTTTCATTTTAAACAGATAGTCTAATAAATACTATAATATGTTATGTTGTGGTCTGATTGTTTAGAGATTGTGATGGTGTTTGGAAGTAGGGCTTTGGGAGGTAATTAGGTCATGAATGTGGAGCCCTCATGAACAGGATAAGGCAATGTAGAGACCAGAACTCACTCTCTTTTCACCCTGTGAGAATACAATGAGACGCGGGTAGACTGCAACCTGAAAGAGGGTCCTCACAAGAACCCCACTATGCTGCACCCTGATCTAAGAATTCCAGCTTCCAGCACTGTGAGAAAGGTTTATCATTTAAGCCACCCAGGTTATGACATTTTACTATACAGCAGCCTGAGCTAAGACTGAAATAAAATACACAAAAAATAAAATAGTATAGAGTACATGAGCTGTTGTCATGTATCATAAATAATACATATAGGTAGCTGGCATCTATATATACAGCTGTGATTTAATTTTGTGAAGTCTAATTTAACTATCTTGAAAATTCTCATATCTTAACTTCTTATATCGTTTCCATAATTACTGGGCTTAAATTTAAGCAGTGATTTCTGTTCAACATATGCTCAGAATTGACTGTTATTTGGCTGGTCCAAATTTTTGTCAGGCTTCTTTCTTCCTCAGAGTCCCCTGAACTTTATCACTAAGCATAATCAAGAAAACATATTTTTAATCGTTCATTCTGACTGTAGAGATAAATATATCCTCTTAAACCATCTGGTCATATCTGCTTGATACTACCACTCACCTCCCACAAATAAAAGTTTCTGCTAGCCATGCTTAACCATCTCTATGTTGTTGCTGTTTTTTTTTTTTTTTTTTAAAGGGGAGGGTATTTTTGTGTGTGCCTTTGATTTGTCTTTGTTTGCCATTTTGCTTTCACATTGTATCTTAACATGCTGGATAGAGAGAATTTGTCACATCTGGTTAAGAATTAGAGACAAAAGATTCAAAATATTTAATGAGCCAAGCATGTAACATTTTGATAAAAATAAATATATTGAAATGCAATGGGTCATTTAGCAGAATAAATAAGAGCATTTTGCTTGTACTCAAAAAAGAGTGAACCCTGACTATGGCTTTATGTATAATTCTGTGCTCTGACATTGTTAAGAATTTAACATCAGGTAATAGATACAGATGTACTTAAAAGGCTGGAGAGCAGAATGAAATAAGTTAGGCAAAAGTACGGGAAGTACCACCCTTTGAGTCACAAAGAACATTAAGAAACATGACATCAAGATAGTGAACAAAAGTTCTGCATTTACTAAGGAAAGATAAGAGGAAATAGCAGTGATCTGAGGCTAGAAAAATAAAAATGCTAGTTACACATCCAAATGAATGTAGTGAAAGCATGATAAATATCTTGGTTAGAAGTACTGTAAGAATTTTTTTATATATATATCTCAGTGTTGACACTGCTTTTGGGTTAAGAATAATACAGTTCGATAGCTTTTGCAATGCAATCATTCTAAAACTTTTGAAGTGTGATATTGTTTTTTGAGTGGAATTCTTTTCATACTTGCTTTCATCTTTAAGATGGAAATGGGGAAGTTTCTATTAATAAGGAAGCATGTAATTATTTTAAGGAGGTTATAAGGTTCTCTTTTACTTTTAAGAGAGTAGTTATATCTGAATAAAATACAAAAACACTATTTTTATTTTTCAGACAAAGCTAATATTCATTTACTTTGATTTATTGTACTTCTATTGCTTATTCACATTTCATTGTTTTCATCTTGAACAGTAATAGTGTCATCATCATGAATGACTTTTTCACATCAAAAAGTGTTTACCTGCTGTTTTCCATCTGCTTTTCTTGCTCTTTCACCTTGCTGAGACACCTAAGATACATAATAAGCCAAGCAAAAATTTCTAGTATAAGGTATACCTCTCATTGTTACATAAAAGACTCTCAAAGAAATCAAGTTAATTTGCAAAATGAGAACAAAGCTTCTGTTTTTCATATTCATAGAAAATCTGTTGCTAACATTTTCTTTTATTATTTGCTTGGCACCATAACACATAAAAATAAAAAATCAAGTGTAAATCATGGTGAATTTTTACAAATTATATGATCTATTCAAATAAAAAATGGAAATGATCATATATTTAACATAAGGCTGCAAGCCTGAAAGGCATAGTAAAGTATCTGTCTTCTAAAATTTCAGACACACTGAGTTTACTTATGCTTTTTTATTGAAAATTCTATGTGAGATATAGAGTACTTCATTTTAAGTTTCCCAGAAGCTTAATCAAAGGTATGTCTGTCTCCACAAGTGCTGTTTTTAAATATATAATGCAAAAGAAAATTTGTAAATGATACTTCATTTGATTTGGATGGACCATTTATCCTTGTAGATTTTATTGCTCTGGGAATGAAGGTGAAGAATTACACAGAATATATGCATACTCTCAAAGTATTTTATTAATGCAACCATGAAATACTCTATCATTTTTGCTTTTAAATATAGAAAGAAGTGAGTAGTGATAATGTAATATAATTAGCATAGGCTGTTCATCAAATGATTCTCCCCCTCTAGATTATTCTGTCAGGCACTTATATAGATGTACAATATATTCTAAATTACTATGTTTTGAAAAGACATTTCTCTTTTAATAAATGTGCAATTTTTGATCAAGTAAAAGTTTGACCTGTATACCATTTACTCACCCGTGTCCCAAATTTGCCCAGGCAAACTTCTGATAGAGTCTTAATTGGTTTCATTGCCTCTACTTTTCTCCCAGTGAAGCATTCAAATGACAACTCCCCCCACCCAGAACATTCTGTTGGTAAAGCAAAATGGAGTTTATTCTTTACCACAATGGTGCAGATCATTTCTTGACAGGATTTTAGTAGCATCTCAGGATAATCATAGATAGAATTTATTAGAGGTTGATTGGGGAGTCTGATTTAAGGCAAGTCTGTCAATTTGAGCACTTAATTAGGTCTGCAGAGTATGCATGATATAATAATTAAAGTTTGATGTACACAGAGGGTCAAGAGTCAAGGCCAGGGCTTAGAGGCAAGTTTATAGCATTATTAAGCTTAATAGAGCTATTTATTTTTAGTGATCAAATACTTCCTGAAAGTCTTTGAAACAAATAATAACAGTTATATACAATTTCATATTCCTGAGGAAGTGTTTTTAGAATTATATAGTCATGTTAATGTGAATAATTTAATATTAGATTTTATTGATTAAGACCTTAAATTGTGTGGATATAGAAGGATTTTATTTTCAGCATCACTTTTTCTTGTTATTCTTTGGCTTAAGCTAACTGTTAAAACATCAACATCTGGAGAAGTGGTCAATCCATTTCTTTATTTCTTATGAAGTGCTGTGATCACATAATAAGTATTTGAGGCTGTTTAGTTCAATCTGTATAAAAATTAGATTTCCCTATTCTTTTTCTTGAAGGGTCACTTGTTGGATCATTGGAGAGGAGGACATGAGCCCCACAGGAGCACTTAAGATTTTGAAAACCCCACACTTGAACACTACAGCACAGAAAATACTAAGACAAGGATCGTGAACAGAGCCTCTGAATCAGTTCTCAAGAGTGTATAAATTAAGCCAAGAGAACAGACCTCAGTTCCAACCTAAAGAACCCTCAGAAACATATGACATTATTATCTAAAATATATACATTTATTATATCTGTGTGCTTCTTAGATCTTCTTAGAATATTGTGCTTACATCCATATAGACTAACGACCTTCTTGAGAAGCCAACATTATATCTATATAGGCTACTATAAACTAACTAATGCTCCATTTAATGAACCCTTTGGGCAAGGAGTTCTGTAGCCTTGGTAGCTTTACCCATTTCTCTTACTATTATCTAAACTCTGACATTTAGTATCCTTCCTACCATGTGGTCTATAATGCATAATTTGAAGAGTCTTAAGGAAAGAACAAAAGCAATGTAGAATTTTCCTTGAGTTAATAGCATTTAGCTTCCTAGATATCTGGCTTATTATGTTGTTTCCATATAAAAAATAACTTAGTGGTTGAGCCAAATTTCTAGGAAATCAACTGATTACTAAAAGAAACTGGTATCAAAGGTAGCTGGGTGGCTCTGACAGGAAACTGCATAGACCCAGTGAGTTTCATCATTTACTTGGGCCAAATCATGAAGAACTTGCAACTAGTTACTGATTCATGCCAGGAAGTGAATAAGAAGACAGAAAGAAATTTTAAGAATGTGGAACTTATAGGTAACAGATGTCTATTTAGTGTCTAACACCTTAAACTAACAAAACAGGAATGAACTAGGGCAGTGGTCGGCAAACTGCGGCCCCTTGAGTGTGGCTCTTCCACAAAATACCATGTGCGGGCGCGCACGTACAGTGCGATTGAAACTTCATGGCCACACTCAAGGGGCCAAAGAGCCGCCTGTGGCTCGCAAGCTGCAGTTTGCTGAGCACTGAACTAGGGAAAAATGCACATGCATGCGTGTTAAAGTGTGACAGTATGTGGCTGTCTAGGTCTTGTTCTCTGTGTTTTGAGTGGAACCTGTCTACCTTCTAAAGACTATTTGTTCTGAAAGATTTCTAAGAATCTTCAACTTAAGGTTTATAATCTTGATGATCTTCAAGTGTTTTGAGAATTACTTATGTTACGATATGAGAAAATTGACAGGAGGATGAGATCCTTAGAGTTCACTGATATAATAGTTGTTAATAGTATCTGATAAAATCAAGACAGGTTCAAATAATTTCTTTCTCTGATATTGTTTCAGAGCCCAGTTCTTCAGATTTTGTTCATGCAGAAGATGTTTAGGAAGAGGTTGAGAAATGACTGCCCACACCTACTGGCAATACTGAATGTATTGTATGATTCCCATACAATATCTGTTCATGTCTGCTTGCCAGAGTGTGAAAATTAGAATTGGAAGTGCTGTTCTCAGAAGCATAGGGTAGCCTCTAAGAAATTTTAAAGGGAGCTATAATCCCAGATGTTGATCTCACTGTCATTAAAAGCAACAGAAATACTTTAGTTAATGAAAGTTCAAAAGACTCTGAAATCTTTGTCAATTGTAGTTTCAGAATCAATTATACTTACTACTTCTCCAAAGATTAGAAGTGAAAGGAACAATTAAATTTCTAATTAATATCCAAGGCTATACAAATATATTTACAATAGTGCTAGTAAAATGGGTATCTCTGTCCACAGAGCTATTTTAGAATTTCCCGATTGTGAACACAAACCAAGTAATTCTATGTTACTGTTAGAACCACAGAAACATTCAGCCCAGCTCAAGAATAATCACACAATGAAAGGAAGATATTTAAAACCTATTGCAGGTTAGTTGCATGATATCTAGTAGATATTCAAAGGAACCCCAATTCTTGGAGTTCTTGTCAAGGTCTTGCCTTGACAATTTTACCAGAATTATAACAGTGACAAATAAAACATGTGCTTTCAAAAATTTTAGTTAAGTTTTCACACAAATACACTCATATAAATATGAATTTCAGAATCCCTGGAAACTACAAATTGTTTATTAAAATAATAAAATCATCTATATTTTTGTTAACTGTTTAATACAGAAGTTATTCTTTTAAAATAACCATTTAAGATTGTAAAATTTCAAAGTATGTTAATGCTAAATCCCAAATTAAATACATTTTTCTTGTAATATGTTTTCAAATACTGTCCTATATAATAAAGAGGTAATATGCAAATTAACCCTCACACCCTCACAAGATGGCTGCCTACCATCTTGTGAGGCTGGCCAGGGGGTTAGTGAGGACCAAACAACTGAACAGCAGGCTGCGTGGTGCAACCAGGCCGGCAGGGATGTTAGTGTTAAAATATAGCATTTCATTTTTTCTTATTCACCACTATAGCCCCAAAATGTGCTGCAAATTTTAATAGCTTTCAGCACTTTTTTGTACCCACAAACTATTATCTATAGACTAGATTAGAATAGTTGTCTTCAACTTAACCTTAATTTTTAAGTGCTCATTAAGTTTATGATCTTATCTTGTAGTGAATTTGAAGTATGTTTAGGAGGTCATATCTGGAATTATGTTAATGTAGATGGAGTTAGTGATTGCTTGCCAAGTGCTTTTCAAGGATGAGTAACTTGAGCATTTATTTTCAATCGCCCATATTTTAATATGATCGTACATCTTCAGTACGCCAAGTTTGACATCTGCTGCATTTCTCATTCATTGAAGAATTGTCCAATACTTTATTCACTTGAGAAAATGAATGAATCGGGTAAATCCAGGTTAGTTACCCCTGTCTTAAACTCATATGTAAGAGGAGAGAAGCTAGAAGATATATACATTTAAGTGAATTGACATGTGAAGAAGAATACCTAAGGCCCTAGCAAGTTTGGCTTATTGCATAGAGCATCAGCCTGCAGACTGAAGGGCCAAGGGTTCAATTCCAGTCAAGGGCATGTACCTCAGTTGCAGGCTCTTCCTCGGCCCAGCCCTGGAGGGGGTGTATGCAGGAGGCAACCAATCCATGTGTTTCTCTCACATTGGTGCTGCTCTTTGTCTTTCCCTCTCTCTTCCACTCTCTCTAAAAATCAGTGGAAAATATTCTTGGATGAGAATTCAAAAAAAAAAGGATAACTAAGGACTCATTTTAATTTGCATAATAATTTTACCTGTATGCTAAACAATTGATAGAAATTTAAAATAAAAAATGAATTACATAGACAGGATGAGTTATTTCAAAATCTCCATCTAATTTTATATGCATACATAATTTAAAGATGTACTAAGCTATTTAAATATGATACAAATAAATATTTATATTATTTTTTCTTCACTTATCATAATCGATTTTCTGTACAACAGAGGTGAGTTTAAGAGATTATAGCAAGTCAGAGAAAGACAAATACCATATGATCTCACTTATATGTGGAATCTAATGAACAAAATTAACTGATGAACAAAATAGAACCAGAGGCATGGATAAATGGAACGATTGACAGATATCAGAGGGAGGGTGGGGCAGAGGCTTGGTGGAGGTGGGTAAAGAGGGAGAAATGAGGACATCTGTAATAGTGTCAGCAATAAAAAAGAGATTATAGTGTCTATGATAAATGGTTATTACTTACTAAGTTGATAAATATTATATGTGCTTCAAGAATAATGTCTAAATAAATTCTCTAGAGCATACATGGCTTTTTAAAATTCTTCCCTCTACATATCTAAGCAAGGGTACTAAATTTATAATCAGAATGAGATAGCCACTTGTTTTTATCAACTATACCTTTATATCATATCAGAGAATATAATGACAGAGAAATGACTTGAATAACTAATTTCAGACCTTCCAAATGATATGTCTTAACATCTGGCAAATTTACAAGAGAAAAACATTAGAGATTTTGTGACAAATAGCCTCTATTCATTCACTGTAACTAATGTTTATAAGCTACAATACTGAAACATGTTTTGGTTTTCTATTCCCCTGCCTTCACCATGGATAACATTGCCAGAACAGAAAGTTTGTGTGTCAGTTATTGTGTAAGTAGATGTAGATAAATACATACATATACAACATGTTAATAGTTTATACAGTTGTTTAAAAGGTTTACTGCATACTGTTTAAGCAACCAGAGTGTTGACATTGACTTAAACAACACATTTTGGATATTACAACATGAACAAAAAGTAGTGAATACATAATGCTCAAAAGGGGATAGATTGTTCAATTTGTCTTTTTATAACTAAAATTTAAATATTTATTATATATTTGAAATTTATATATATACATATATATACATATACATACACACACACACACACACACACACACACACACACACACATACTAGAGGCCCGGTGCACTCGGGGGGTCCCTCAGCCCGGCCTGTGCCCTCTCGCATTCTGGGACCCTTCGGGGGATGACCACCTGCTGGCTTAGACCCACTCCTGGGGGGATTGGGCTTAAGCTGGCAGTCAGACATCCCTCTGGCAGCCCGGCAGCCATCGGGGGATGTCCACTTGCCAGCGGGGAGCAGACCTAAGCTGCAGTCGGACATCCTTAGTGCTACTGAGGAGGCGGGAGAGGCTCCCACCACCACCGCTGTACTGGCAGCCATCAGCCTGGCTTGTGACTGAACAGAGCTCCCCCTGTGGGAGTGCACTGACCACCAGGGGGCAGCTCCTGCATTGAACATCTGCCCCCTGGTGGTCAGTGTGTGTCATAGTGACCAGTCATTCCCAGTCTTTCTGCTGTTAGGGTCAGTTTGCATATTACCCTTTTATTTATAGGAGTGCCTGGCCAGCCTGGGTGAGGGGCTGATGGCTGTTTGCAGGCTGGTCACAGCCCCTTCAGGGTGGGGGTCCCCCCTGGGGTGCCTGGGCAGTCTGGGTGAGGGACTGATGGCTGTTTGCAGGCTGGCCACAGCGCCTTCAGTGTGGGGGACCTGCTGGGGTGCCTGGCCAGTCTGGGTGAGGGGCTGATGGCTGTTTGCAGGCTGTCCAAGCCCCTCAGCAGGGACCCTCACCCCATGAGGGTGTGGCCAGCCTGGGTGAGGGGCTGATGTTATTAGTGGTGTGGGCTTGTTCCATCATATATGGTGAGTATTCAAAACCACTTGATCTGGATACATGGGAATTCCAATCCCTTAAAGAGGATGTTTTTTTACATACAATATTACTACCTTCCAAATTTAGTAGCCAATATAGTGTCTATTAGAGGCCTGGTGCACGAATTCGTGCATGGTGGGGTCCCCTGGGTGACGGCCCCGCCCTCCCTGCCGCTGCCGCTGGTCACTCTCTGCAGGGTGATCAGAGGGGCGATTGGGACCCTGCTCGCACTACCCTGGCCTGGTGCTGCCCACTCACCTGCTCCACCATCCCTCCGCAGTCCTGCTCTCGTCGGAGCCCATCGGGGCCAGCAGTGCCTCCACTGCCGCCCACTGCCAGCACTGTGTCGCCGACACCTGCCATGTTCCACACCACCCCCTGGTGGTCAGTGCACATCATAATGAGCAGCCGAACTCCCAGCTGAACGACTGCCTGAGGGGACAATTTGCATATTACGCTTTTATTATATAGGATCCATAACATCCAAAACAACTGAACGGAAGACTGAACACCAGAAGTCAGTCCATGGCGACCGAGCACTGACTGCCAAGGGAGCTGCGGATCAGACCTGGAGAGAGGCCCAGAGAGAGAAGCAGGGTCTGATCTGCAGCCTCCATGGCAGCTGTTGATCAGCCCTAGCCTCTCTCTTTCTCTCCAGGCCTCGCCAGCAGCCCCGCCTCTCTAATCAGGCCCAGAGATAGGCCTGGAGATGCTGACTGGCATAGAAACCAACCAATCAGAAGCAAATCTGGGTGAACTGCAAGGAGCCAATGGCTTCCTAGGAGGTGGAGCTTTTGACTCTGACTGGCATAGAAATTGACCAATCAGAACCTAATCTGGGTGAACTGCAAAGGCAGAACCTAAGGTACGGCCTGAGGAGGGGTTTTAATGCCAACAGCTGTTTGGTATAAGGTGTAAGAAAGCAGTTCAATTTTTTAATAACCGGTTTGGCAGTATAGTGCATATGGCTGGCTATTAGTCTAGATATAGGGATTATGTATTTTTGTCTGCCAAGAGCACCTTCTCCTGCTGAAAAAGGCATCCCCCCACCCATTTAAGCAAGCCTATCCTATATAATCTATACTAATAAAAGGGTAATATGCTAATTAGATCGGATCAACCGGCCATCTTCCGAATGTCCAACTTCCTTCCAGACAAAGCCATGGTGGTGGGGGCTAAGGCAGAGGCAGTTAGGGGTGAACAGGTTGGCTGGGGAGGGCAGTTGGGGGCAAGATCAGGCCCACAGCGGAGGGCAGTTAGGGGCGATCAGGCCAGCAGGGGAGGGCAGTTAGGGATGATCAAGCAAGCAGGCAGGCAGAGGCAGTTAGGGGCAATCAGTCAGGCAGGCAGGTGAGCCGTCAGGAGCCAGCAGTCCCAGATTGCGAGAGGGATGTCCGATTGGAGAGGGTGCAGGCTGGGCTGAGGGAACCCCCCCTTGCATGAATTTCATGCACTGGGCCACTAGTATATCTTATAAAAACAAAAGAAGCATCCAAAAGGGTAATTTTTGATAAGTTTTTCATATATGAGTGTGTATATATATATATATATATATATATATATATATATATATATATACAACATTCTCAAAATAATAACATTTGTAAATAATTTTTACTAAATAAATAGCTAATTGCCTTAAAGGTGATAAAATTCATTTTTTAAACAGCCAGAAAACAGTATGTAGGAGTTTATTTTACTCTGATTTAATTTATATATATATTAGAGGCCTGATGCATGAAATTCATGCAAAGGGCTTGGCCCTCGCAGCCACGGTGGCTTGCCTTGTTCCTTGCAGCCATGGCAGCTTCCTCGGCCCTTGCAGCTGCAGCTTCGTCCAGAAGGTCATCCAGAAGGACGTCCGGAAGGTAGTTCGGCTGTCCGGTCTAATTAGCATATTACACTTTTATTATTATAGATGAGTTTTAATATTTTTTTTTACTTGTAGATAAACAATGTTCATTGATATTAGGGAGATGTACTTTTAGAAATGTTTCTACAGCTAAACAGTAAAAAGATAAAACTATTGTAAATCCTAATTATCTCATTGGAAATGAGCTTCCTTCTCTCCTGTCTTTGTCTCAAATAAATGTGAACAGTGAACTCTGATTGTCATCCAGTCATACAACACTGAGAGCTGAGAGGGTGAACTCCGTAAAAACAAACATGTTTACTTATTAAAGACTAGCTAAACAAAACCCTGAAGATTAGGTTATACAATTATTTTTACTTTTCCACTTATAGCTATCAAAAGCTTTTCTTCTTTTTTTCTTAGCAGTATTTATTTCTCTTAAAACATGTAAGGTGAGTATAATGGCATCTGGTGATTTCCTTCACCTGTTAAATGTTTTAACAATATTTTAAGTTGAATTTCCATGTTGAAAATCTGTTTCTGCAGACTCATCTCAATAACCTCATACATATTCAATCCAGGAAGAGGAAACACATCCAGTTCCAAATCCTTGTCTTGCACTAATTTTCTGTGAATTTATATAATTATATATTATAGATAATAAATATACTCCAAAACTATTGTGTTTTTGGAGGTTTTTTTGTAAAATGATAATATTCACACTATCTAAATATATAAAAGGCTAATATGCAAAGTGTCCCCTTGGGAGTTTGACTAGGAGTTCAATCACTCGCTATGACGTGCGCTGACCACCAGGGGGTGGCACAGAACAAAGGAAGGCCTGGCCGGCAGCCAGAAGACCCTGATCGCCCTGATTGGCGGCCAGGACTAGGGACCCTACCATGCATGGATTTCATGCACCGGGCATCTAGTATTAAATAATAAATAGAATTTCATTAAATATTTCTAATTTTAAATATTTAATATAGTGCTTATAAATATATTTTAAATCAATTAAAATTTAAAATATCCCACTAAAATATATATTAAAGTACTTTTTTTCTCTATGAAAAGTTATAATTGTTTGTTAGATTCATAGATAAATGTTGATTGAAGGAATAGCTAAATATAATGTCATTAGTTATTTACACACAATTAGAAGATATATAAATAGATAAGGAAAGAGAGATGCACATTAAAACATACTTTAAGATAAAATTTACTAATATTTATATCATAAATACATGAATTGTGATTTCTTTAGAAAACCATGTTGTAGTGGACATGATTTATTCCTGTATTATTTCAAAGAAACATTATTATTGTACACGTTGACCATATTCAAAATCTATACACATAGATTGAATAAAAATAATGTCATTATATAAGCACTAAATTATCCAAAGCATTTATTTTATATTCATCAAGTAGGACTATATTTTAATATCAAACAAAAGAGAACTCAAAATTAGAAAAGCACCATTTTTACAATTTCTAGAGCATTATGAAACAGTGGGTGTTATGTTGGTATTTTTCTCACTGCCTCATTTTGTATAAGCACAGCAGTTTAGAAACAATAAGACACTTATTACTATACAAAACTGTTAATGCAATAGTAATAGTCAAGTATATGTATGATCAGTTATAAAAGCTGTAAAGGAGGGCAAAGAGAAATTTCTGTGTCACTTTAAATTTAAAATGTGTCATATGAAAAATCTCTTAACTGTAGTGTTCCTTTTTAATATTTCAGAATTCTTAATATCATATCAGTTTGCATATGCAGTATTTTTAGGTTTCTCTTCTAAAATCACATATATTGAAAAAAAACATGTCCACTTTGCGGAAAATCATATCTATAAAATACAAAGAAGCCACATGCTGCTTTTCTTTTGCAGTTCTTTGTGCTTCTTTTTTAAAGAGTCTTTTTAAACCCAGTAGACTCTCATTTTAATATTAATTGTAATATTTTGCACTTTGATAGTGCTTTTACTCTGAAGAAAGGCAAAGCACTTAGCAATGAAAAATCTCAGCCATCACCCAGAACAAATCTGCAAGGCAGGATTCCATAAATGAAAAGCCAATTTAAACTAGGAATTGATTTGAATTCATAGCCCTTTCAATCAGGCAAATGGAAAATAACCAATTTTTCACCTACCCTAAGGGTTTGCAGCAGAAGAGAAAGGTAAATTCCACTACTGGGAACCTTGTGGTTCAAAAGACATATGGGAAGGAGGAATGGGAAGGAGGAAAGCACAAGAATTACATACTAAACCTGTCTACATGAAGCTGATAAAATGGATTATAGCATGCTTCCAGGGAGCAAAACTTTGCAAGAGATACATTTCTGAGCAATGCATACTAATCAAGAAACCTGGGAACACAGTAAAACGGAACACAGTAAAACACACACACACACACACACACACACAACCACACTCTACATTTTCTTTTCTGTTTATAATCATTAAATACACATACCTTAGTGTATGTACAATTGAATGAAAGATTATTCAGTCTTAGGTGATTATTGTTAATGATTAGATAAATATATAACAAATATGTAGTATATCAGTCTAACCTGTTTATCAAGGAAAATTCTGATTCAGCTTAAAAATTAAGACTTGTATTTCCTGATATACTTGTAATTATAAAATACAATTTTAATTGTAAGGAACATTGTATACTATATTTAGTAATGCAATTTAGAAATGGGTTCAAATAGTAAACACAATTATCTTAAATTCAGACATTTAAGAATAGACAGTATTTCACCAGTATCATTGGGCACCAATTAAGTACTAGACTTGACTCAATGAACAAGTGTCACAAGATCACTAAGTTCATGGTGTGTATTTTTCAATGACATTTTAGTTAGCAAGTGTAATAGAAACAGTATTTCTTGAAATTCTTAAACCTTATTTTGTACCCACATTTCCTCTTTAGCAGCCATCTAAGACCTATTTAAACTGGAACTTTGAAGAGACTTCTGTTACTGTCTAGCGAGGTTATCAGTGAAGATAAAATTCACCTTCTTTTGTTTTCTTGTTTGAGAATATTTGAGGTTCTAATAATGAGCTTCTCTGTTCAACATCAAAGTGGAGGTGTTCCCAATATTAATGTTTGTTATTAAGCTTTTCAGCTGTCTGGTAGCTCAAGTGGTCTATAGTTGAATACACTCTTATGCCAGATGGAATATCAGAAAATGTGTATGAGGCTTTAATTATCTGAAAACTCGCAGTGAACTGTTACTCATGATACCTGGGGATTTTAATGAAGAGCATACATATGTTCTTCTTGCTAATTGAAGATGAGCTTCATTTCAGAGGATTTAATATGAAATTTAAACATAAAAAAGAGAAAGATTGAAAGGAATTTTAAAAACCCAAAGTAAACTGCTAAAACTACCTATTGAATAGAAAGTTACTGGAGGTTTATATCTGTGTATGACAAATAATTGTGTTGAATATGTACAATATACATGATATAGAAGTTCAGGAAAGTATACATATTAATTTTTTCAGTTATCAAACAAGTGATATTTCACCACAGTATTAGTGATTTATCTGCAAAGAGTATTATATCTATAGACATAAAGATGAGTATTATAAACTTTTTAAAAAATATATTTTTTATTGATTTTATAGAGAGGAAGGGAGAGGACTAGAGACCTAGAAACATCAATGAGAGAGAAACATAGATCAGCTGCCTTCTGCATGCCCCCCACTAGGAATCTAGCCCGCGACAAGGTTCATGCCAGAATTGAACCTGAGACCCTTTAGTCTTTGGGCCAACGCTCTATCCACTGAGCCAAACTGGCCAAGCCTTAAAGACTTTTTTTTATTATTTGGGCTATAAATAATAATAGATTAATAATAGCTAGTATCAATTTAGATAACTGACTGAGGGTGTGTTGGTCTCTGATGCCAAATGGAGATTAAAAGGAATGGTGTCATTTTTTTGGAACGGTGTCAAACACAGCATATGTAACTCAATTGTCGAATTAAGAAGTGATACAATCACTTCTAGGACCATTTATTCCCAAAACATTCAGAATAAAAAAATAGGATGATATAATCCCGAAAGGTCACTAATCTGAACCTGTTTAAAATACTGCTTAATTTAAGTTTGGATTAGTTTGCAAAGTGGTATAATTCATAGGTTCTGGGAGTCCCAAGTAAAAGAAGTTGGGAACTCAGATTGTTAGCACAGGTAGCTAGATATTAATAAAGAAAGGGAGCAAAGGGAATCAGACATTATTTAGCATAATAAACTGAGGAGCTGAATTGGACACTGAGCCTGCTTGCTCCAGTAGAAAGCTATAGCTTCACACACTGCACAAGGGAACTCCAAGTCCCCAAAACAGGCTGGAAGGATTGCTAACTGGTCAGTACGACAGAGGAATAAAAATAGCCGGAGAAATTCCTCTGCTGGGCTCATACCCAGTAGAGATCAAGATGGCACAGGGGGAGGTACTTCCACTTTGAAACAAGTGCAGTAGGAACTAAGGTGACAACTATAGAGGCCCATCAGACCAGCCTGGGAAAAGGATCAGCTTGGATAAGGGATGCAGAATCCTGGAAGATCTAGGAAATAGATTGGTTAGGAGGTGGGCCCATTGGAAGCCAGCAAAAGATTGTGAAGTTGATTGGTTAGTTTGAAAGGGTGCTTGGTCCTTCCTACGCCTGAGATAATAGAGCCAGCGCTTAACAGCGGTTCTCAACCTGTGGGTCGCGACCCCTTTGGCGGCCGAATGACCCCTTCACAGGGGTCGCCTAAGACCAGCCTGCATATCAGATATTTACATTACGATTCATAACAGTAGCAACATTACAGTTATGAAGTAGCAACTAAAATAATTTTATGGTTGGGTCACAACATGAGGAACTATATTTAAAGGGCCAGAAGGTTGAGAACCACTGGCCTTGCTTGCAGGGTAACACAAACTTGTCCCTTCATTTGTGCATTCTCTCTCCAAGTGGCCCTAGCAGCTGCCTGGGCCCTGAGCAGACTGAGTGGTCCTGGGCACAGCTCCAGCCAGCCAGAGCACAGCTGGGAACAGATGCTTAGCCGGAAGGGGCAGAAACAGGGATTGAAACAATGGTGCAAGGTATCTGGAAACTGGCCCTTCTTCTGGGCCTAACAAAGGCAAGGCTGAACTTCTTTCCCAGTGGGACAGGTGGAGATGAGACATTGGGAACCTGGGGGCAGCCTCCTATTTCCACCCAAATCAATCTTCCCACATCTTCCCATATGTGGGTCCCTGGAATGCTTTCCTTGTGACTCCGTGAAAGAACACCATTTCCAACAGCACCATCATGACAAGATAATGAATTCAGGTTGATAAAATGTTGAAATACATTTTATGTATGTTCAATTCTTTTAGAGGGCTTATTCCAACTTAGTTTTTAACCATCTGAAGAAACAAAAACTAGTTTAGCTGAAACCGGTTTGGCTCAGTGGATAGAGCGTCAGCCTGCGGACTGAAGGGTCCCAGGTTCGATTCCGGTCAAGGGCATGTACCTGGGTTGCGGGCACATCCCCAGTAGGAGATGTGCAGGAGGCAACTGATTGGTGTTTCTGACACTCTGTCTCTCTCCCTTCCTCTCTGTAAAAAATCAATAAAATATATTTTTAAAAAAACTAGTTTAACATTCTAATAATATTAGAGTAAATATGGAGCAAATGATAGAGAATTAAAAGTTTTGAATTTTAAAGCTCTTACTTTTTAGATATTATGAATTCATGACCAATTTTGTAATCAGTTTCATTATGTATATTTGTGAATCCATGCTCCATTTTTATTTTTTTTATTTTTTAAATATATTTTATTGATTTTTTGACAGAGAGGAAGGGAGAGGGATAGAGAGTTAGAAACATCGATGAGAGAGAAACAGCGATTCAGCTGCCTCCTGCACACCCCCTACTGGGGATGTGCCCGCAACCAAGGTACATGCCCTTGACCAGAATCGAACCTGGGACCCTTCAGTCCACAGGCCGATGCTCTATCCACTGAGCCAAACTGGTTAGGGCTTATTTTTTATTTTTAAAAATATATTTTTAGCCCTGACTGGTACCCTAATTGACTTAGGCTGTGTTATTACCGCTACTGAATCAACATTATATGTTGGGAAGCCTAGTCTCTCCTATAAACATTCTGCTGAGGGTTCATCTGAAGGTGAAATAGGCTCTGTAATGGATTGTTCAACTTCCTTATTGGAGTCTGAGGTATACTTGGTATTATAGTTTTTACTTTTTCTCTTAGAAGAAGCAATTAAGCACACACTGTGAAAGTCTTCAACATGTGATCATTGCTATACTCAGGAGTTAACTCCAATTAAACACAAGAAAAACACGGAAAAGTGTCAGTTAAAACATATATATATTTATACATATATATATATAATTTTTTTTTTTTGCTACATGATAGCAAGGCTGGGAGTTTGCCAAATCCATTTCCCAAACTTCCTTGCTGACTTCCAGCCAGTTATGTTCTACTAATCCTTAGCATAGGTGGGAGATTGGAAAGTAGGAGAAGGAGAGAAAGAAGTCCCTTCCAGTTGTCCAGACTGAGTCTGAGCCCAGGCAGGCCCCACAATGGTACACACAATGGTCTGTAACTTAGTGGGCACCCTCCCTGCTCCTAACATCAGCCTTGCAGGAAACTCTTGTCAAGGTTATGAAATCTCATTTTCTTTTGTTTCCTACCATTCTTAGGAGCAGTAACTGTTTCCCATAATTATTCGACTCTGAATCACATGATAGTTTTTGTTTGCTTATTTGTTTTTGCCATTTTGTCTTTTGATACCAGTGTGGTCTTTAATTGAAATACTTTTTGTACTTTCTATTTCTTAAAGTCTCCCTCTTTGATAAAATATTTCACTTCTTTGAATCTCTCTTCTGTTACTGTACTTCTTGGGAAAACTTAGAGCCTCCATACACATGCATATGTAGCCACCTGCTTTAAGTGTCTGAATCTTACTGGAAAAGCATGCCAATGTGCAGACTGGGTTAGCACTCAACTCGTGATGTAAAATTTCAAATGCATACTCACCACTGTCCTAAAAATGCTTTCTCAGTTTTCTGGAATTTATCATCTGGGTGCTTTTCATAAACTTCAGTAGACTCTAATGTTTGCTCTCACCTTCTCTTGCCTTATAGGTCTGAACAATTAAAATAAACAAAAATAAAAATAGTAGAAGCACTCACACAGGAATTATTTCCATGAACACATACCCATCTGACTTTGCTACTGGAAATATCTCTTTTTACTGGATCATCAATTCCTATGTTGCTTAACAAGAACTGTCTTAGCATAAAAATATGATTATTTCATTCTTATCATTAGATATCCTCCCTTAAGCCACATTTCTCCACAGTTAATGGCCATTTCTTTGTCCCTTTCACAGTAAAACTTTTTGCAGTTCTTTAGGGCTTTCACATACCCTTATTTCTAATTCTGCTCTCAGAACATTCAGATTCTGACTCCACCCCTCTGCTAACTGCCATTAGATAGGTCTTGCTCCATTTCTCAGAAACTCAGTGACCGCTTCCAGAAATCTCAGTAATAGCTTCTCTCCCACCTCACAGGCTGTATCACTTAAGTTTTTTTTTTTTTTTCTGGTCCTTGCACTTCACCATTTACAAAGATGATATGGTTGATTTTCTCCTCTCCTCATAGTTTTATTTACCATTTACATGTTAATGATGTTCCTGTTTATATCTACAAGCCAGACTTCTCCTGTCCTCCAAACTCATGTATGTAAGCGCTTAGCCTACATATCAAGTAATTTTCTCATATAAATCCTTTTCTCTCCTCTAGTTACTCTCTTCTTCCTCTATTTTATAGTATTCCTAGTTCATATAATGTAAAAAGCATCTCAGTTATTTATTTTCAATTTATTTACTTAATTCCTGACTAGAATATAAGTCCTTAAAAGCAGGGACAGTTCTGCTTTATTACCACTGTATCACCAGCTTCTAGAAGAGTGACTATTGTATATCAATTGCTCTGTAATTTTTTGGTTACACAAGTAAAAGCATGAACAACCCCTGAGAAGTCCTCAATTGCCTGAAAAATTGCTTATAGAATATATGCATTTTAGCCAAATAAATGGGAATACATATATGGCTATTTGAATAAAGATATAGACTGTATAATGGATTCGAGTTGTTTCTACATGGGTATACAATTTTATGCAAAAATAGTAAGTTCTTGCCCTAACCGGTTTGGCTCAGTGGATAGAGTGTCGGCCTGTGGACTGAAAGGTCCCAGGTTCGATTCCGGTCAAGGGCATGTACCTTGGTTGTTGGCACATCCCCAGTAGGGGGTGTGCAAGAGGCAGCTGATTGATGTTTCTCTCTCATTGATGTTTCTAGCTCTCTATCCCTCTCCCTTCCTCTCTGTCAAAAATCAATAAAATATATATTTAAAAAAATAATAAGTTCTAGAGGTTTATTTTACTACATAGTGCCTATTGTTAACAATATGACTGTTCACTTAAAATTTTGTTATGAGGGTAGACCTCATGTTGTGTTTTTAGCACACATATAAAACAGTCAATTAAATAAAACAAATACAAAGTAACACATGGAAATTTTAGGTGTTAGGTATGTATATTACCTTGATTTTGTGTGATGTATACATGTCCAAGCTCACCAAATTGTATACATTAAGCAAGTGCATTTATTGTGTATATAATATTTTAAATAAAGCTGTTAAAACAAAAAGGAGGCCCCTTTTGCAGGATTATGTCTTTTTAGGGAGGCTTATTCTGTATGCTTGGGTACATGTTATAAAATATCATATATTAAGCATTATAATTGTTAAAATATGTTCAGAATTTTATTTAAAATAGACATTAGAAAATGTCTCCTAAATCTGACCCTTTTCTTCTCTGGAAAGTATGTGTCCACAAAATTGATAATAATTGTTAACTTTTATCAAGGATTTATTATTGATGCTCTCATTAACTACATTTCACAAATTTCATTGAATACACATTAAAAGATATAAATGTTTTTTAAATATGTTTTTATTGATTTGAGAGAGACAAAGACATTGATGCCAGAGAGAAACATGGATAGGGTGCCTCCTACATGCCCCCTACTGCGGATCAACCCTGCAACTGGGGCATGTGCCCTGACCAGTAATTAAACTGGCAACCTTCTGGTACATGGGACTGATCTCAAACAACTCAACCACACCGGCCAGGGCTGCACATGAAAATATTTTGAGAACTAACCTTTACATATGGAGACTGAGGGTTATTGAGATAGAATCTTCAGGCTAAGTCACCCACCCAGTAAGTGCTGGGAATTATAGCTGGAAAAAAAACATATATATATATATATATAATTTTCTTAAAGATTAATAATTACTGGAGAATTTCTTTGTTCCATGGATTATTTACTTAATCCACTATGAAATCTATATAACAAATTTTCTATTTGAATAAATATCTAGACTGTAATAACACATGGATCCTTTTTTACTATTTTTTATTTATCTTGTTTTTCTTTCTTTATATTAAATGAGAACAGCAGTATGCAAAACTTTTAAGCATTTTAATTTATTTTACTTTTCTTTGAGAAATAGTGTCCTTAAGTAGAAATAATTCTATCTCTAATGTGGCTATTTAAATACTTTATACATTTAGGTTCTCTTCATGAATCTTTAGCATATATTTTAGGTAAAAATTATAACTTAGCCACACACTGCATTTTATATCTGGATATAGATAGGGGTTTTTTATTAAAATTTGTAGTTTGTGTTGTCTTATTTTATTATAGTAATAAAACTTCATTAGCTTTGATCAGATGACTACACAAATAACCTATTTGAAACTCTCAAAGCATGCAAGAAAAAGAAGCTTATGAAGTCAAGATAATAAGACACTTCCAAAGAGGAAAAAAAAAGTCAAGGTTGGTAGAAGGGAAAGTCCTGTGTGAAACAGTTTAAATACTACCAATATTTTTTATTAAAATATCACAGAGTTTACAAATGAAAACAAAACAAAAAAATAAGTAAGAGCTTAATCTGTAAAGATGTGTTGGGCCAGGAACAGACCACAGCCTCCTGTGTCTGAATTTTATTTTACAGAGTTGGGGCTGCTGGGCTTGAGTCCTACCGGCTTAAGCCCTGTGATCTTTTCCTAACTCAAAAGGGCCTTCTTTTAAAAACAGAAGTTGGACATTTACCTGACAACAAACACTAGAAAAAGATTATACAGACATAAAAAGTTTCATTGGTTGGTTTTTGTGCCTTTAGGATATTTACAGATACTATAGATATTATGCCTTGTGGACCACATAGTCTCTGTTGCCACTATTCAGCTCTGCTGCAGGAGCATGAAGGCAGCCATAGGCAGTGCCTACATGGATGGATGTGGCTGTATATTAGTAATACATTTATGAATGCTTAATCTTGAATTTCATGTTATTTTAATGCGCTAGGAACATTTAATTGTTTTCAACAATTAAAAAATATAGATTCCAGCCCTAGCCGTTTGGGCTCAGTGGATAGAGCATTGGCCCGTGGACCAAAGGGTCCAGGGTTCAATTCCAGTCAAGGGCATGTATCTGGTTACAGGCTCCTCCCCAGCCCAGACCCTGGTCGGGACTCCTGAGGGAGGCAACCCTCAAATTAATGTTTCTGTCAGTTATTCCCTCTCTCTTCCACTCTCTCTAAAAATCAATGGGAAAAATATCCATGAGTCAGGAATATATATATATCTATATCTATATCTATATCTATATCTATATCTATATCTATATATATATATATATATATATATATATATATATATATATATATATAAATTCCAGTCCTAGTTGGTTTTGTTCAGTGGATAGAGCTTCAGCCTGAAGACTGAAGGGTCCCTGGTTTGATTCTGATCAAGGGCACATGCCTGGGTTGCAGGCTCCATCCCCAGTAGGGTGTGGAGGCAGTCGATCAATGATTCTCTCTTCTCTCATCATTGCTACAGTGGGGCCTTGACTTACGAGTGTCCTGACTAACGAGTTTTTCGAGATACGAGCTGTCTCTTGGCCGATTTTTTGCTTTGAGTTGCGAGCTAAAATTCGGGTTACGAGCCAGCTTCAGATACCCCACTGCTAGTTGGCGCAGAGAACGTCACAGTGAACGCCACAACATCAGCCCAGCAGCCCGTGTCTCACTCGTTCACTGTTGATTTGACATACGAGTAATTTGAGTTACGAGCTCCGCCATGGAACGAATTAAAATCGTAAGTCAAGGCCCCACTGTATTTCTATTTCTCTCTCCCTCTCCCTTCCTTTCTGAAATCATTATATATATCTCTATCTATCTATCTATCTATCTATCTATCTATCTATCATCTATTCCATTCGTAGCTTGCAATCCTTACAAAAGCTATGTTTGTCTGGATTTGTCCCACAGACCACAATTACAGACCCCTCTTCTAAATGAGTGAAACTATAACCATTCCCCATCGCCTCCAGTAAGAGGAATGGTTTTAGGTTGCTGTTTTTTTTTAGATGTTTACAGAATATTTTTATTTAGACAGATACAGACAGATTATTTGAATAGGTATTTAAGATCTGAAAAAGGACACCATGTTTTTAAGCTGGAAAAACATAATTCCAGTAGCTTTTAAATTGCATTCTTTATCATTGCGATTGTGTTATATTTAACAAATTAGTGACACTTGTTTCAGAGAAATTAGCATGACCAATTATGTCTATTTCCTTCTGACTTATAAATTTTCTGAAAGTAGACAACAGGTTTTATCAAATATCACAGCATCTCAGTGTTTAGTATAATGTTTACATCTTGGGCCCTTTAAAGTGTAATCCTCAGAACCACCACAGCACACCTGGGTGTCTTATGTAAAATGCAGAATCTTGGGTGGTGTGTGGGGGTGGGGTGGGGTGGGGGGTTGAGCTGGGTGGAGATTGTAGATTGTTGAAAGTATTACATATGTCCTCTTTTCCCCAAGAGACATGTAGGTTGTTTGTCTATACCTTGGCCTCAGAGCACATGGCAGCTCACCCCCCCATCCCCCCGCCGCCCCACCTGTGAAGAGAAATGCTACTCAGAATCTCTATCTCTCTGTCACATCCTCTGTCACTGCCAAATGCCTCAGGACCTTCCTATCCGGTGGCTATTCTAAGGGTCCAAAGGGAACATGGCAAAGCCCCTCTGACTTTAGAGCCTCACCTACTAGCACTTTACCTTAATCTTTACAAAATTGTGGTCCAGAATAAGGCATCCGGATAACACAGGTCCCCCTATCTGCAAAAGGCATTATCAGCTCCTTCCAACCTATAATTCTTTGAACTTAAAGGGACAGGTTTTCCATTTCGACTTCCTCTTTGACAACATATGACAGTCACATCCTACCTGGTATTCTCTCTGGCCTATGGTCTAATAAAATATTATATGGTCAGTTCCCCAAGGCCTGTCCTCCATTTGCTAATAAAAATTGCAATTATTAAAAAAAATCTCATTTATTTTCTTACCAAATCAAATTTTCAAAAGAACAGTTTGATTATGGAGTTAGCAGAATATTTGCTAGTTAATATTAAATAATATATATTTTCTCTGTAAAGTGGTAAACAGCATTAATTAAATATCAGGAAGCCAAGGTAACAGGATTTTGAGAAAAGGAAAAATACAACAAAAAATGTAAACGCCTAATTCATGGCATATTAGATCATCCTAAAAGTTAAACTAAAATTAAGGTTTAGGGAAAGCAATTCAGTTTTCAGAACTTTGATTTTCAGTGGCTTAGTTTACAATAAAAGTTAAACTTTTGGAATTGAAGCAGATGGAAGTGTATTTGATAGACTCTTCTCATTCTCCCATTCCACAGCCAATTGTGCAGATTTTGATGGGGTTGCAGAGCTGTATGAAGCAACATATATTATGATGTAAATGCCATCATTATGACATATGCTTAAACTTCTGCTGAGAAATAAATAAAATATCTTGAAATGCCTGCTGTTTATCCCAGCTGTTTATTTCTCACAGCCCATAAATGGAAAAGTCACACAGTTTAGCATTTACATGCTAGAGAGGCATTTGGAAATAATTAAAACTCTTCCAGAGAGTGCTTTCTGTTTGTTCTGAATTATAATTAACCGATAATTTCAACAACAAAAAAAGAGGTCAAGGGCATCAACTGAGAATTAAAGTGTATATTTCCCCCCAGGAAAGTGGAAAACGATCAAGAATTGCTCCTTGCCCCTAAATTTCCAATAGTGGAACCCATAAGTGCGAAGGCATTTCTGGAAACAAGTATAGGCCACCCCATCTGTGTGCCTGGCTGCAGTTCCAGTGGAGACACAATTACCAGTGGGAAACTTGTTCCTGTTTGAGGTTGATTGCAATGATTCTGAGTTATGATGACACTAATACACACAAATAAGGGAGAGCCAACGGAGTTGCCTTTCTAGTTAAAAGTGGTGCGACATCTTATGAAATTAAGAAAACAAACAAGTTGAAATCTTCTAAAATTATAAACTAATAAATAATTTCATAAAAATATTTTACTAATTACTGTTTTATTTTTTCATAAATGTGCTTACAGCCACAAGCTCATTATATAAATACTCCATTTTGTTTCACATAAAATTTAAGTTGCTTCTTTTTTTAAGAACAATGTGGCAGTATGTTTTAAATTTGTTGGAATGCCAGTGGTTAAGTGGGCCAATAGATTCTCTGTACTTTCTCACTCTAATTAACTATTTATCACTAAGTTAGGTAAAGTTATATTATAATGACAGTACATTGCTATTTTAGAGAAGCCTTCGATTTTAAAATGGTTTTAGAATTTCAGTTTTGTAAGATGAGAAGAGTTCTGGTGATGATAAATAATATTACCAAAATGAAAACTTAAAAATGGTTAAGGTAACAAATTTGTTATGTATATGTACCATAATTAAAAATAAGGAAACACTTCAATAAAAATAGATTAGGAAACTAATATTGGGGAATTAATATTAAATGTTTTCAAGAAGTCAAGGATGAATATATTTTCAAGTATAGTAGCACTCAGGGGTCAACTTTAAATCATTTTATTAAAATAATTTATTTCTAGACAAACACTCTGAAAAAATAAATGCTTACCTAAAAGTACTTCCAAGAACTATATAATCAGAGGATTGAAAATATATGATTGATTATCTTTGTTAAAATAGTGTGTTACACTAAAGCGGGGGGGGCAAGGCTGTCATTATTTGGGTAATGAACAGGGGTTTAAAATGAATATAATCTATTATGTATATTCTCAGAAGCAGCATATGGAATCAAGAAACCATAGGTATGAGAGTAAAGGCAAGTGTTACTCAAAGCTTAGCTAATGGACTAGGGCTGTGTTTCACAACTTGATTTTATAGGCTGCCTATGATTGTTGCTTAGATAGCACTTTCTATAGGAAGTCATCACTGACCTTTCCATTGTCCTGAACTCTACTGGATCATCCTGATTTGTTCTCTCTATAGATCCCATCATAGAACTTATTATAAGCCTCTGAATTTCTTGCTTATTTTCCCCCAATGACTTCTGCTGAAGTCAGAGTTCAAGTTCATCATGTGTAGCATTGTATCTCTAATGCCTAGCACAGCACTCAAAACATAGCACATGAACAATTATACTTTCTAGCTTAAAGAACAATAGGCTTAATTTAAGAAATCAAAAGGAGATTTCTATAACAATGTACTTAGTTATGAGATTTTCATGCTTGACCAAGGATGAAGGAGAGAGAGAATTGAGGATGTTAATAAAAGTTCAACTAAATTATTCACCATATACATACAGTAAGTATGACAGGAAACAAAATTTGCTGTGAGGGGCTCAAAGACCCTATGTTCTAGTCAGCTTAAAAACTGATGAGGATTCCTGGTCAGGGCACATGCCTGGGCTGTGGGCTTGAACCCCAGTGGGGGACATATAGGAGGCAGCCAATCAATGTTTCTCTCTCATCATTGATGTTTCTCTCTCTCTCCCTTCCTCTCTAAAATTAATAAATATATATTTTTAAAAAACTGATGAGGAGGCAGTGCAACTGAAGGATTTTTGAATATAGTTGAAAGTGGTGTATTAATAATTCTGGAGAAGGCTCATGGCCATTGGTAGTTCAGCTAAAACTTACAAAAATTAATGAAATAAATGTTTTAAAAATCCAAGAACTATGAGTCTAGAATATTATAACTATAATGCACAGACATTATATTATCCAACAAGACAACAGGAGTTTTAAAAACTAGCATCCTAGATTATCAGAGATGGATATGCAGGTTTAAATAGTGTAGATGAGCCTGGCTTGTATGGCTAAGTGGTTAGAGCATAGGCCCATGTACAAAAGGATCATAGGTTCAATTCCTGGTCAAGGACATGTACCTGGGTTGCAGGTTTGATCCCTGCCTCCCTTGGCTAGTATTTTGGAGGCAACCAATCAATGTGTCTCTCTCATATTGATTTGTCTCTCTCATATCGACATTTCCCTCTTCCACTCTATCTGAAATTGGTGGGACAATATCCTTGGGTGAGGATTAACGACAATAAAAAATAGTTTTAGATGGCATGATTAAAATCACTGGAAATATGTGTTACATTTATTATACCATTGTTAGGCATAGAGTTCTGTGTCCAATATCCATGAGCTATTTTCTGTTAATAGACTTAAGTTTCTTTATTTGTTAAGAGGGAAAAGAGAACATTTCAAAACCTTTTTGACCAGTGTCATATGCAGTTTTATGGGAGTTTAGGCCAAACATAAAGTTAGAAGAAATACAGTCCTCAACAAAACAAGACATCCTTTCCTTCTGACACTCCCTGCAAGTCCAGGATACTGGCTAGAAGGACTCACAGAACTCACTATAGGTTGGCTATGGCTTATTACAGGGAATGGATACAGATTAAAATTAGCCAATGGAAGAGGCACATAGGATAGAGTCCGGAGAAGCACTAAATGCAGAGCTCCCAGTGTCCTCTCCGTGGGGAGTTAGGAGGTGTTACTTACCTGTATCAATGAGCAGCAATACCCAAAATTGCCAATGGGGGCAGCTCAGTCCGGAATTCAGCTTCAGTACTCGGTTGTTACTAGGGTTCCGCTTCCCCCATTGCTGATCTCTAGTTCCATTGCAGGGGATACTGTGTGACTCAAAGCCTTACCCTCCATCACAATGTTGGGCTTTCTGTCCTGGTCAGCCCCCTCCCAAATCTGGTTGGTCAGGCCCCTACACAAAAGCACTCATGTCAGGCATAACGTTCTGAAAGAGATTATCTCCCTGAAGCCAAGGGTAAGCCAGAACTCTTTTAGGGTAAAGTTAAATTCCTTACAAGACAAGTATGTTTACCATTTCAAGGATCTCTAATAATGATTCCTAAGGTTTGAGACAGTATTGTTTGTAAAGTTTCTTATTCATTTATTCTATCACAGTATTTCTTAAAATATATATTTATTGATTTTAGAGAGGCAGGGAGAAGGAAAGAGAGATAGAAACATCAATGATGAGAGAGAATCATTGATCTGCTGCCTCCCACATGCCCCCTACTGGGGATCAAGCCCTCAACCCAGGCATGTGCCCTGACCTGGAATATCACCGTAACCTCCTGGTTCATAGGCTGAGCCACACTAGCTGGGCTATTCTACTGCAATATTAACACATGTTTACCAGGAATATGGAAAAAGATGCAGCCCCAAAGGAAAAGGTGGTAGTTAGATCATCCCACTTATATGCCAACTCTAATATGTGGCTTGCATGTTCACTCTCTTTGGCTTATTAGAGTTAATTAAATTTTATCCTTTTAAAATCTAATCACTTGTGCACCTTCCATAATTAACTTTCTACAGTCAATTTTTCTGCAATGATTTAAGAAAGATTTTCATGTATTTAGCTCCCGTTATTTTATGTATTCTGTGATATTAGAAAAATGTCACTTAATTTGTATAAATTAAATATAAATATTTTCATTATCCATAAATCTTATATTTATTTAGTAGAGGCCCTGCTATCATGGGATGTTTTTCTATTAGAAACTTTGACAAATGTGTTGTAACCATAGAAATGATTTGTGAGACAACAGAAGTAGCCAACATAGATTAAATTAATGTGTTAGGTTGAGTATTCACACAACATGCTTTACTTTAATTGATTACTCTTTGGTCAAACTTAAATTACTAATATCAGTGCTAATAGAAGAAAATGAATATTTAATAAAACACCCTTTGTATCATAGTAGCAGATTAATGTAAGTGAAAAAGCTACCATTTGGATTAGGCTTTCAAGGCTATTTCGATATCTTGAATACATGCAAGGTTAAAGCTTATGAATATAAAGAGCAGGATGAGTTGAAATAATTTAACAAAAAGTCTCTGCAATTAACTTTGAATTATGATCCATTTAGATTTTAAAATTAAGTAACACACTTAAATTGAGAAAAAGTGGCCATAATTGTTTCTAGCCTTGGAATTGCAGAAGACACATTTATCAATGGGTTATTTAGAATAAAATGATATCAACAAAAATAATAGAATGAGTAAGTGAGTAAATGGAAACATGATTAATTTGTGAACTTTATAACTTAGCATTTATTGATTCTTACATGTAGATAACCTTAATACAAAATAATTCATGGGTAATGTACATTTACCCCCTCAATCATTAATCATCATTATTATCACGGTCAATAATAAAACAGAGTTTTGGGAATAAAACTCAAATCATTAACATTAAGGAATATCACACAGTATTAAAATTTAAAAAAAATAATTATATAACTAAGAACATGTAAGATACTATTGAGACTAAAAATAGAATAATATTACAGATAAGAAAAGGAAGGCAAATTTTATTCATTCTTACATACTAACTTCTTTAACTCCTAAACAGGAATTTTGCAATTGTTAACATTTTTAAATTCCTTATTCTGTAGGTATATTATACAAAGGAACCCTGTGTATACTATAAAATCAAAAGTGTGTAATACCCTCGCAGTTTACTATGATTGCTGTACTTCAATTGTGTTTTTGGCTCCATGGATTTTATTGCATTGCATGTTAAAATTCAAAATCAATGGTTGGAAGCAATTAATTCCTGTTTTATTCCCTCCATGTTTCTCCTGATGTGTCTGTTAGGAGATGGAAACATTACCACTGAAAACCAGAAGGCACAAGCATAGTCAGTGTCATGGGTATACACCCCATGCAGCCACACTGGGCTCTAGGCATAGATGAGTTATACCCTTTGTTTAATGCTCTGTTGTTGTCATCTTAAAATTTTGAAGAATTTTCAAACAGAGACACTGCATTTTCACATTGTACTGTGTCTTGTAAATTCTATAGCCAGACCTGAGTATACATAGCTATACATAGTGGCAAAAGTGTAGGTGACATCAATGTGGAAAACGGTCATATCTGACTCAAGGAGAGACTGACTAAGCGTAACTGCTGGCCATGTTATTTAAATGAGCCATCCACTTCAGAAATAATTGGAGAGATCATGACTGCTCTCTGAAACACAGAATAAGCCCATGACCTCAATTTTTATTCCTTTCTAAAATAGCCTGGCTCTGCTGAAAATATTCTCACTGGCAAAGTGGTGAAGAGACCTTTATCTGACTTAATAAAAAGCAAACAAATGAATAAGAACAAGAACAACAAAAGGAGGAAGAGTATTATCAATATTCAATTGGAAAAAAATCAAGGGGAAATTACATTGAGTACAAAGAGGATTATTTTATAATGACACATCTTATCCACAAAGAATATATAACAGTATAAATAGAAAACACTTTTAGAATAATGAGAACATGGTTAATAAAACGCCTGACAACATAAATGTAGATCTTTTCACTTATCTCTCAAATGGCATCAAATATGTCCATAGAAAAATCAGATATGATATAGATTTTGAAGAACATTATTCATAAGTCTGAGTTTTTAGGTTTATGTGAAAATTTAAAATTAGACCAAATAGACATGTCTGGGAAACATTCAAAATATATGTTCTCACAGCAATAAATATACTGTATTCAATTATTAAAACTAGAAAAATATCACAGTTTCTGGCCTCAGTGCAATAACTCAAGAAATTAATAAGCTTAATACCACAACAACCAGTAGGAAATTATAATATAGAACTTATCTAAATGGCTCTATTTTTTCAAAAGGAAATCAAAATTACAAAAGACTATTTAGAAATTAATGACGGTCAGAACAGAACTCAAAAAAAGTATAAAAATATACTTAAAGCTATACTCAGAGATAACAGGAAGGGCTATCAATTATTTCATGTGAATATATATCATGTTAACTATTAAGTTTGAATTCATTTATTGGAAAAGGGGACATAAAATTATACAAAACTAGAAATAATATTCAATGAGAATTTATTATATACCAATGCTGTTCTACAAATATTACATTCATTATCAATTACAGTCTTGAATAATATTATTGTTGGCCCTATTTTAGGTGTGAAGAAACTCAGGCACAGAGATGTCAAGTAACTTGCCTAAGGTCACACAGCCATGCCAATGGAAGAGGTAGTTTATGAATGAAATCAGTGCAGATCCCTTACCTGCACTCTTAATCTCTATGCTTATCCCTGATACATCATCATAAAATAGCTCATACTGATAACGTGATTAAGCCCTGTTCTGAGTGGTTTACATGTTTTAATGAATGAGGGCAAAAGAAAGACTAAATGGATAGAAACCACTTGAAATGAAACACCAAAAGTCTGTTACATCCACATGGAAGGGAATTGTATTCTTTTAATCATAGTTTCACTATTTTTGGAACATAAAATATTGACCAATAAATTCTATTTTAAGCTGTGACAGTCATTAAGGCTGATCTTTCTGACTCTAACTATGTTTTCTTTTGGGAGAGAGGAGGTCATAAATGTAAATGAAAGCTTCATTGAATTAAGGGGAGATAGCAATCCTGGAAATCTAGCCAGGGGCATGTCAGCGGATGCTACAAAGCAAAAATTAGGGGTAAGGACACACAATAGTTTTAATCTATTCTGATGTCACCAGCGGTACCTCTGCCAGGGCCACCGTCATAGCTGCCACTGCTAGAGCTATCAAGGCAATTACTGCTGCCACCACTGTGATGACCCAGCAACCCCAAACTTTCCCACCTCTTCAGCCAAACATCCCGCTCAGAGAGGCCACCTTAAAATGTGCTCTTGGTTAAACCTGAGTCACATGTCTGACCACAATCCCCCAGGAAGAAGCTGCCCTCTCCCCTCCTATAAAGAGAGAAATAAACAGTGGGCAAGGAAATCCTCCTCTGTCCGTGCCGCACACTTGGTATCAGAAGAGTGGTTAGGCAGCACACAAACGCACACATGGAAAAAGCTCACATTAAAAAACATAGAGTTGCTTGTTTCTTTTACTTTTTCATGAGATTCTCAAGAGCAAAAAATATTCCAGTTGTTTTTTTTTTTTTTACTTGAATTCATTAGGCCTTTGATAAAAGCATATTGACAGAGTGATGAATATTTAAATGAACGAATGAATGATTAAAAGTATGTTTCTTTCTAGAAGTTTATGGACGACTTCCACCAAACAAGTAAGGCACATCAATTAGAAACATCACAGTGTAATTTACTGCATCATATCCAGCTTAATGCATATCTCCTTTCTATACAATTCATAACTGACCAGAACATTTTATGGTTTGTCTTGACTGTCATCAAAATTAAAAAGAAAATCCTAGTCATACTGAAAGACAGGAAAAATGTTAATATATTGCCTATGTGTTGTTGACACCATGTACTATTTCCTACAAAATGAAGAATGACAAATTGCAAATTACATGACCTGTGAAATACACTATCATTTACTGCAAGCCTTCCTTCGAGAATTTTATATAGTAGGATAAATATGCTGTCAAAAAAACAAGTACGTAAAAAAAGTGACTTATAAAACTGTCATCTATTTGAGTGGCAGTTTTCTTTATAAAAACTTTTAAAATATAAGAATGTTAAAATATATATATATATATATATATATATGTGTATATATATTCCTAAGTACTTACTAACTTTAAACTTAACAGAGAAAAATGAATGCAGAAAAGAATGTCTGTTCTGAAAATGTGAACTTAGTTCATATCTTAGTTTATGTTGGAAATATGGGCTTACATTTGTATAAGGTGTACATTTGAAAGGAAATCTTAAAAGTATTATTTTGTTCCTTGAATCAAATAAAAAAAAAGAAAAAATTCTTTGTACAATCAGGAGTAGGAGATGCATGAGTAGATTCGTTCTAGATTATTTCTAAAATAAGTTTTCAATATAATTTATGTAACAGTCAGAATTCAACACTCAGTGAGTCAGGTGGGGAAAAAAGGGTGAAATTGTGGAAAGGTAAAATAACAAAAAGGAAATATGGAAGACACAGTTTGAAATTCCTTTTGTGAGGTTGTATAAAAAATGCATAAACAAATAATGTGTAATGCATTGTACTAAGCAAATAGAACTAGGAGTGTTTTAACTCAAAAGACTTTGTTTCATAGAGATCCACAGAATTTTTACATTTGAGTTCCGCTTTAGGGAATTTACAATGAAAACATTCGAATTGTCCTAAGGGAAGTTAATTAATTAATGAATTATGTCAACATTCTGAGGAAGAGATTTCACAAGTGAAAGAGGGAAATTAAGTTTGTTTTGTGTGTCAGGAAGACACACAAGAATTTAAAAATTTTTAATTATAGGTAACATTGTTTATTTGAAAACTTTCCCTTTTCTTCTTTTTGATTCCTTAAGAAAACTCACAGACTTATTTGTAGCCATAAATTCCATCTTTGGGGGAATTAATAAAAATTCCTTCCCGATTATAATAATTTGTATATTATATATACACTAGAGGCCCGGTGCACAAAATTTGTGCACTCGGTGGGTGTGGGGGGGGGTGCGTCCCTCAGCCCGGCCTGCGCCCATTTGCAGTCCAGGACCCCTTGGGGGATGTCCACCTGTTGACTTAGGCCCACTCCCCGGGGGATCAGGCTTAAGCTTGCAGTCAGACATCCTTCTGGTAGCCAGGGTGCCCTCAGGGGATGTCCGACTAAAGGCTTAGGCCCCCAAGGGATTGGGCCTAAACTGTTAGTTAGACATTCTTAGTGCTGCCATGGAGGTGGGAGAGGCTCCTGCCACCACTTCCGCACTGGCCAGCCATGAGCCAGCTTCTGGCTGAGTGGCACTACTCCTTGGTCTGACCTAAACCCTAGAGATTAGCACTTCATTTTACAACTTTTTCTCGGTTTATAGGCAGCAGCAAACTCAGACCACACAGTCGGGTGTGTGCCTGGGCCCTCCCGCCCTCCAATGCCATGGCGATCCTGGGCGCAGGCCAGCCTGCAACCCCGGCCCCAGTGGGGTCCCAGGTTGCCGCCTGGCCTGCGCCCGGGCCTTCCCACCCTCCAATCGCCATGGGGATCGCTCTGTGCAGGCCAGCCCGCAACCCGGGCCCCTGGGGTCGGGTTTGCTGCCCGGCTTTCCAATGGCATCACCGGCTGGGGGGTGGGGAAAAGGCCGATCACCATTCTTCAGTCCTTCCCCTTTTGCCTCCCATCATTGGGCGTATGCAAATTAGCTGCCATCTTTGTTGGCAGTTGATTTGCATAAGAATATGCTGATTAGCCAATGGGAAGGGTAGCGGTCGTACGCTAATTACCATGTTTCTCTTTTATTAGTGTAGATTGTATATTATAATTTCACTAGAGTCCCGGTGCATGGATTTGTGCACATTGAAAGGAAATTAATTATAAGGTGGCTGACGGGGCGGGACTGGGCGAGACAGGCCAGACATGCCCTGGAGTCAACCTCCCTTGGTCCCTCCCAGGCCAGCTGCACTTGGGGCTACACCAGGGCTCAAAGGGCATCTGGGTAGTGAGTGGGGTTCCTCTGGCAGGTGGGGTTCCTTGGCCTGGCCTGTGGGGATCAGGCCGAAACTGGCTCTCTGACATCCCTCGATGAGTCCTGGAGTACGAGAGGGCACTCTGCAAAGTTGCTGTCACTCGGCAGCTCCTGTGTTGAGTGTCTGCCCCCTGGTGGTCAGTACGTGTCATACCTACCAGCTGGTCGGCCGGTCGGCTGGTCGCTTAGCCATATATATATATATATATATATATATATATATATATATATATGAAGTGATTTCAGCCCCATGCAGGACAGTGGATTGGTTGTTGGGTAGGCTTAGGGATAAGTGATGGCAACGAGTGCAGCACTGCCTGGTGAGAGCCTTGGAGAGGACTGTTCATCAAAGTCCTTGGAATCTGCGGGTTGTAGAGAAAATTCACACGTGATCTTACCACCAGAGCATCAAGCTTGTTGCTGATTCATGTTGTCTGGTACCAGAGCTGGTGTTTTAACCATTTTATTCTGATTCTATATTAATTTATTTTCACTTTTGTTAGTTTCATTCTTATAGCATTCTCTTTTTATTTTTCCATGTAGGACCAATTTGCCAAGTATGGCAGCTATTTTCAACCTGTTTCATCCCATGGCACACATAAACTAGTTACTAAAATTTTTTAGCACACCAAAAATATATTTTTTGCTCATCTGAAAAAAAAGTATACTTTTAATTCATTCACTTCAGACAGCTATTGTTGTGTTGGCTGTTGTCATTTTTTAGTTTGACAATCTAAAGGAAAAGAGATGAGGGCCCCTGACTAAATAGTCAGGTATTGAATGTTTTAAACAGTCCTGTGACTTACCAATTAAAAATTGCTGAACTATGGGGTATAGTTTTCAAAACTGCCTTTTTGCTTAGTGTTGTAATGATCTGTAAAAATTTTTGGTCAGAGAATTTTTTTTCTTTCTCTTCAGAAGATCAGTGTTTAGGTCCACAGTCACATCCCCTCCCCTATGTTCTTCTCAAGTGAGGAAGGTTTTATTTATCCAGGAATAAAACGGTTCATAAAATTTAATTGTGTGTCGTTCTTGACCGTGATGAAATCTTGAAAGTTCAGCTCCATCCCTCCTGAGGATATGAATCATCCTTTTGTCCAGCATTTCCACCTTCTATATGTTACCTGCCAGTCAGTCACTCAGGATCTGCCTTGGTTATCAGATCAATTATCATGGTATCTCCGTGTTTATGTTCAAGTAACCCTTATTTTACTTAACTTTTATTACAGCATATTGTTATAATTACTCTATTTCATTATTAGTTATTGTTTTCAATCTCTTACTATGAATAACTTATAAATTAAACTTTATTATAAGTATGTGTGTATGGAAAAATCATAGTATACATGAGATTTGTACTATCCATGGTTTCAGGCATCCACTGGGGGTCTTGGAATGTCTAAACAGTGGATAAAGGGGACTATTGTAGTTTGAAAGTTTGTATATTATCATGAAGACAATGGAGAGAAACTCATGATCTTAAACACATAGAGAGATTGAAAAGTATTTAGCCTAAATATTAGTCTCAAAAAGTCATGAAAATATCAGCAGATTAAAGTCAAAGAAAGTAAAAGGAAGGTAGCAACTGAGCCAACATTACTGAAAAGAAAACAAACATACTATTGAGAAAATCAATACAGTCATTTTTAAATGTAATACTGAAGAACAAAGAGGAGAGATATTTAAAATGACTGCTGTTGGTCGAATTGCATAGCCATACAAAAATTGTAAAACTCTATCCCTGTCTCACACCATATACAAAATTCTATTACAGGGCCAATGTATATCTAAAGGAAACATAATAAAGCCTTCTGAAGATAATCCTGGAAAATTGTTTTCTGACCTTGTTTTAGGCAATGTTTTATTAAACAGGACATTTAAGGCACAAGGCAAAAAATAAAAATATTGGTAAATTAGTCTATATTCAAATTAGAAATTTGTCATTCAAGATATGCTACTAAGGGATTTAATAGGAAAGCCACAGAATGAAAGAGAATATTTAGATAGGCACTCTTTAGTAATTTAACATTAGAATATATTTGTTGGCCTTTGTGTTTTTACACATCATATAGATATCATTTGAATAATATTAGAATAATCACTTTGTGATATAAGAAAAATTATTTCCTAGTTTTGAAATTCTCTTTTCTGGTTTTCATTTTGTGGAACCATGATAAACATCTTTATGCAGAAAGGTTATGTGAATTGCTTTTAGAATTCTTCAGTGTAGTGTCTATAAAATAAACATTTAAATCAGAGGGTGTGCATTACTTAAGCTCTTGGAAAATGCTGTCTTATGCGTCATTTAGATTTTTCCATTTTAACCACTGTTATTAGAATGGTATGTCATAGCATAATTTTCTTTGTTCCAAAATGTTATTTAAGTATTATCTTTCAGACTTTAAAAGGTGTGCGTGTGTGTGTGTGTGTGTGTGTGTGTGTGTTGTGCTTGTGAGAACAGGAGAGAGCAAGAGAGATACCAAGGATTATAGAGAAAGCAATGAAATAGGCAGGCTACACCCTGGGCCCAGCTGGCAGGAAGCCAAGACTTGCTGAACTGCCCCCTTGTGCCCTCCCTTCTCTTTAGGCCAAAAAGCCAATCAGCAACTAGCCTGACTTTATACTGCTGACTACAGGTTTTACTTCAGGGGACTTAGTTTCTTTTTCGGGGGGGGCGGGGAGGATTCTTTCCTTTGGATCATGCATGCATGCTAGCAAGAAAGACTGTCCTTTTGATGATGCCTTCCCATTTAAATGTTAAGAAATATACTCCTGGGTGGAGATTTAACATGCTAATGAGACATGTGATGTATGAAGAAGCATGTAGTCACACTGGGTAGTCACCAAGAAATATCTGCTTCTATATTCCCAGACATAGCCTTTTCCCCACCCAGCCCCTTGCCCCAGCTTTCCACCCATTTCTTTCTTTTCATGCTGTTAGCTTCCTTTTGCACAAACTTGATGATTCTTTCCCTTCGTCTAGTCTACGGTTGGCTTCTGGAGATCACTCTTGATTTGTATCCTTGGAGACTGTAAGAACCCAAGGCCTGGTAACAGCAAGACTATGGCAGGACAGTAAAAATCTAGGAAAATTCCTTGGCAAGTGGGATGGGAAACTGAGACAGATAACTGAACAAACTGGCCAAGCAATTTACAGGTCGCCTCCATAGAGCTTAGTTGTATTTCTGCTCCAGGCCCAGAAAAGTAGCAAAACAAGATGGGTGATGCCAGGAACAGCTGCCATGACTAATGACCCCTGGCCCTGGCCCTGACCAATCAGTAGGAGCCATGACCCTAAAAGGGCACACCTGGAAAAACTGATGACTATTCCATTGAGAACTCCCTTAAACTCTCAGCCTTTAAAAACCCTCAAAACCAAGGATCCAGCATGTGCTCTTCCTCTTGGGAGCATGTCTGGGCCATTCCCTTCCTCCTTTTCTTCCCCACAGACACATATCTCCTAAACTCTAAGGGGCCGCAGGAGACTTGCAACCAGGGGAGCAATGAACAGTGACAGCTTGCCTCCAGGCCCCCTTTTTCTCTGACTTTCAGTGCTCATTTCTTTCCCATAACATTTCTAGAAAGCCAAAACAGCCCTGCCTCGTCTCTCAGATGCTGCTTTTTCTATCCTAAGCCATTCTTTGTTTCACTGTTCCCAGCTTTAATTAATGCACTTTCAATCACCTGGACTCGTACTGTGAACTCTTTCCTGCAGAAAGTCAAGAACCCACACACTAAGAGGCCAGGCTAAGGCAAACCCATTCAGGCCAGATCCCCTTTTGGGTAACAACAATACTCCACCTCATTTTTATTTTTCAGCTATGTAAAAATTATCTTCTGGAAAATCTAAATGATGCTCTAAACCAGCGGTTCTCAACCTGTGGGTCGCGATCCCTTTGGCGGTCGAAGGACCCTTTCACAGGGGTCGCCTAAGACCATCCTGCATATCAGATATTTACATTATGATTCATAACAGTAGCAACATTACAGTTATGAAGTAGCAACAAAATAATTTTATGGTTGGGTCACAACATGAGGAACTGTATTTAAAGGGCCAGAAGGTGATAACCACTGCTAAATGATACATATTATAATTTTATAATTTTATTTTATTGTTTTCAATTACCTTAGATAATATGCAAACAATTATAGGGCTCACATGCCAGGTTCTTTTCAGAAGTATGTGGGCTAGGTTACTTCATAGCAACTAATTGTAATGCAGTAATTCAGGAAGTTTTTCTGAAAGCACAAATTTGAGTATAAAATAGTTTCAAATTTCCTTTTCTTTGGATGAAAGCTTCTTTTATAGTGCAAATGTGCTTTAATTAGAAATCTGCATTTAAAAACCATATTAAGGGGAACCTTTTAACTGATATATGCTAGGGGGTAAATAATATTAATGCTAAATACATATCTATCTGGTAAGGAAATAATAAAATGAACTGTGATATGTCTTTGTTTTAGCACAATGTTTCAGTACTCTGCAATTGTCCTTTGAAATAGTTGAATCCCATTTTCTTTATTCTAGCATCAAGTCTGAGCATTTCAAGAGGTAAACAGTGATCCTTTGATGCTTTACTTCAAAGCACGTAAGGAAATTAATCAAATTAATCCTTCCTCCTTTCTACTGGCAATAAAAATTACTCAGTGATTTGGACACAGGGCATTTCATAAGACCCTAATGAGTTTTGGGAGGGGAGAAAAAGTATTAAGCTGTGGTGTTAAAGAAATTGCAAACTATTCAAATTAGTTTTTTATTCCAGATAGAACATGTAAATGAGTGAAGCAGACTCCCCTCCCCCCACAGGTGGCTTGGAAACAATGCAAAGTTGAGGGCCTGCCTAGAGGTGGCAGCTGTTACCCAGCAACCATGGATCCTTGCCACCTTGGGATCGGATCCGGATTTGGCAGATAATCAAGTGTTTGTGGAAAGACAGAAATTCACAGTTTGATATGAACTCTTTAAATTTTTGAATATGAATTTAAAAAAAACAAACCTTATGAGCTGAATAAAATAAGTTGAGAAGCTTCTCCTTATTAAGGGAACAGTATTACTTGACCTTGGAACTGACTCATCCCCAGCCATTCTACTTAAATCTCTTGAAGGCATTTAAAAAAATTTAAGTGACCCTTGTTTTTCATGCTAGTGTTTTCTTGGGAAGCATCAAGAGAAAATTTTATTTCCTGCCAAAGGTGATTTGTCAAAACACAAGCAACTTTAATCAGATAGTTAATATCAATAAGATTGTTAATATGTTTCCCAATGATCAAGTAATTGTTTCTTACTTGAAAAGGAGGAAGAATATTGAAAATATTAGTTTTAAATGTCATTGTAATACACATATTTTTTGAAACAAAGAGAAATTGCCCTCAATGCACTGCTTTCCTATCCTATATAATAAAAGGGTAATATGCAAATTGAACAAGTGGTGGAACAATCGGTTGCTATGACACGCAGTGATCACCAGGGGGCAGATGCTCAATGCAGGAGCTTCCCCCTGGTGGTCAGTGCACTCCCACAGGGGGAGTGCCGCTCAGCCACAAGCTGGGCTGACGGCTGGTGAGCGCAGTGGTGCTGGTGGCAGCGCTAAGGATGTCCGAGAGTCTAAGCCGTCAGTCGGACATCCCCCAAGGGCTCCTGGACTGCTAAAGGGTGCAGGCCGGGCTGAGGGGTCCTCCTCCAAGTGCACGAATGTCGTGCACCAGGCCTCTAATATATATATATATATTTGCATAGCTCTTCCAAAACTCTACAGGAATTCTTATCCTTTTTTTTTTTTTTTTTAATCTTAGCGTTAGACATGACTCAATTATATCAGCTCAGTAGTCAGACTCTCAGATTCTGAATCCAGTTCTGGCGCCTACTAGCTATTTCACCTTATGTGTATTACCCAAATTCCAGGTTCCTCATCTAAAAAATCATGGTCATTATGGAATCTAGTTTGTAGGCTTGTTGTAAGAATCTTGTAAGGAAATTATTAAAGTCATCAGCTTAACAACTGAAAGACACAAAGTGTTGCATACATTTTAGTTATTATTATGACCTTTGAAGTCACTCTATTCTGGTTTATATGGTAATGTTATCGGTGAAAGTGAGGTATCCCTTTCCTCACTGAGTGCTTAGGGTGGAGTCCTTATGATATCTCTAGAAAAATAATTTTCTGAGAGTCATATAGGAGGATGAGTGGATTTTATTGTGTGGGATTATATTTATGTGTTTGCAAAGTCCCATTTCCCTTAATCCAGCCCTGGAAGATGTGCAGCTCAGGATTTAGTAGAGCTAGAAGCAAAGCCTGTGTCCAGAGGTTTTGTTCTGTGGTGGAGCTGGGTCTGGTTTAGCATTAGGCTAGTTGCAGTCCATTAGTCCATTGTGTGTGAGGTCCCTATGGCCGTGAGCCACGTGGGTGAATGCAGGAACATGAGTCCTGCAAGCCAGGAGTTCAGTGTGGGCAGAAAGAGAGCAAGAGAGGGAACTCCTTTGTTTAGGAGGTTAAATGGCTCAAATCCTCTGCACTTGCAGTGGCCACATTTACTCTGGCCAGTGACCTGTTTGTTCCTCAGTGTGACTGACAGCAAGTATCTTCCCTGTGTCACCCAGACTTCACTCGACATGTACCTATTCTTCCTCTATCCAGTCCCTTCCCCCAGCGAACTATGGAGAACAGACCTGGGGAGTGTTTAACCGCAGCTTCCTGCAAAGCTGCACAAATGATATGCCATGCCCATATGCGGCCTTCCCTTTGCTCCTTTCCAGTTATTCATAACGAGGTTAAATTACAATGGTATCGGTAACATTGCTGTAGGCATCACAAGACACATTTTTCTCTCACTTGAAACCACACATTTATAGCAGTCACCTTCTTGGAGAAAAAATAGTATTTTTGTTCAGTGTGGCAAGTATCTAATGCATGGTTGAGATTACTCTGCTCCCTCTCTGATATTTTTTTAAATTGCCATAAAAGTCTGAGTGGTTTTGACAATTATGTATTTATTAGATACAATGGGTACATAAGAACCCAGAGAGACTAAGTAATTTGTCTGGAACAAAAAGAAAAAAAAGAAAGAAAGGAGTGGCAGAGCTGAAATTAAAACAGTTTTGTTTTAATTATACATTTCTATGTGAATGCATTTCAGTGGAAAATATAGATGTGATAAAATATGAATGCCTTAATTAATAGATTTAATCCATTAAATTGGAAGGAGAGTGTTATATTAGCAAGAGAAACCCATTATTTTTATGGAAAAACACATTTTCTTAGTTAAGCTGTAATGTGCCAAACATCTGGGAACCTGTCAACCAATTCTACGTGATTGACATAGTTTGCATTCCCATTCGGATGTTTCTGCATTTGGAGATCTACTTTCACACTTTGACAGTTATTATCAGTGATCAACAGAAAATCGTATTTCATGGACATTATGAAAAGAGGTCATCAGATTTATTTTGGTTTCCTTTAAATATTTCTGAAATGTCCCATTTGCACAGCATTAAAAGTTCGAAGAGAACATTGTGAAGAGTGCCCCATGACACTGATGATAACATATAGTCCCTTCTCTCTTTCTAATCGAGACAGCAGTATCGAGTTGCCAACTTTATTTGAACTAAGGTAAGCTCTGACCACTTGAGATATCCAAAATAGATTGCATTTTGAAGGATGACATTAGGCTAACATAATATGAGATTTATCTTTATTGCCCTCTAAAAAAATAAGGAAAAGGCAGTGCAATGGAAATGGTTATTTTAATGCTGTATTTAAAAGAATAAAAGTTAAATATAGAACTTTGAATTGCTTTCCTCTTTTCCCCTCAGCTAGTCGTATATGTTAGCATTCTGGAAATTGGGAAATTCAGCTTCACACAATACATCCAACTAATAAGATTACAGAAACCTTGTGCTTTCCATCACTTTCTTATCAGTGACAGTCCATTAAAAGCTTAACCCCAAGAAGTGATTTCAGTTTTAAACTTTTGTATTCTGAAAACGGTCTTCCCCGGACTGTTCATAGATAAGATGGATACCACATTTGGTGACAGTTCAAGACAGCCTCCTAGAACTGCTTTGAAACCAACAACAGACCTATTCCCTTCTTTTACAAAGACATTTTATAGTGCTATTTAGTGAGTTGTGAAATTGTGAAGGAAGTTTTATTTACCTGTGTTTTTGTTTTCTTACACAATACAGTATCCTATGTAATAAAACCCTAATATGCAAATCAACCAAATGGCAGAACGATCAGCGGAACGACTGGTCGCTATGACTTGCACCGACCACCAGGGAACAGATGCTCAATGCAGGAGCTGCCCCCTGGTGGTCAGTGTGCTCCCACAGGGGAAGCGCAGCTCAGCCAGAAGCCAGGCTCACGGCTGGCCAGCACTGGAGGTGGGCAGTAAGGAGTGGTAAGGAGCAGGGGTCCGGGACTATGAGAGGAATGTCTGACTGCCAGCTTAGGCCTGATCCCCAGGGGATCAGTATAGTTTAAGATGGACTTCCCCTGAGGGCTCCCAGACTGTGAGAGGGCACAGGCCTGGCTGAAGGCGCCCCCGCCCCCCCGTGCACAAATTTTGTGCACCAGGCCTCTAGTATATTATACATAAAAATGTATAATACTTGTTTGTGGTCTGCATTTTTTTATTTTTTATTGATTTCAGAGAAGAAAGGAGAGGGGAAGAGAGATAGAAACATCAATAATAAGAGATAATGATTGGTTGCTTCCTGCTGCCTCCTGCATGTCCCCTACTGGGGGAGCATGCAACCCCAGACATGTGCCCTTGATAGGAATTGAACACAGGACCCTTCAGTCCACAGGCTGAGGCTCTGTCCATTGAGCCAAACCAGCTAGGGCTATGGTCTGCATTTATATTTTTTTTTCTGCCAGAAAACTTAAGTATATCACCAAAAACCAATCTTCCTGTCAATAGTGGCATATCCGTTCTCCTAGAACAGCACTATCTATACATATAAAATCCTAAGTGACCGGACTATCGGATGACCAGCCAGTAGCTATGATGCACACTAACCACCAGGTGGAAGACGCTCAATGCAGGAGCTGCCCCCTGGTGGTCAGTATGCTCCCAGAATGGGAGTACCACTCAGCTTAAAGGCGGCTGCTGGATGCCTGGCTGATGGCTGGCAGCTGCTGCTGCAGTGGAGCAAGCCTCTCCCTCCAACACTTCCCCTGTGCACCTGAGCGGCAACGGCAGTGGCAGCAGGTGCACCGGGGCTGGGATAAGCAGGAGCGGTGGGGCACCCAGCCAAGTCTCAGGCTCCACCCCGGCCACCCGCCACTTTGCGCACTACTTCCTGCTGTGAGGGATCAACGCAGACATTGGGCTGGAGCCAGACAAGCTGGTAGGAAAGGCCAGGCTGCGGTGGCACGGAGGTCCACTGACCCCCACGTGCCAGGCCGAGGGACCCCACCAGTGCACGAATCTGTGCACCGGGCCTCTAGTGATGATATATTCCTGAATCCTTAAAAGTTTTGGCCAAATAAGGCATACTCACATTTGAGAATCATAATTTTGTAATAATCAAAAAGGCCTTTCCAAATGTAATGTGGGCCAACTTAAGACAGGAAACTTAACAAACTCAAGCACAAAGATAAGACTTCACCCCCTAACAAGGAAGGAGGAGAAAATTCCTGTCCAGACTGAGGTACCAAGGAAACAACCATAATTGTAGGGCATGGCGTACAGGGGGTGTTAAAGTCTTACTATTTGAGATAATTTTATAAATCTGAAGGTTTAAAAATTCTCTTCTATGTATTTAGTCATAACAAATCAAAATAGGAACTAAATTCAATTCCAGGATTCAATCCCAAAGGTTTCAAAAAACTAGTGGGGAACATCATCTGAGGAATTGGGCTTTTGAGAACAGCATATAGGCCACTGCTCTATGTATTCCCTGGTGAGAATGGGTGATGCAGACAAAAAGCTAGGTTTTGGGAGCTATGCCATTAATAACAAGTGCCTTTGACATATGGAACAACCAAGGAAATAACCAATCTAAACTTAGGATGATTTGGTAATACTTAAGGTGAAGAAATAAATATCTCTAGAAATGTTGATGCAGAAACTGATTTATAGCAGGCAGAAAATCAGACACACTGAGCAATGTTGTGAGTTGAGTGATAAAAACAGTGTTCTGAAGAGATCACCTCTGTCCTATCAGATACTGAGTTTAAGATCTGTTTACAAAATGCATCAAAAGCCTAGCTGTGGTAGCTCAGTGATTGAGCATGGAACTATGAACCAGGAGGTCACAGTTTGATTCCCAGTCAGGGCATATGCGTGGGTTGCAGGCTCAATCTTCTGATTGTGCAGGAGGTCGATTCTCTCTCATCATTGATGTTTCTATCTCTCTCTCCCTCTCCCTTCTCTAAAATCAAAGATATAGATATAGCTATAGATATAGATATAGATATGTATATCTATCTATCTATATCTATCTAGATAGATAGATAGATATAGATATAGATATAGATATAGATATAGATATAGATATAGATATAGATATAGATATAGATAGATATAGATAGGCTGGTAGCTATGATACGCACTGACCACCAGGGGGGCAGATACTCAGCGCAGGAGCTCCTGACCTGTGGTGACTTGGCAGCTGCTGTTCTTGGGTGATGCACCCAGAACCAGAGAGGAAGGAGCCCGATTCCAGGGTGCATCACCCGGGAACCACCCTCTCGCAATTTGGGACCCCTCAAAGGATGTCAGAGAGCCTGTTTAGGCCCGATCCCCACAGGCAGGCAAGGGACCCCACTGGTGCATAAATCCATGCACCGGGCCTCTAGTATTAAATAAAATGCAGCAAAAGAGGCTTAGTTCCTTTTGGAGAATTTCATGTACATGAAAGAATGGTAAATAGATACCAGGATCAAAGATATATTTGAATGAAGTATGCTATATCTGACATCATTTCCTACCTTTAGTGAAAATCATTCTTATAATACCACAGAAGCTATGAGTACTATAGAGAAACTAGTAGGGTAGGAATACAATAAATTTACTTACTTTAAAATGAATAATAATAGTAGTCATTTATCTATTTATAGAAGTATGCTTTGTGTGACAATTTATTTCATCTCTGTAATTAATCTATGAGGAAAATTGTATATATGCCCACTTCACAAATAAATAGAGTCTAATAGAGGTGAGGTATCTTTTCCCAGGATTATGAAACTTAGTGTCTGAATGAGGGTTTGAAGCAAGACAATATGATTCATAACCCATGTGATGAAGAAATAAATCATTCCCCATTTTAGGCATATGTTATTTGATACTAAGAAAATCAGTCCCTTTAAGGGTGGAGGTAATAGTAAATACATTTTTTCATACAAAAGCTCGTGGAAAATAAATTTTTAAATGAATCTACTCTAAAAATAATTTTAATTTTACTTTTCCAATATGCAAGAAAGCTGGTTTAAAATGCTTTTCATAATCAAAATGATTTAATTAAATTTATATAATTTTTAGTTAAAACATGATAACAGGGATATATGTATAAATAATTAGAGAAAGCTGATAAGTTCAATTTTCTGTGTCTAACATAGATGGTAAATTCTGGTGAACAAGAAAAATATATCACAGCACCCATTTGAACAACTGCAGTTTTCTATTATAAACACCATGTTAAATATAACTATCTATAGATCTAAATGTAAAACATTTGATTATCACAGCTTTACTTTCTCCATTTTTATTTTAGTAACAAATGACGCGATATTCAATTGTAGAATGATGAGCTGTGGCAAAGCTTTTTCTGTGTGTCATTAGGATAAGTGCTATATAAATATTCTCCAACTTTGTTCTATGTCTTTACAACAAAGTGTAATGAATAAACTTATACTTTGCAACACCAAAATTAGTTTGTCACTTTTTTCCTCAAATGGTGTCCAATTCAAAAACCTATATGACTTATGCTTTGAATTTCAATTACAGTTAAAATCAAGACTACATTAAAGAACTTAGTTCTGAAAATTTTCAATTTTCACATGTATGTGGCTTTCTGTGAGTTGTTCTTACTCATATCTCCCTCTACCTCCTAGATTAGACTTTTTAAGAAAATGTGCTTGTTTGAAAAGGGCCTTTGTTGAGGTTTAGTGTTATCATTTGGTCATCCCATTTCCCCCTTAAATTTTAATAAATTGCTATTCCTCACACATGTACCTTGTTACCAAAGCTCCTTTGAGGATTACATAAATTTTTTAATGAATCTGACTCTGATGTGGCTAAGCATGACTTTCAGTGTAATATGTACCTTATAAATCCAAGTGCACAAAGTATAGATCGGTGGGGGAAAATCTTATTAACAAAAATTAGCACTTATGAGAAAAATTAGTACAACATGTAGTGCTCAGCAAATAATTCTCTCTTAACATACCCTGAAAAATATGGTTATTATGGTGTCTATATTTGTTGTCACTCCCATAGAGGTGTGGTTAATTCATTGGCCATTAAGTTGGCCTAACCAGATTTTGATGGCTAAAGACACTTTCCAAATGAACGCCTTGTTTATCCCCACTGAGACGGATTAGGATTTTATTCTTAAACTAAGATGTGACCTGGCTTTATCAACCCAGTTTGACTTAACCAATTCTCAATATGTCATCCAATCTCTCCCCAATGATATTCATAAGTTTTGACTTGGTGGGATTTTTTATTATCCTTGAACTTTACTATTTCAAGGCAAAAATATATGGTATTATGATAGCTGCTAGGTCAAATACCCCGATTTTAGCTTCTTTTTAAATTTATAATATTAAGTCTGTTAATTTCCAGCATATTTTGAAATATATATATATGAAGATATGTATTCTTAGTCATATTTAGATACATCAATTGCTATTTATACTTTCCTTTCAATTTGATTAAACATAATTAAATGTTATCAAGTATAAATTTTTCTTAAGATTTGTTACTTACTAGTGAGATTTGAAATTTGCATTTTCAAAAAATGCTATTCAATCTGTGGCTTGATACATGTAATGTCCATTTCAACCTATATTTCAGAATTGTTTAAATACTATGAGAATTAGTTAATTTTAGATATATGAATAATTCCTCTCTAAAGCTATACAATTCCTGTTTTAAACATGGTACTTTTTGTAGATTTATGAAAATTAATTCTTCATCATTATTGGCTGTTTAGTATTTCTTATTCATTAATCAATTTTACTAATGTATTATAATTAAAATAATTTTATTTAATTTTTAAATAAACAACAATAGCTTATCATTTTGTAGTTTCTATATCAGGAGGCATGAAGTCCTTCCCTTCAAATATTTTTTTCTGAAGAAATCTGACATGATTTTATATAAAGTTTAACTTATTATGCATCTGCATCTAATAATCTTCTCTGCCATTCATTGGTTTAAAGCTAATTATATTTCTATTTTTTATTGGAGTATTTGTCAATATCGATTAACATTTATATTATACTTTATAACATTTTAAATAGTCTTCCTTGTATATAACTACTAATATTTAAATTTTTGTCAATTGAGTAATTTTATTTTAATATTTCCATATTTGTAGATGTATTGTCTTTTTTGTTTTAATGTAATTATTGATTTCAGAGAGGAAGGGAGAGGGGGAGAGAGATAGAAATATCAATGATGAGAGAGAATCATTGATTGGCTGCCTCCTGCATGACCCCTATCAAGTCTGTGAGTCCTGGTCAGGAATAAAATACTGATCTCCTTGTTAATGGTCTCGAATACCAACCATTGTACCACACCAGCTGGGTGATCTATTATCTTTTTTTAAATCCTCACCTGAGGATATTTTTCCATTTTTTTTTTCTTAGAGTGGAAGGGAAGGAGGAGGAGGAGGAGAGAGAGAAACATTGATATGAAAGAGACATTGATTGGTTGCCTCCCACCCATGCCCCACCCTGGGCCAGGGATTGAGCCTGCAACTGAGGTAGGTTACCTTGACCAGGAATCCAGAGTGCAATCCTTTGGTCTGCAGGCTGAAGCTTTAACCAGTGAGAAAAACCGTCCAGAGTAATCTATTGTCTTTAAACCTAAGACTTATACGTTGTTTTTTGATTCAGGAATTTAATTTAAAAAATATTGCCATACAGTTATAATTACATTAATGTTTCTTTTTGCCTATGGCCTCTATTGTGGTTGTAATTTTTAGGTTGTATTTTTACTTCCTTTATTAAAACTTTTCCCAATCAATTTTTAACTCATATTATTATGTTTTTATTTTAGCCCGTTTTTCCTCCATAATTAGTTATTGCTGTGGTATAGACATTACTTATTTTTATATGTTTAAGATAGCAAATATTTCCTGAAATTTTTCCTAGAGTATTGATTCTTTTATTTGGCATCTATATACTGAGCTCCACCTATGTGCCCAAAGTGGTTCTAGGTCCTAGATTTTTGTCTTATTAAGGGAAAAAAAAATCCTGTACTGGAGGAACTGAAATTCTGGCAGGAGCAGGGAAGGGAATCAATAAACATTACCAAACATACAACAGTTAATCACATAGTAAATTAAAAATTGATAAGTTCTGAAAAAATCTAACAGATCAAAGAGTTTTCAGAGTGCATTGGGGCAGTTCCTGTGGAAAGGTCAGGGATGGCCTCCATGAGAAGTGCAATTGAAGGGGTAGGTCAGGCAATTATGTGGAGAAAGTCATTTCCAGACAAAAGAAATATCCTGTGAAAAGCCCTATATCACAACTAGTATAAAAACGCACCTGCTCACCTTTGTCAGAATGTTACTTTCACATACATTTGCACCTCAATACTGTCAAAATATAATCTTTAGTCTAATATAGTCATTGTTCAAGTTATCACAAATGATTGTAGAAATGCATTATCTCCTCTTTGGATAAACTTCATCTCATAATTCATCAAAAAATTTTACATTATATCAAGAATTGAGACTTATTAATGTAAAGCTTAAAGAGCCAGTTAAAATAATTTAAAGTTCATTTTTGTCATTACTTTAGAATCACTTTTCATGCTGCCAATTAATTTAGAAATACCACTCAAAAGAAGGGGCATTTAAGAAGCATTTGATCTTCAGAAACCGTCATTATAAGCTTTTAAAATCACTCTCCTTTGAAAAGAAATGCATGTGCTCCTTTGTGTAGTTGAACTTAAACTTTAAAGTTTTTAATCCAGTCCTTGCAAAAGTTTGTTCGCTTTTTTGAAAATACATATTTCCAGACTAGAATTTGAAAGTATTAGGCAGAAAACGAAAAACTTGCTAGAGCATTTAATTTTCTAAACAGTCATTGGATATAACAGTTTTCATGGAGGCTGTCTTACCCTGACAAAGATTACTGAGACTAAACTAAAGATGTCTGAGCATTTCAATAATAAAGCCATGACTATGGGAGCGATTGCTGCAATGCAGTTGACAATCCTCCATGCTTCTTCCCATACTATGTTTGCAAGATCATCCGGGGCCATGATGAAGAAGGGAACAAAGCCATTTATAGTTTTGACTTGGTGGGGTCCTGCCAGAAAGATTCCTTCAAGGCTGCACGCTCAGCAAGTTCCCTGGTACAGTCTATGCTTGACAGTCAGGGTGATTTTAAGAACATGCAGAATGTGGAGCATATCCCACCATTCTTGGACAGAGCCCCACTGCATGTGAAAGCTGTCTTTATTTCTGTGTCCCAGAGGGACTTGTAGGTGGGGAACACATCCAGGGAGGACACTGTTCCCCCGAGGAAGGGTTAATTTGTGTGCTGCTTATCATGAATGAGTACAATACTGGTTAATTTTGTATCTTGTACTTGTCTATTCCAAATAAAACCTGAAGTACTTTTAAAAAATCTATCCTGGACTGTTAGGTGTTCCAATGAGTGTGTGGGCTGAGGGGGGAAGAGAGTGAACAGTGGTTCCTCAGGATACAGTGCCTTTCATAGCCATATAAGTAGGGATGTGAGAGAGGACCTCCCAGCTGAGGGCATGGGTTGGCAGTAGACTGAAGGGCTGATTCCAGGAAGAAGCCCTTCCACTAAGAATGCACAGATCGCTTCTTGTCTCCAGGTTCTTCCGTCTTATCTTCGTGATCCCTGTTTCTCTTTGAGTCAAGTCAAGCCTTGGCAAATGGATTGCATTTAGTTTGAATAGCTGTGGTCTCCTTGTTCTGATAAACCATGGCAGATAGGCAATGAGTGTTGAGAATGTAACGGCTGATAATCATTCTGTGTAGACTCTCAACTCTTACTCTGTGAATTTGAAGTTTATGTTTATGTAAGAAGTTCATTATGATCCCACACCCTCTGTCGAGCTTGTTGATGAGTTTAACTTTACTGACGAACACAGGCATAGTTACCCAGCAGGCCTCTGAGTTCAGAGAGTCAGGGTAGACACCTGTAGTTCAGACTGACTTCCAGGCACCCACTCCCTGTTCGCTCAGCGGGTGGCCCACTCTGTACTGTAAGCTCCTCTCCAAGCTCCAGATACATGGGAGCTGTCTTCCTGCCCACTCCTCTCCACAGCCCCCCAAACCCAACTTGCTACCTAAGAGCCATTTTTAATTCCTTTCTATGACTACTCTTTCCAGAAGGTGAATTGTAAATGCCTGGGGTTCCCAGGCGTAGACTTGAGAGGAGGATGAAGACAGGCATTTAGAAGGAGGGGAGAGGGGATGAAGATAAAGGCTATTCCTCCTAAACTCCAGCAAGAAGTCTTTTATTTGGCATTGAATTTGCTTTACACAATCAAAAATTAGATTATCGACCAGCACATACATATTTAATGTGCAAGTAAAACTATCAATAGCTTCCAAGACCCTTTTTAATGAAAGGAGCATTTTAAATGTGTCAGGACATAAATTATGTGCACATCAAGATTATGATATCATAGAGTTTCTACAACATTTTATTTGATTTTTATACTGATTTAAAATAAGTTGGCCACTGATATTTGAAGTTTGATATGTATTTGTCAAGTTTCCTTAAAGGATGTTTGTGGAAGCTTCAAATTTTGACAACTTAGAAGTTATAACCACTTTGGCGTGGCAACTTGGTAAAGTACCACAGGCTGTGAACATTACATTTTTGTGTGCCAGGCAACCCTGAGATGCTGTGAACCTGACCTACACAAAGTAATTATTTCAGTTCTTTAATCTGCCTGCCAAACTGGGGTAGTAGGTTTTTGATGTGGGCAGATGGCCACTTCAAAACAAATCAGATATAATGTTTGGGCTCTGAATTTACGTGAATGCAAATCTTTGAATATGAATGCTAGCTCAGATTGAATTTCAGCTCTGACTAATTGTTTTGACGTTCCTAGGAAGTTTGCACTGAAACATATTTGATCAAATGCCTAACACAGGCTTCACTTCTTAGTATTTTGTTATATAATGTCCCTTCTTGTGCTGTGTTAAATGCAATAAACAATTAGAGGATAAATTATTAATCTGTAGCATCTACCTAGCATAGATTAACAAAATATATATTAACAAGAGACATCAATCTATTTCAGAGGCTATATATGTAGAGATTACTTCTGAAATGTGGTAGTTTACCACAAACTTGTGTGTGTGTGTGTGTGTGTGTGTGTGTGATTTCCTGGCAAAGTCTACAAGTAATGTGAATATGAGCAAAATAACTAAATTTAGTAGGTTTTAACACAGCACCTATGGTATAGACTCCAAACTATGACATTAATTTCAAGAAACACACACACACACACACACACATTCTTATAATAGTAATTTAAACAGGTGTGAGATAATATTCATTATTTTTTCCTCAGTTTCTGTCATTTCTTGAGTTTATATTGACAATTTTGACAATTTAAAATGTACATATACTGATTTTATACTCAACATATTTTAAATCATGCTTATCATTGTGTTCTATTTTTTTTTTCTAAAAATACATGTAATGGTCTGCACTGGAATTTCATTACCTGCTCTGATGTTTGTTTGTTTTTTTCTCTCTTTTTTTGTTCTCTTATTGTCATTTTCTTATGCTTAATTTAAATATTAGGTTTCTTTCTTCCTTTAAACTCACAATGAAAGATCTTCCTGAACTATGAAATTAGCAGGTAACATTTCTAAATCCTAAATTAGATAGATGATAAATAGATGGATAGACATAGGTATAGATAGATATAGATATAGATTTGGGTATGAATACAGATATAGATACAGATGATATAGATATATGGTAGATATAGATAGATATAGATAGATATAGATATAGATATAGATATAGATTAGATATAGATGTAGATAGATGTAGATATAGACATGGGTATGGGTATGGATATAGATCGATGATAGAGAGAGATAGAAATAGAGATACAGATACAGATATAAATGATATAGGATAATGTGTGTTTCTTTAACTGATTGATAAGTAGGTCTGTGTAGTAGTTAGGTTTGTAAGCATGTGGAGTATTACAGAATGAGAGGATGCACAGAGTAATCCTTTCTTTTGACTTAGTCATAGCAATCTTCCCATGTTGCTATTAATTTTTTTCTTGACAAGTTTTTAACAGCATTGCACAAAATTTGATATGTTCTATTTCATCTCCATAGAGTTCAATCGTTTTTTCTTTCTTTTTTCTTTTTCTTTTTTTTATACCCCCGGCGGTCAGGGCGGCTCCGCGGGGCCGGGACTTGGGCCAGGCCCTCACATAGTGTGCGGTCCCCGCCCCCCGCCCGTGGGTCCCTGTGGTCGGTCCGGCCTCCGCTGCCCCCCCCCCACCCCCGACCCCGCGCTCAGCGGCCGCAGCAAATGGGAGCAAAGCGCCTCGCGCACTCCCGGGGCGGGGCTCAATCCGTTTTTTAAAGTTTTTCTTGATACTTCTCCTTTGACCCATGGATTATTTAGAAGTGTTTTGTTTAGATTTGAATTTTGAACTACTCTCCTGTTATTGATTTCTAATTTTATATTTTCTTGTGTCTGGAGAACTTGATTTGTATGATTTCCACTCAAAGTTTTTGAGCTATATTTTATGGCCCAAGTTATTATCTATCTTGGTATATGTTCCATGGGTGCTAAAAAAGGAATGTGCATTCTACTGTTGTTAGATGGAGTGATCTACAAATGTCAATATTGCCCTCTTGATGATTTTCTTTCTAATTGTTTTATCAATTGTTGAGAAAGGGGTACTGGAGTTTCCAATTCTATCTGTGGATCTGTTTATTCCTGTCAGTTATGCCTGTTTTTGCATCATGTGTTTTGCAGCTGTTATTTGCTACATACACTTTTAGCATTCTGAATGTCATATTTGTGGTTTGGTTTATTTACCATAATAAAAGTCATTTTCTCTCTCTGATAATTTTGTTCATTCTAAAGTCTACTTTTTATGATATCGATATAATGAGTCCTAAATTATTTGCATAAAGATGAATTATTCACCTATTTGTTTCAACATCCTTATATTGTTATATTGGAAGTATTTCTTGTAGACAGTATATAGTTGGGTTATGTTTTTATAGTGGTGCTGGGTATTCTATTATATAAGCATAATTTAGCATAGTCCATGTTGTCATCCTTTTACCAGTTTGAATAAACCCTAGAAATCTTACCACCCATGAAGCCACTTTATACTCCCAAATTTATAATGCAATATCTTAAATATTTCCTCTACATATATTTAGAACCATATTAAATAATGATGTAATTATTGCTTCAATCATTAATTATATTGTAGAAGACTCAAGAGAAGTCTGTTGTACATGTAATTTTTTATATGCTGAATGGGATGCTGAATGGGAGAAACTTCTGCCTGACAGATTAAAGCAACATGACTTGCCAGGTTCTTATCTTTGCTGGTAAATGTTATAGAAATGGCCAGTTGGGGCTTTGCTGCCAAACTAGTTAATCTCGTAGGCTAAGGTCTCCCAGTATCTTCTTGAAACTGCGAATATGGTCCAGGCAGTAGTTGCCAACCTTTCAGACCTCACGGACCACCAGACCACTGGTTGGTGACCACTGGCCCAGAGGGCTGCAAAGCTTTATAAAGCTTTATAAAGGGTGGCCTAAGCAAACCTTCCTTCCTCTTTGGTGTACCTGAGCAACTGACTTTTTGTCTACAGAGGTGTCAGAAACAGACCAGAGTCAAAAGTCATTTATGTAAAGCTGGTGTTTAAGAATAGCTCTTTTATTGATGTTTTATTCAAGCCTAAGAACTCAAGGTTCACAAGTATCTCTTCTTCCCATTGTTCCATTGTCACAGGATAAAGTAATGAAGGATTTAATAACTCAATTACCAACCCCACCGGTGTGGCTCAATTGTTGAGCATCCACCTATGACCAGAAAGCATGGTTTGATTCTAAGTCAGGTCACATGCCCGGGTGGTAGGCTCAATCCCCAGTGTGGGTCCCTGCAGGAGGCAGCCAATCAATGATCTCTCTCATCATTAATGCTTTCTCTCTCTCTCTCTCTCTCTCTCTCTCTCTCTCTCTCTCTCTCCCCTTCTCTTCCTCTCTGAAAGCAATAAAAATATGTATTTAAAAAATAAATAACCCAATGTATCTGGATTTATCTGGATAGAGTTTTACTCTTGTAGAAGTCAGGGGGCTTTGCAGATAAAGGGACTGTCCATATCACTGGTGAAGAGCAAAGGCTGCTACAGAGGGATGAGAGAAAAAAAAGAAACAGTTCACAGGTAAAACCAGTCTGTGAAGAGACCAAAACCAGTCTCTCCTGAGTCAAAGGCAGAGATTCCTGTCAGATCACCCCAGAGGATCGGGGTACAAAATCTCTCCCTAAAACAAGACAGAACAACTTTTTGGGTTTTGATGATAGTTGTTGAAGAAAAGCAATCAAGATGTTTCAAGAACAGACTGCAGAGTACACTGTGCCTGAGTGCAGAGGGGGCCTCAGGTCTAACAGCCGTAGTCCCAAGAGTGGCCGCTAGTGTTTCAACTTATGCCTGATGTACAGGGTGTGTTGGGCTTTCTTTCAAAGACGTTGCCTGTTGCCTGCCAGTGTGTTAAGTGAGTCTTAGATATTCAATTGGCTGGCAGATCACGGATGCAACCAGGACATGGAAGATCCCACTTCATCAGCCCTGCATTGGCCTTGCACCAGCCCCCCGACCCAGCCCATCTGAGAGTTCTTCTCACATACAAGCTTACAAATGAGCATTAGATTGAAAAATAGTAGTTTCCTGGAGTGGAGCATTTATTGTCAAACAATTTTCTCTCTTGCTAGCTGCTCTTTCTTGGTTTATTGGCTCAAGAGAGCAGGGTTTTGGCAGGCCTTTTATAGTCTAGGCCAGTTGGCGTTTCCAGGTTTCCAGCTTCTTCAGCTCCAATTTTGAGATTTATTAAGCAAAAATAAGACCTGGGGAACTCACCACTATGCTGTTCCTTGGCACTGGATTTCTTATCTGATAGGGCCTCTTCTCTTCATCTTTCAGTCGTTTTGTGTTTGTTTTTATATACCCCAAGGTTTTAGCTGTGCTTAGTGAGAGAATAGGGAAAAGTACAATTACACTAAATTCCCAAATTTAAAATGCAAATTGATTAAAATTAAATGATATATTAAATATACATTTAAGTAAAATTAAAAATTTAAATCCATATCCATAGCCACATTAGCTCTACTTAAAGTAACCACGTGCAACCAGTGGTTTCCCCATTAGAAAGAGCAGGTAAGGGAACATTTATATCATCTCGCTCTATCCACTGAGCCAAACCGGTTAGGGCTGTTTGGTTTTTTAATATCAACTTTACTGAGGTGTAATGTACATACAATAAAATCCACCCTTCCCAGGTGTACAGTCCATGAATTTTGATAAATCCATATCGTGTGTGCACAGCATCACTGTCAGGGAGAGGACATTTCCATCAGCCCTGCCTACCCACGCCCTGCGCACCTGGCAGCTGCTGACCTGCTCTCTTCACCATGAAGCAGTTTTTCCTGCTCTCAATTTTTGTGTAGCCCGGCTGGTGTGGCTCAGCTGTTGAGTGTCGACCCAGGAACTGGGAGGTCACTGGTTTGATTACCAGTCAGGGCACACGCCCGGGTTGCGGGCTCGATCCCCTGTGGGGGCCTGCAGGAGGCAGCCAATAGATGATATTTCTCTCTCATTGATGTTTCTGTCTCTCTATCCCTCTCCCTTTCTCTCTCTCTAAAAAAAATCAATAAAAACATATTTTAAAAAAATTTTGTATAAAAAAAAATAGAAAGGGCAGGTAAGGGAACATTTACATCATCTCTAAAATATGTATTTGACAGTGCTGCTTTAAGGGTAAGCATTCTAATGTTTGGCTTTGGGAAAAATGCCTATGGTTCTATTCCTAATTCCTAATGCATCAATAGATTGGTGGGAAGTTAGATGACTAGTGCAGTTGTATCATAAGAAAGAATCTTCAATAAATGATTCTCTTTTCATCCATACTTCTTCACTTCCCTCTGTCCCTCCTGATTCTCAGCACAGTCTCCCTGGAGGAACAACAGGAAGATGGGCTCCCACTTACTTTACCCTTGAGGATTAGGCTGTCACTTTTCCTCTTTGTCTGTTAATCGCTGTCACAAAAGTTTGTGATGCCTTATTCTTATTTATAATTTACATAAAAGCACTTTTATCTAACAATGCTTTTTTGAAATAGAGGAGAAAAACAAATCTCCAGTGTGACTTCAGTTAGAGATGCCCAGATTTTATTTCTGTTCTAAAAGCTAGGGAGCAGATTCACCTTTTAAAATGCTCCCCAATGTAAATATATCTTTTAAATATTAGTATGTTTATTTTGTAAAAATATAATATTTTTATTCCATTAAAGAGGGATGGGAAAATACAACCTAATATCCACAAAATAGGAATCCATTACTTAATAAGTACATCACATGCATATTTTTTTTAAAAATATATTCTACTGATTTTTTACAGAGAGGAAGGGAGAGAGATAGAGAGTTAGAAACATCAATGAAAGAGAAACATCGATCAGCTGCCTCCTGCACATCACCTACTGGGGATGTGCCCGCAACCCAGGTACATGCCCCCGACCGGAATCGAACCCAGGACCCCTCTATCCACCGAGCCAAACCGGCTTTGGCACACATGCATAATTTTTATGCATTTTCACTTTTATTTGTTGTAATAGACCTAAAATGAGGTGGATGATCTGAAGCAATTTCTACAGAAAAATATATAATTTTAGTAATATTATATTTTTTACTTTATAATAATTATCTGTCTTAGGTTAGAAATTACAATTATGACAGCAAAAATAGGCTAAAAAAGTAAAAAATATTCAGAATTAGACTGAAAAAATAGGATTATAATGAAACTAAATTAACAGAGATGTGAAGTATAAAATTAAGTGTGGGAAAAATGTGTTTGCCATAACAACAGTTTTCATGGATGTAATGTGTTAAATGCTACATTTAGATTCTTGAATAAAAATTAGTTACTAACATGCTTATGAATATATTTTCCAGTTTCCTTCAAACTGTTCTTTTTTATTCTTCATACCTTTCTTCTTTCTTACTAATGAAATTATTAATGAACAACCTCAATTATTATCTCTGAGTTTAAATAACATAATTGTATATATGTAAGGAATTTTAAAATATTTGTGAAAGCTATTAGTTATCTAAATAGCTACAATTATGTATACCTATTATGAAACATTCAGAACCTAGTCACATATATCTTGACACACAAATATATATATATATATGGAGAGAGAGAGTATATGTTTACTATGTTTGGATTCTCTCTTCAGGATAGTTCATATCTATCATGTAGGCATTCACTAAGAAGTCACTGGTTGGAAATGTTTATGTCTTCAGTGAGTTACCAACTCACCTGATAATTCAATAACAAAGGAACAAATGTCCTCTAGCTTCTTTCGGTAAGGAGCACGCTGGATCTCTCTTATGCTATCAGATGGAATAGCATCATTATTTAGGCCAGTGAGTCCCAAAGTGTGGTTGCAGGCATACCAAAGAGTGAAATATCACTTGGACTGCAAGCTTTTCAAGAAATAAAGTGTTTTACAGGGAAATCAAGTACAAATTGGTAGATTCTCATTTTTATATATACCAAGATTTTCTTGCTGGGAACTCTAGTAATTGGGTTAAATTCAGTGGTAGAAGTTTTGAGAATATTGACATATATTTTTGCCCACTTCACAAATTTCCTTTTTATATATATATATATATATATATATATATATATATATATATATATATATAGAGAGAGAGAGAGAGAGAGAGAGAGGTAATATGCAAATTAGGCCAGGACACCGTTGCAGTCATGACTAGCTCAGGAGGAGGGGCCAAGCGCGGGCCCAGAGCCTGAGAGAACAACAGATAGGGTGGCCTGCACCTGGCCCCAGAGCTGGAGAGAACAACACGCAGGGGGCCAGAGCAGAGACACAAACCCGCAGGGGGGCCCAGTCCCCAGCAGCCCCGCAGCCGCGGCATGCCAGCAGTCCTGCCTCTGCTCAGGAGCTACAGAGCAAACACCTTTTCTGACTGCTCATTGGCTAAGCTTGCGGTACATCACTTGCTTGGGTTATAAGAATCCAAAAAGGTGATCTAGGGTTTTTCCACCACATTCCTGGAGAAAAAAAACGAAGGTCTGCTGCTGGAGGGCTAAGAAATGTCATATCCTGCCCTAGCTGGTTTGGCTCAGTAGATAGAGCCTCAGCCTGCGGACCTCAGGGTCCAGGTTTGATTCTGATCAAGGGCATGTACCTAGGTTGCAGGCTCCTCCTTGGCCAGGGCCCAGGTCAGAGCTCATGCAGGAGGCAACCAATCGAAGTGTGCCTCTCACATTGATGTTTCTCTCTGTCTTTCCCTCTCTCTTCCACGCTCTCTAAAAATCAATGGAAAAATATCCTTAGGTGAGGATAAAATAAAAAAGAAAGAAAGAAATGTAATATCCTATGAAAGAGACATCTTGAAAATGCCTAAAGAAAGTCGTCATTTTTTCATAGTGAAAGGACTGGAGTCCGTGTTGATGAAAACACCTTGGCGGCTGCGGTGGCCGGCAGTGGCAGCAGCAGCAGTGGGGTGATGGGGGTGGCACCTTCCCCTGATCAGCCCGGTTGCCTCCTGCAGAGGGATGCCAGACTGAGGCTTAAGCCATCAGTAGGACATCTCCTGAGGGTTCCCAGACTGTGAGAGGGGGCAGGCTGGGCCAAGAGACCCCCCCCCAACCCCCAGTGCATGAATTTCTTGTACTGGGCCTCTAGTACACACACACACACACACACACACACACACACACAGCTTTTTCAGAAGGGATTTTTTTATTTTCATGTCACTGACAGTGATATCTTTTTTTTTTTTTATAAAATGGGTAATTCTTTATTTTTATTATTTTATTTTCTTAGTTGTTATAATGGTTTATTTTTAATTAAATATTTATTGTTCAGATTATTACAGTTGTTCCTCTTTTTTCCCCCCATAGCTCCCCTCCACTTGGTTCCCACCCCACCCTCTGCCCTTACCCCTCCCCCCGTCCTCATCCATAGGTATACAATTTTTTTCCAGACTCTTCCGGCACCCTCCACACACCTTCCCCCCCCCCCCCCCGCCCAAGAATAGTCAGTCCACTCCCTTTCTATGCCCCTGATTCTATTATATTCACCAGTTTATTCTGTTCATCAGATTATTATTCACTTGATTTTTAGATTCACTTGTTGATAGATGTGTATTTGTTGTTCATAATTTGTATCTTTACCTTTTTCTTCTTCTTCCTCTTCTTAAAGGATACCTTTCAGCATTTCATATAATACTGGTTCGGTGGTGGTGGTGATGAACTCCTTTAGCTTTTTCTTATCTGTGAAGCTCTTTATCTGACCTTCACTTCTGAATGACAGCTTTGCTGGGTAAAGAGATCTTGCTTGTAGGTTCTTGCTATTCATCACTTTGAATATTTCTTGCCACTCCCTTCTGGCCTGCATAGTTTCTGTTGAGAAATCAGCTGATAGTCGTATGGGTACTCCCTTGTAGGTAACTGACTTTCTTTCTCTTGCTGCTTTTAAGAGTCCCTCTTTGTCTTTTGTTCTTGGCATTTTAATTATGATGTGTCTTGGTGTGGTCCTCTTTGGATTCCTTTTGCTTGGGGTTCTCTGCACTTCTTGGACTTGTAAGTCTATTTCTTTCACCAGGTAGGGGAAGTTTTCTGCCATTATTTCTTCAAATAGGTTTTCAATATCTTGCTCTCTCTCTTCTTCTGGCACCCCCATAATTTGGATGTTAGTACGCTTGAAGTTGTCCCAGAGGCTCCTTACACTATCTTCATATTTTTGGATTCTTTTTTCTTTTTGTTTTTTCCGGTTGGGTGTTTTTTGCTTCTTCGTATTTCAAATCTTTGACTTGATTCTTGCGATCCTCTAGTCTGCTGTTGGAACTCTGTATAATATTCTTTATTTCAGTCAGTGTATGCTTAATTTCTAGTTGGTCCTTTTTCATAACCTCGAGGGTCTCACTAGATTTATGGAGGGTCTCACTAAATTTATTCGCGGTTTCTAGAAAATTCTTGAAAAACCTTATAAATGTGGTTTTGAACTCTATATCCTGTAGTTTGCTTTCCTCCATTTATGTCATTTATGACCTGTTTCTTTGTCTCCTCATTTTTTATGCTTCCCTGTGTTGATAGAGTGGCTTTCTGTGCTAGGTGTCCTATAGGGCCCAGTGGCTCAGCCTCCCCAATTACCTGAGGTGGACATTCTTGGTGCACCCCTTTGTGGGCTTTGTGCCCAGTATTGTTGTAGTTAAGCCTTGATTGTTGTAGGTATCACTGGGAGGAATTGACCTCCAGGCCAATTGGCTGTGAGAATCAGCTGTGTCTATGGTGGGAGAACTTCTGTGCTGGAGACACCCTTCTGGGGCAAGACTTGCTTCAGTGGGACTTTGGTGCTCACTGAGTCTGCCCCCTGAGTGTGTCCCTTATGGATCTGAGGAGTTGTAATCTGGATGGTCTCACTCTGACCTCTGGGTACACTGGCTCTTGGATCTCTAAGGAGGTGTTAATTTAGCCTCTGCCTGAGGCTACCCAACAGGAACTATGGAGAGATATGCAGATTCTCTTCTTTGTTGGGCTTTGGAGGTGCCCAGATGAGGCCAGCTGTGA
>NW_005871048.1:55644493-55647142 GCF_000147115.1 Myotis lucifugus | reverse complement strand
GTAGGGTACCCATATAATTACACAATATAAATAAAAATCTCAAAAAGCCTAGTTTTTTACTTCAACAGTTATGATTCACAGAAATAAGATCTGTGAATTCTGTCATTAAAGATGTGGGGGTTAAGAACCTGTAGAAGCCATACTTTTTTTTTTAACACTTGGAGCTTATTCTCTTAAATCAGGTGATCATTTACCACATGTTGTTTTCAATAAGAGCATTGACTACTATAATAAGTAGGATGGGAAAGTACAGAGACTTGGGTCTAATGTCCTCTCAACTCTGAATTTCTGTGTAACTTACATTTGTTTAATCTCACAGAGTTAAAGTTTGTATGTCTGTAAAATGGGAATCATGATGCAACTATTAATATTACCAGGGAAATAAAATAAAAAAAATGAGATACACTTCTTTCAAAAAAATAGATTTATTAGGTGGTTGTGGGCTGTGGTTAAATAGGATTTCCATTTCTAGCATGGTGACCCTGGAAGAGAATGTTGATGGGTTTGACCGGATAACCAGAATGCAAGATGTCTATACATAGTTTACAGGAAAGATGCAGATACTGTTTAAAGTTCTTTCTGAATAGTGTTGAGTGACTTGAGTCTGAAAAAACTGTAAGCATGGAAAGAAATGAACTTTTCACACTGACAAGACTGCTTCTATGGGGACAGAGTGAAAGTGAAAACTTCTGAACCCCAAAGCTGGCTGAGTGCTCCTGCTGCTTTTGCTCTGATCACTGTGGCCACCACACACACCTTTCTGTGACTTCCATTAATAAAAATTAATCTGAATATGTTTGGGTAGGAGTGCGAGTAGGTGGAAAGGGTGTTTGCTTCTGTCAACTCAAAAAGCATTTTTTTTTAGTTCTCATTATATAATCAGTTGATTTAAGCTCCATTCTGCCCTTTTTCTTACTTTATCCCCAGCTGGCTTTCTCCTCCAGGACATGCAAATCTTGTTATTCATAAAGGGCATCAGTTTGTGTGTATATTACCTTTACACTCAAGAGTTTTCCTTATAATCAAAAGATAACTGGGCTGATTATAAAATTCTTACATCACATATTCTTTCTCTCAGGATCTTTTGGATAATGATCAAGCTGTCTCCTTGCATCGACTATTACTATGAAGTTGTCAAGTACAACTTGGCATTTCACACTAGTAGGAAGCATGATTTCCCCCCCCCCCGCCTACTCCTATGATTCTTCTTTTGTACTTGAATTGTAACATTTGTATCAGAATATGCTTTGATTTGGGATGTTAGGTATAAATGTTCAGTATCATTATTTCTTGGAAACCTTTGAGTCCCATTCAGCCTGAACTTTCAATGTGTCTTCATTTCAGAGTTTTGATTCTTTTCATATTTTAAATGTTTTATTTGCTTAACTCTTCTTAAAATATCAATAATGCATGTTAAGTATATGTTATTTTTTAAGTCTATCATTCCTTCTATAATTATTTACATTTCTTTTTCTTTCTCTCTTTTCTTCTTTTTTCTCTTTCACTCTGATACCCTCATAACTATGTATGGACATCTCATTTTTCCACCTATAATGGCTGTTTATTTTCTGCATTGACTTTTTAGCTTTTGTTTTGTGGTGACATTTTTCAAATCACTTCCATATTCTGTGGATAGCATATAATGTGTTCTTGAAACACTTTCTCATCATTCATTTCACTTATTATTTATAAAGATGGTATTTATAAATTCTAGGAGAATATGGAGAACCATTTTTGTTTTTGTTTTTCTGTGACCATAGTTTCACCAGAAATGTCCTCTTAAGTGACAGTTTTGGCCCTGGAATTACTGTCAGTTTGAAGAGCTTGCACGCTCTCTGTATCTGCTGCTGTTAGAAATGTACTTTGGTGTTAAGCAAACACTATTTAAGCATACAATTTACTGAAGTTTAGTATCCTTGCAGAGTTGGCCTGCCTTCCTTTGTCTCCCACCCCTTCATACCTTCTCTGAGGGCAGATGTTCCATGCAAAAAAGACTTTGGTCTTCATGGTATTGCTACTGTCCCAGATATGGGCATGACAGAAGCAAGAGAGGCAGCAAAATATTTCCTTTTTTTATTCTCTAAATTCTACCCAGTATCTCCCATTGTCAAAAACAAAGAGGAATTTAGCTGGTAAGCGTGGCTGAAAAATGTGATTTGCACATTTACCATCGAGAGGTACAAAAGAAAGTGGTGGGGGAGGGGAAGTGCGGCACTGAGAGCCCTCAGACAATACCCAGCATACCCCTCAACCCCTAAATTCATGGATGGTCTCTCTACTCCTTAGTCTGCTCTGGCTACTATAACAAAATCCCATAGACCGGATGGCATATAAATAACAGAAACTTACTTATCACAGTTCTGGAGACTGGCAAGTTCAGTATCATCCTGCACGCAGATTTGGTGCCTGGAGAAAGATCTTTATGTTTTGTTTCCTCACTCGGAGGAGAAAGGAGGGATTCTTTGGGTCTTTTATAAGGGCACTCATCCCATTCAGGAGGGCTTTGTCCTTATAGCATAATCACCTTCCCAAAAGTCTCACCTTCAAAATGGGTGAATTTTATAACATGCAACTTATATTCATAAAACTGTTATTTTGTGTGTTTTATTAAAGACTGATTTCAGGCAGCAATAGATGTCAGTAGCTTTG
>NW_005871048.1:55636218-55643786 GCF_000147115.1 Myotis lucifugus | reverse complement strand
TAAGGTCCCCCCATCCATTGGATCTAGGGGCCCCATTATGTAAGACTACCCTCACCGTAAACTGTGGTACATCTTCACAGACCCAGTTTCCAAAAAGGATCACAATCCATAAATACAGTGGGTCCTTGACTTACGAGTTTAATTCGTTCCGTGACAGAGCTTGTAACTCAAATTACTCATATGTCAAATCAAAAAGTGAATGAGTGAGACACGTGATGCTGGGCTGATGTTGTGGCGTTCACTGTGACGTTCGCTGCGCCAACTAGCTGTGGGGTATCTGAAGCTGGCTCGTAACCCGAATTTTAGCTCACAACTCAAAGCAAAAAATGGGCCGAGAGACAGCTCGTATCTCGAAAAACTCGTTAGTCGGGACACTCGTAAGTCAAGGCCCCACTGTATCAGGGTTTAGAACTTTGATATATCTTTTGGAGGGTCACAGTTTAGCCCACAACAGTACTGGACATTAGTAGTATGGAGCTGGGAGATATGGTTCATTTTTAGGTCAATATCAAATTGACTAAAATTACCTCAAAACATTTTCCAAAAATTATTAAATTCTCAACTTTGAAAGTACAATTGACCTTTGGACAATGTGGGGGTTTAGGGGCACCAACATCTCTTGCAGCAAAAAAAAATTGCATATAACTTTCCACTCTCCAAAAACTTAACTATCATCATCCCTTGGTGTCCATAGGAGATTGGTTCCAGGACCCCCTGTGGATACCAAAATCTGAGGATTCTCAAATCTCTTATTAAAATGATGTAGAACAATGCATACAGTCTGCCCTCCAAATCTGTGAATTCCTAACGGACTATATATTTATTGAAAAATATATTCATATAAGTGGGCCCATCAAACACTTGTTTTTCGAGGTCAACTGCACTCACCTGTTTACTTCATTTTATAATTAAAATAAACATCCAAAGGCTGATGTGTGTGTCTTTACATGTGTATATGCTACCTATAGTTTTCAAAACACTGCTGTATAACTGAATCCTGGAGTTTATACCAGAAGGAGATCGGGACTTAATGTTGAGCTAGCAAAATGACACATACACTCATTCTGATAAAAATTTTAGTTCAACCAATTATTTTGTAAAAATTGAGATATAGTTGACACACAACATTGTGTAAGTCTAAGATGTACAAAGTGTGATTTGTTGCATTTATATACTGCAATATGGTTACCACCCTAACAACTCCATCACATCCATAATTATCATTTCCTCTTTTATGGTGAAAACAGTTAAGATCTAGTCACTTAGCAGCTTTGAAGTTTACAATACCCATTTTGTAACATGAGAGCTAGAATTATTGGATAAATACAATAAATTAATGTTACTATACACTATTGTTTGAATGAAATGGGGGAATGACAACTTCAGATATTCTTTGTTTTACCCTCTTATTCCTCCAACATTGAAGTGATCTGTTCTTCTATATAAAATATTCTCATCTCAAGTTCATATCAATGCCTCTTGCCTCTATCTTGCCTCTGTTGACACTAAGGCATAAACTAGGTTATAGAAAAGGCAAGTGTCAGACCATGTCATTCCAGTATTCCCAGGCCATCCTATTTTTAGCACCAAATGCCTCTCCTGAGGCTTCCCAGAAAAACAGGACAAGTAACCACTGTAAATCCAAACTGGCTGCCTCTCATAACCAACCCGAAGAGGAGAATGAGTGCATTATTAAATAAATATTTGAAACATATAGAATGGGAGATGATGGATCAATGCGTTTTTCTTTAGCTCCCTGGTCTGAGATGCACTTCATACCACTTCTCAGAGAGTCCCTTGGGATCATGCCACCAATAGTCCATAGTGGTACAAGTATTAATCAGTATCTCTTTATTTCAGCCTAGTTCTGTCTCTCCCCCACTATTCTTCCCCATCATTCCTTGAGATCCCTTCCTCAATAAAATACCCACATATACTTTTATTTAAGTTGTCATCAAATGCCATCTATATTAAGAAAATATACTTTTACTTGAATTGAAGCATTCAAACAAGTAAAAATAATACTGAAAGACATGATGTATTTCAGGTACAAATTTGTATTATACAGATTAAGATTCTTCTTAAACATTCCTATAAAGTTAGAAGAAAGTAGATTATGAAAAAAAATTAAGCATTTGGAGCATTATCTTTTTTTAATATAAAAAGATACATAATTTGAATTGGGATTGAATCCTTTGAAAGATCAGGGAATTAGCTCACTTAAATTTCCTCCCACATCACCACCTATTATTTCCCAATTTTCATCATTTCTGTTACTTAGATTCTTCTGCTATAGCCTTAAATTCTACAGTTGTTTAATATGAATTCTATTTTAAAATAGCTTAAAGTCCTTTCACCATATAAGGCCAGATTGAGCTTTCCTCTGGATCTATACTAGTACTCTATTCATGCCTGGTTTAGAAATTATTCCAACATTTATAATAAGTATAAAAATGCCAGAATCTTCCACTTCCACTACTACATTAATAGCAATTTAAATGCATCAAAGTCTTCATGTCTCTCAGTCTTCCTTGGTTACGCGCATGTTTGGGTCCTTATAGTAATTCAGCACAGCAGCCAGTCTCTGCTAAAGCTTCTCTAACTATAAGTTACGGTGTCACATTCACCTTCAATTCCTTGAATTTAATTGTATGGTTTGTTTGTTGCTTCGCTTTGTGTGCTCTTAATATTTGTGAAAGCAGTTTGCAGGTGTCTGAGTTTCTGCTTGTGTGTGGATGCTTAAGTGTTGCCTTTCCTTTGTTAAAATAAAAAAAAAGCTGGGTACAAAACTTTATCTTCACACTTTTTCTCAGAATTTTTCAGACAAACACCTCTGTCTTCGGTGGAGAAATATCACAGTAGTTGTCTGCTTGCTCCTCTATGAGTCTTTTTTTTTTAAGCTGGATTTTGTCTTCAAGAAAGACGAATGGTATTTGTGTGTTTTGTTTTGTTTTAAACTTTTCAGATTTGTCAGTGATTATGTTCTGTTTTTTTTTTTTATAGCTGAGCACCACCTTCTGTAGGTCTAGTATAAGGACCTATTTCATTTACCTGACAAATACACTCCTTGACTCCTTCATCTCTGGCTGTCCCAGCTTGAATTTTACCGCATGAAAGTGGATTGATTCTTTCTGCCTGGTTGCTTAAATTCATTTTTTTTTTAATTCTTGAAGTGCTGCAACTTAACATGGATATGCTTCAGTATCAATTATCTGTATCATTTCCCAGTGCGCCTGCGTAAACTTCAAACTCAGTTATTCCTTTTATAAATCTCCTTGAAGAAAAACATTATTTAAAATAGTTTTTTTTCCCACTTGTTAAGGTGTCTAGAAATACCAACTTCATTTAAGTTGGGTGTCTTTTCACTGTCCTCATTATCTGTTACCCTCTCCCTTATTTCTTCAAACTTTATCATTGTGTACCTTTTTAGTTTTCTTCTTGTCAGTGATTCCATTTTCAGTTGTACTATTCTCTTCCTTGCCGTGTCTCATCACTTACTAGTTCTGTGTGAGGTTTGCTTCATTCTCCATGAGCTCCTATAATTTTCCTTTTCCAATTTTGAGTTCGTGTTTATTGAATTTATTGTATTATTAAATTTCAACAGGGAATTTTTTCAATAGCCTGAATTAGGTTTTCTCTAAAATTTGGTTATTTTTCCGTGTTTTTCATACTAGTTTTTTTTTTTTTTCAAAATAAAAAGTTATGTAAGTATTTTTTCTACAGTTGTCTGGAAATTTCCTTTCTCCTTGGCTAACCTTGTGGAGAGTTCTGTCCACAGGTTTCATTTGTTATCATATCACCATTAATTGTCCTTGATCTTTCTTTCTATCTTAGTTGAGACCTGTTATTTGTTCTGTTTCTGGTTTACTCTGAGGCTTAGTTGGAGAATTAGGCATTTTCTAGGTTTTTGGAGTGAATCTTTTTTGTGTTTTGGTAAATCCCCTGTCTTGTGAATGCATGAAGCCCCCAAGGCTCATGCCTGTATGAAAAAGTTTCTTCTAGTTTCTCAATAAACACTCCTGCTCAGTGTTCACTGCAACCATCCTATGTACCTTCCTCCTCACACGCCCGTGGATTACCAAATGGGAAGGGTAACCATGGGTCTAGTAAACCTTGTTAATCAACCATGGGGTGGGGGAGCAAAGGGGAGAGGGAAGGAGGGTTCAGTACTCTCATTTGCCCTGCCTCTGTCCCACACAAAGACCTTTCTGCTCTGAGGAGCTCCTTAGATTAGAAATGGTCTGTCTGCCTTCCTCATTTATTTCCAACCAAGAAAAATCACAATACTATCAGGGCCCATGGAAGGCTGCCCCAAATACCTCACAAAGGCATATTGATTACTTTACATTAAAGTTACTTGACAAGCAGCCTGTGTAAGAAGGCATGTTGCAGGATATAAATCTCCCCTGTGAAAGGTGCCCTCCAAGATCTGGGGGAGCAGGGGGCGTTGCTGGAGGGGAGAGTGCATATAGAGAGATACCCTTAACAATAGAGTTAAGGAATCCAAGGCTGAAAATCTTACATAAACAAATGTTACTCCTTTAGGGATTTACCAAGCAGCCCAAATTTACATTCCTCACTATTGAGAACCCAAACCTGAGTGTGTTGGTTCTGTCAATTCTTCACAAATTTATTATTTTTGTTGTTGTTGTTTGTTTTTTGTCTAACATGTATAAAAAGCTGGCTTGTTCATCATTTTTTAAAGCATCATTTATGATCTCCCATGTGCACATGTTAAATTGCATTTCCACTGTTAATCTAAATTTTCTTATTAGTCCAAATATAAGAACTCAAGAAGGGTAGAGGGAAATTTTCTTCCTCCCTGACAATAGTGTACCCTGGGGAGTTTTTATGCTAAAGGCTTAAATTGTTAGTATTCTCTAATCGCCTGCACTTCTCTAAACTGTGAGAAATAATAAATGTTGAACCTAGCTTTTTAATGAGTTTTATCTTGGAAATTTGAGTAACAGTGAACATAAAGTGACTAAAAATATAAATTAGAAATATATAATGTGGCAAGTTTATGAGGGTTAAAATAAAGTTCATTAGCCATATATAATGTAGCAAGTCTGTAAAGTGTTGAAACAAAGTTCATTGGACCCAGATGAACTTTAGAGTTGAAACTCTTAAGAGGGTGTTTAATTCATCAAGATATGGAAAGGTCAGCGTTGATAGTAACAAGGGTCAAAAGTGGCCACTTAAGTTCAGCCAAAGGGCACTTGTTTTAAATATTCATTGGAGCACAGCATGAACAAGTAAACATTAATTGAATAATAAAAGTATCTAGGAATAATTGATTCAATGAAATAATAGCAGATTATATTTTTTGGTCCACAGGGGACCAGTGGTTGCATAGCTCATCTCATTTGAGCCAGTATCACACCTCAGGCACATTTTACAGATGAAGAAATTTAGGTAGAGAGAACTAAGCATTTTGGCCAAGGACACCCAGGTAATTGAGGAATCAGTCCCACATTCACCTTGAATTTCAGTTACTCCTCTCAACATGATGGAATATATCATAGTTTTCTAAAAGTAGTTATATACATCAAGGTAGGGTGTGTCCTAAACCCATATTCATCTTAAAATATATTGAGAAAAGGGTACTAAATTATCTTACAAGTATGCTTTCAATTGAACTTCCTGTCTTTTAATTGTATTTTTTCTTTCTCATCAGCACGCATACAAATCAGTGTTTTTGTTGTTGTTTTAAATATAGTTAGGTAGTATTTTTTGTAATTTTTAAATCTTTAGTGTTGAAAATATTACATATGTCCCCTTTTTTTCCCATTGACCCCTTCTAGCCTGCACTTCACACCCCCCCCCTTCCCAGGCCTTCACCACCTCATTGTCTGCATCTATGGCTTATGCATATATGCATACAAATTCTTTGGTTGATCTCTTTCCATCCACCCACCCACTCCTGCCTAGTTAGATGGTATTGATTACACATTTCAATTGTATACCACCTTTTAGAATTAACTATAAATATTTTTATTTAAAAATCACAAACTATGCTTTGAAATATTCAAACATTTGAGAGAAAGACATATTGAAGAAAATATTCTGCAATTAATATTTTTCATGGTACTTATACCCTGATTACATGACAAGTAAAATTACTACTTTTGATTACTAGGAAAGAAAATAGAAATAAGCATAATTTATAGCCAATGTCATTAGGAAATGTTTAAGTTAATTTTGAAAATCTCAATGTAAATAAGGTTTCTGCCATCTTAATTCATAGTTATTACAAGTGTGATGAGTTGTTTCGACAGTAAATTGGGGTGGTTCTTGAATCTTCTTTTGACTGTTCATCCCCTTCATTTCAAATCAATCAGGAAGTCTTACATATTTATCTTAGATCTTTCTGGAAGCCCTCTCCTCCAGCCTATATCCATTGGCACTGGACTAAATGCTAGTGCTCTTCATCTCTTCATTTGGGTTCTCATATTCTGACTTCCCTTGTGACTACCCACTACTTGGCCGCCACTGTGGCTGTTGTGAAAGGGAAAGATGGCCATGGTTCTGTAACTTACTTCTGACATGGTCTTTGAAAAATCAGACAGAGGCCGAAAACCAGGACTACAGGCTTTATTAGAGGAGAAGCACCTGCCGGGCTGTCTCCCAAGGGGAGAACAGCAGCACCTGCAGGGGTGGGCACGCCTTTTGAGGGACGGAATGGGAAGGGGTGGGGGGCTTAGTGTACTCGGCGCACACTGATTGGTGGCTTACTGTATGGTCCATATAGGAACAAGGGCTGAGGGTATTTGGTAGGTGTGGATTGGTGGTCCAATGTATAGTCCATATAAGGTACCTGGTTAGTCACTCAGGTATTTCCGGGCTGCAGGTTACGTCATACTCCGCCCACCAGTTGGGGGAAGGGAGGATCTATCAGTCTTCTCATAGCCTCATTTGATGTAAAAGACCATTTTGCACTATATTCCAGACCTTTTATGATCTTGCTCCTGCTTGTTTCTCAGACTCAGCCCTTGTCACTCCGCTCTAAGAAAACTCTCTGCTCCAGCTTTACTGAACACTTGTCAGTTTCCAAACGTTCCATGAATTTTCACAGCCCTGCAAGTAGCATCTACTGTTGCCACTGCTACCAATGTATTCCCAACTCAATACCAAAAATCACCACTCATTCCTCTTCTTCCACTCATATTTTTCTACAGTTTGTCATTAACATGGGTACATTTTCATTTAATAAAAAATCCACTTAACTTGTTCCCCATAATATAATTTAATGTATCTGTATAAATGGTTTTTCATTTTCCACTTTAGAATAATTAAACAGTAGTATCACATGACACCTGCTCTCAGCCAACTTCACTGATTTCCCCCCAGCAAGCAAGCAGGAAAAGAAATGAACATTTTACCTTGAATTAAGTACTTCCTCCTCTGCCTTTGCTGGATGCTGAATAAAACTCTAATAGGCATCTTCAGGTATTGCATTTGGCAAACATTCTAACATGTCCAGGAGATTCTTAAAGTCAGAGATTTTATTTGTTCATTTCCATACTGTAAATGTCTTAGACTATACCTGCTACATGACATGTGCTTAT
>NW_005871048.1:55598065-55636079 GCF_000147115.1 Myotis lucifugus | reverse complement strand
TAGTTGGTACTATTAACTGTACTCTGTGCTAACTACTACTTAATCACCTAATAAAATATTTGTAGCTAAAATGTAATATCATGCCTTAGTCTTATTGTGTGTATGTGTGTGCCTGTGTGTGAAATAATGTGAATACACTCAAATATGCATTGTGTTATGACAATATAGGGAAATGTAAAAATCAGTAACTATAATGGTTATTTAGTTCATACTTTTGAATTGATTGAACATATTACTAATATGAGTGGTTTATAATACTGTAATTCTTTCATTTCAATTGCATTATAGGTTTTTTAAGAGAATGGTAGTACAAGAGCAAAAAGGGTGAATAGATGAGATTACATAGTTTTGATCAACCTACTTGTTTTTTGCAAAAAAAAACCCTGAAAAATACATAATAATAAATTTCCTATATTTTCTAGTTAACCATATCACATAATTCAAATATGAGAGTTCTCACAAAATAAAATGGTAGTGAAGCAGTGTTTTGTCAAAATTATATGAATTTATATAAGGTTTTCTGATAAATTGATACTATTGAAAATTTTGAGGTTGTGTAGGTTTATGGATTTAATTATTTATTTTTTAATTGCAAACATATCTTTTATTTTTTTAAAAAGCAAGTCTATAGGATTAGAAGTTTGTTTTTTAAAAAATATATTTTATTGATTTTTTAAAAATCTTTAATTTCTTTATTGGTTAAGGTATTACAAATGTGTCCTCATCCCCCCATTAACTCCCAACCTCCCCCCCCCCCCCGCCAACTCATGCTCTCATCCCCCTGTTGTCTGTGTCCATTGGTTTGGCTTATATGCATGCATACAAGTCCTTTGGGTGATCTCTCCCCCTTACCCACACCCTCCCCTACTTTCCCTCTGGGATAGACAGTCTGATCGCTGCTTCTCTGTCTCTGGATCTGTCCCTGTTCATCAGTCTATGTTGTTCTCTTTATTCCACAAATGAGTGAGATCATGTGGTATTTATCCTTCTCTGACTGGCTTATTTCACTTAGCATAATGCTCTCCAGTTCCATCCATGCTGTTGCAAATGGCAAGAATTCCTTCTTTTTTACCGCAGCGTAGTATTATGGATTTATTTTTTATCCTTCATATGAGCACTTACCAAGAACCATATACAGTGCCACACGCTGGCCACTCTGATTGCATCTCATGACCTTAACTTTTTTATTCCTCCATTAAAACATTTGTTATCCATAGTCACTTTCCAGAATTCTGCTCTCTGACCTCTGCATTACAATTTAATGAAAATAACTTTTGAAGGACCAATATGTTAGCACATTTTCTGAAAATTCTCTAAACATGATCATTAGTTTCATATTGTTGGCATAACAAATTACCCAAAATTTAGAGACTTTAACAGCACAGACATGACCTCACTGTTCACGAGGTCTGAAGACTAGCTTGCCTGGTCTCAGAGGGACAGCATTGAGGTGTCAGTGGGGCTGTGTTCCTTGCTGGCGGGCTGTGGAGGAGAATGCATCTCTGGATTTATGAAAGTTGTTGGTAGAATTCCATTTCTTGTGGTTAGAGTGCTAAGGAAGAGCCCTATTTTCTTGTTGGCTTTTGGCCAGGAGTCAGGATCCTTCTCAGCTTCTAGAAGCACCCAGCCTTTCTTGGCTCCTGCCCTATTTCTCCCTCTTCAGAGCAGTGAGAGATCTAGTCCCTTTCATCCTTCAAATATCCCCAGCCTCAGATCTCTGACTGACTGTTCAGTCTTCCTCTTTGGTTTGTAAGGGGCCATGTAATTACTGTAGGGCCACTCAGGCTGAATAACCAGGGAACAGAAAATCTCAGGGATACATTTTTATGATTCTATTAACCACCTCACACAATGATTATTCTCTTCTTATGGAAAGCAAATTGAATAATTTAAGTATAAATATTGTTTTTAGTACATTATCATATGATGGTGACTTTCTCAAAGAAAGAGTGCAAACAAAGGAAGAAAACATGAAAGAACATTTTTCAGTCTCTCTCTTTCTCATCCTCCCCCACTCTCTTATGTATTTTCTTGTTGTAAGTTGCTATTAAACATACACCTTCTGACCAATGCCTTTGATAACAGAGAGAATAAATGGAGTCAGCAGTATTAAAAGAGTCACTTAGATGGGGACAGGAAGACAATGAGGAAGTGGGGCCTGTGCGTGACCCGTGTCCCAGTTCTCAGAAATGCTGTTCAGCCACTGACCTGATGCTGAACTTAGCTCAAGGTTGACCCGCAAACATCTGGGATGGATGCCTACTACATATCAACACAGGCATATGTGGACATTCTCCCAACACTACCCCTAGCAACCAATCACGTATAGATTAATGTAACTCTAGCTGTGTCAGCACCAATCATACATCTTGAAAAACAACCTATGTCAATCACTGGGATGTCTTTGCCCTTTGACTTTATAAACCCCTGCTTCTCCTTTCTTTTCCTGGAGCATGTTTTAGGCTACCACCTGTGCCTCCCAGATACAACCCTCTGCTCAAATAAATGCTTTGATTTTCAGTTACAGCCTAAACCTTTTTTTGTTTGTTTGTTTGTTGTTTTTGGTTGACAATATCAAGTGCCCAGGTACATTCTATCTTCCTGCTCTGCCATCTTTAGCATGCACATTTTATTCTCCTATTCATAAAATAGCCGATGAACTTCTGATAACCTGTTATTATTCCAAGAACAAGGAAGGGAAAAGAGTAAGAAAACAACAACAACAAAGTTTCTAGGTACAACAGCATACTGGTAAGTGCATGCCCCTGAAGTCTGGCCATTCTTTAAATATTCCCAAAAGCTCAACTGGGTGGCTTGTTTTCATCTCATTGTTGGAAGCATGCTTCATTGCTTGCCCTTGATGAGAGACTAGGAATATAGCCGGACTCAATAGATTGAGTCCCTGGACATGATTGTGTCTGAAACATTATCATCAGACACAAGACAGTATAGTTTATACTTGAATATTTCTTAACTTCCATTTAATAGAGAAAATAGGGAAAATTGACTGATCTATGCCTTATTGTCCAAAAAAATTATTTAATTTTGAAAGAAGAAATCAATAGTCACTAAACTTCAGAAAAGGAATTTAGCTTTAAGTTAGTAAATCCTAGATTATATATTAATATTTTATGTTGTTTTAAATTTTTTGTTTGTTTGATTGTTAATCCTCACTCAAGGATATACATTTTTCCATTGATTTTCAGAGAGAGTAGGAGAGAGGGAGGGAGAGAGAGAGACATCGATGTGAGAGAGAGACATTGATTGGTTGCCTCCCTCATGTGCCCTGACAGGGGCCAGAGATGGAACCTGCAACCCAGGTATGTGCCCTTGACCAGGAATTGAACCTGAGATCCATGGTGCATGGGCCAGCGCTCTAACCACTTAGCAGCACTAGCCTAGTATATGTTGTTTTAAATGTAATCCTTCTGAAAAATTATTGAAATTTTTAACTTAATTTTATGTGATTAATTAAACCAAGATATCAAGACTATTGGGAATTCTAGGCCTTACATATTACAAACTATAGAATGGTAAGGATATATGATCTTTGTTTTATCTCAAATTATACCTTTGGAAAACTTTCAATTTGACTTTCTTTTATGTCCAGTTTTGTATCTTTCTTAAAAAGTAGAAGTAAGCTAAATTTGAGCAAACATATTCCAATGCACATATTTACATACCTGAATTTTGTAGCATTTCTCACTGTCATTCATTCACAAACAATAATTCTATAGTAGAAACTATCTAGTAACAACCACAAAAGTTAAATCATGCTGTTTTATATTTTCAGTGATCTTAGTCCTTGAACTTAAAAAAACAAACAAACAAAACAAATAACCATACTAATGAATATTACTAAGAAGGCTTTGTAATGTAATCAGAAAACTTACAGTGCTTTTTAACTTAACTGTTGTCTTTCTGGATAGCATAGTGTATATGATGAGTAATAAAGAAAAGGAGAGAGTATCAAAGCAATTATTTTCCAAACTGCTTGGCATTGGAAGTCATATGGGAACATTTAGGACTCTGAACCAAATGAATCTACTCTTATAAAATAAGAGAGTCAAATACATAATAGTAAGCCCTGAATTTCAAGGGTAAATCACTTAGCTATAATAATTTAAAGTCCTTGAGCATTTATTACAGAATATACTGTGAATGTAAATATAAAACTGGCTATCTATCCCTCAGTAACATTGATTTTCAGCTATTGCAGTAATGGAATAGAAGCAATCATTCTTAGGTATGAATTTAAGGACATGTCAGTGGTGAGAAATTCTTTAAGTACCTCTGTTTAAACATTTCCATGTTTTGCCCTGATCAGTGTTGTTCAGTGGTTAGAGTGTTGACCCATGGACTGAAAAGTCACAGGTTGGATTCCGGTCAAGGACATGTACCTGAGTTGCAGGTTTGATCCCAGGTCTGGTCAGGGTGATTTTGGGAGGTAACCAATCAATATATCTCTCACACATTGATGTTTCTCTCTCTCAAATCAATGGAAAATATATCCTCAGGTGAGGATTAACAACAACAACAAAACAAAGAAAAACCTTTCATGTTTAATATGTTCAAACTGTGTTTACAGTCTCCCAAGGGACTCCTATATAATAAAAGGGTAATATGCAAATAGACCGAAGAGTGGAACAACTGGTCGCTATGATGTGCACTGACCACTAGGGGGCAGATGCTCAACATAGGAGCTGCCCTCTGGTGGTCCGTGCACTCCCACAGGGGGAGTGCCACTCAGCCAGAAGTCCTTCCTATCTAATAATAGACAAAGATGCAAATTGATCGTACCTTCACTATGCCCACCATTGGCTAATCAGAGCGATATGCAAATTAACCGCCAACAAAGATGGCAGTTAATTTGCATATTCCGGCTGGGAGCAAAGACTGAAGACACTGTAGAAGGAAGCCATGCATTAGGGTAGGAATGACACAGAAGGGTGGGGTAGGAGCGGCAGAGAAGGGAGGGGTAGGAGTGGAAGAGAAGGGCAGGGTAGGAATGACAGAGATGGGAGCGAAGCCCTATTCTTTCAGGAATTGTCCTGCAATGGGCCTCTAGTCCTATCTCATAATAGACAAAGATTGAAATTGACCGTTCCTTTGCTATACCTCCCATTGGCTAATCAGTGAGATATGCAAATTAACTGCCAACAAAGATGGCGGTTAATTTTCATACATAGGCACAAAGCAGCAGAGTGAAGACTGAAGGCAGCTCCGGCCGGAGCAGCGAGGGCTGTGAAGGCAGCTCTGGCTGGAGCGGCACCAGTTTTCCTCCGGCACCCGGGACCCAGGCCTATTGCACAAATCTTTTTGTGCAACAGGCCTCTAGTTTTATTATAAAATCTTTCAGTATAATATTTCCTATCATGTGAAATTCCAGCAGTTAATACATATTTATGAATTTAAATTTATCAGAGTCAGATAATAAAGTTGTCTTTCTTTGAAAGTGAGATCTAGGAGACAGACTAATGTTTCAAATAATATAGTAATAGTGTTATATACTGATAAAAGAAATTCTTAAAACAACACAAAACAAAACAAAATGGTTAGACACAGCAGGACACTGTTAAAAAGAGTTTAGCTGGACCAGCTGACAAATTGAAGAAGGAAGATTGCAGGCTGGCAATACCATGTGAAATGTCTAGATACTGAAGGAATTGTGGGAGTCTCTATGCTCTGGAAGGTTCTTTAGTGACTCCAAAGGCCTCTCACAGTAAGGGTTTGAAAGATCACTAAGTGTCCACTGTTATGCAGATTGAGGAAGGGAACACAGCCCTATGGGAAGGGCTAGTATCTCTACCCAGATCCTTCCTGATACCCCCACTACAAAATGAAAGCTTTAGTCTGAAATAATAGCAACAGGACCAGCCTTAGGTCATTTTAAGGCCAGTTTTAAGGTCCTTATATGACAGGTAGAAAAGTAGTATAATTTTAAGATAGAATCTGAGTAATTAATGATATATTAATTAAAGATGAAAAGATGTATATTATAAATCCTAAGGAAATTACTAAAATTATAAAAGTAATGTAAGTAGATAAGTTAATAGAGGAGGTAAATGATATAATACATAATGGCCATTTAACATAAAATAACACAGTGCACGAGTATACAAAAAAAATAGATGAAATGAGTAGACAGCAGCTAGCAATTTGATATATTTTAAATTCAACTATTTCCATAATCACATTAAATATGAATGCCTTAAATAGAGCTTTCTAAAGACTGCAATTGCTGTCTGGATCAAATAGCAAGATCAAATTCTATATTGTCAAAAAGAATGTAATCTATAATAATAAAAGCATAATATGCTAATTAGACCAGACAGCTGAACGACCTTCTGGACAAAGCCAGGGCTGTGAGGGCTAAGCTCCTTGAATGAATTTCATGCATTGGGCCTCTAGTTTATATATAATAAATATAGGTTAAAAGTAAAAAGATAAAGCCATACCTTCAAAAAAAAAGTTGGCATAGCTATATTAATATTACTAAGCATGTTCAGAACAAAGAATATTATCAGGAATAAAATGGAACATTAAATCATGATGATCAATTCTCCAAGAAGACACAAGGACCCTAAATGTATATGTTCCTAATAATGGAGTATCAAAACAAATGAGACCAAAATGGGTATAAGTAAAACAAGTAAGCAGATCTAAAATTATAATTGGAGATTTCAACAATCTTCTTAGTAATTGAGAGAAAAAGTAGACAGAAAAATCAGTAATAGTATAGGAGACTTGAACACTATCAACAAAATAGTCATAATTAACATTTATAGAATGATTCACCCAACAGAAGAATGTGCATTTTTTCCTAAGGATATTGAACTTTCATTAAGATAGACCATGTAATAGGCCAATAAAAAATCACAATTTATAAGAGTAGAAATAACAACTATATTCTAATAACTTAATGGTATTTAACTATAAAATGAATAGCAGAAATTAAACTGAAAAATTATCAAATATTTGAAAACTAAACATCCCACTCATAAATAGCTCAAGGTTAAAGAGGTATTCTCAAAACCAGTTTAAAAGTATTTTCAACTTAATACAGACACAAATGTAGTATATTAAGATATTTGGGATATAGTTAAAACAGCTGTTATGTTGTTTAAATTTAATACTTCTAAAAATCATTGCTTGACACAATTCTTGATTACTATGCATTTAGCTAGTTAACATATAATTATATGAGAGATATAACTATTCTATAATGGGTACAAAATATTCACAGTTCACAGTGTTCTACCTGGAAAACCCTAGTAATGCAACAAAAACAAAAATAAGAAAAGCATTGTTAAATTGTTTGGAGATTTAAATACATACCAAAAGTAAATGTCTTAATAAAAATTAATAGTCAGATGATAAAAACATAATGAAAGACAAAGAATCTGTTTCAATAGAATAAAATAAATAAATATTTAAAAATAACTCATGGAGCAATTTTTAGATATTCAATAGATGAAACACTGAAGAACTACTGAGAGTCTTAAAAAAGACTTGAATAAATGAAAGTAAGGGCTTTGTGCTTGCATGACAAGAATCAATCTTATAAATTCTGTTAGTCCTTCTGTTAGTCCTGTGGTACACTAGCTTGATACACTGCAGTTACATGAAAAAATATACATATTATGTGTTTTTAATTTTTACTATTAAAATTTATCATTACTTTGGGTAGAACTGTCTTCCTCATAGGAGGACTATGAGGAAGGTCTCTGGTGTCAGAGAACACTGCCATTTGCTCTCTGCATCAGACAAATAGCTTCCTTTCTCTTAGACTAAATTCTTTAAACAGAACTTTGAAATTAATTAGTATAAACTAAGACTTTTTTAAAGCCAGCATAAGGAGAAATCATTAATGTAAAGTTCACAGCAGATCACCAGACAACTGTAAAGCCATTAATTTGTGTTTGCCCTTGTTATTGTTATTGCTGTTACTGGTATCGTTAAAGTTAGTGCTGCTGCAGCATTATCTGATCTGATTACCTTTTTCCTTTGAGCCTTTACATTGAGTGGTAAAATGAGGACATTCTGTCTTTAAAAAGTGTCTTTCATTGGAATCATCTGACAAGGCTTGTTAGGAATTTAGTATTTTGTGCACCGCTTTCGCTTATTTGGGAATGGGGACCTGGAATGCACATTATAAAAAGAAACCCAAGTGATTTTTCATTCACACTCAAGTTATATATTGTAATATCACAGTGTTTGCTTGTGAACTAAAGTTACATTCCCCATGGGATTTCTAGTCTACACTCACTTTAAATTCTAGGAAATATCTAGTTCTAATTTATTTGAAACCAATTGAGTTTCCTTATTTACTAATTAAATTTACATTTCCTTATGAGTGTATTTTTTTTCTTCCTTAATTTTTTAAAAGCACTTTTAATGTGGATTCATTAATCATTCCTTTCATTTTAATTAATGATAAACTAGATTCCAGAAAACCGGTATGTAATTTTATTAAAATTAATTATAATAAAGTTAAAATAATCACATTTAAGGATGTGCAATTCCTTCTAATATGGATGAAATTTCAACTGCTATTTTCATAATTCAACATATAATTCAGAGAATTGTAATTATATATTAAACCCAGACTGCTGTTAACTGTTTCTTTTTCTCTCTCACCTTGGTAATATTACATAAAGATATAAGATGTGGGGGTTTAAAATGGTGGATTACAGGCATGTAAAAAACTTCTTCCTTCTAAAATCATATGGAAATTACAGAATAATCCTAAAATAAAGTAAATAAACCAATTAAAGACTTGGACATACTCAAAAACCAGAAGGATTCCCTTGCAAGAATAAATGTTTAAGGTATTTCCAGAGGATATAGAGTCAAGAGGAGACTCTCTGGAGAGGATAAACCGAATCTGAAACGTCTACAACCCAATAGAGCCAAAATGAAGACATTTCAAAACAGTAAGATTTCATATCTCCCCAAATGCATCACCAGATCAAGAAACATGACCTGGGGAACTAGAAGAGGTTGTCTCACAGTAAATGCATGATTGTTGTGCTAGTTACCTCTCATTTTCTGTATCTAGACTAGTAGTTGCAGAATAAATTAGCAAGGATACCTCTCTAAAGATATAAAGAAAGGTAGGTTCTCAGAGAGGGTATTGCTGCTGAGGAGGAGCTGAAAGGCGCCCAGCACCAGTTCTGGGTATTGCCATAGAGATGATGTTTCCTTCCTGTTCAACAGAAAAGTTGGACCAGGCTCACATTCATAACTACAACCACAGCTGGAAATCTCTAGTTAGTGATAAATCTGCACTCACTGTTTACAAAATTAAAATATTTATTATGCTAAGTGATTAAAAAGAAGCCATTTATACTGTTATTATTTATCAATGTTAACTACTCTTTTAAATTTATACAGAAGATTCATAATCACCAAATATTTGAAGGGAAAATAGAAGAGGAAGAAGAAGAACAATATCAGCTAGACAAATGAAAGAACTATCCATTAAGGAAAGAAAAGTAATGCAGAAATAAATACAGTTAGCTTAATAAATAGATTTTGCAATATTTGAGAAGACAATATTCATGCAAAAAATGAAATTTAGTTACCAGGAAGCTAGGGAATTTAAAATAAATTTAAGTATAACCTCAACAGTATAGACCTAAGTGAGGAATAGAGAGAGAATATACTAAGAGAGAAAAGGTTAAGATAAATGAATATAACATTTCACTAATAAAAAACAATATGAAAATAACAAACAAACAAAAACTTCTCTTGATGGCAACTTCAAGGTCAATATTTTAACATCTCTCTCTGCTGTCTTTGCATTGCTTTCTCCACCCTGATTGCAAAATCTCCCTTAGCATCCTGATTTTAGGGTTGCATGTAATGGCATTTTGGATACAAGAGTAGTAACCCAGGATTATCTTCCATCTCAAGATATTTGATTTATTCACATCCACAAAGATCCTGTTTTAGGGCATACTTTTGGCACTATAAGGCAATATTCACAGGTTCCAGAGATTAGGATGTGGATACTGCTTGGTCTGCTATTTTTCAGCTTAGCACTAATGCAATTAAAATATTAGTAGATACACAAAGAAATAAAACTTTTTTCAACGAGTATTGAAAAATAATGTTAATATCTAATATCTAATATTTGCTTTCAAAACATTTCTAAACAACATGGGAAGGAATTAGAGAGAAGTTTCCTTCAATTGAATGAATATATATCACACCACAGCCATCATTCTTCACACAATCATTGTGAGAAGATGGATATGAATGAATGAATGTTATAGATTGCTGTATAAATGATAGATGTTGCTAAGAATCTATTGATTCTAATAAATTCAAGAATGTCAAAATGTGTGGTTATTATGAAATTATGATAACAAATTGACAGAATAAGAGGACAAATATTGAGAGTATATTAATAGGAAGGAAAAAGTGATAATCTTTTATTTCTCAGAATTACTATTATGATGAACAAAACCCAGTATTGCTGGATCTGAATACTGGGAAAATTTTTTAAAAATTATTTTATTGGTCATATTTTAAAGTCTACAAGTTGCCCTAAAGCTTGCCTGGGGATGGAGTTCACTGGTTAGTAAATACATTCCCATGGATAGTGGTGATGAAAGATGATAGATAGATAGATAGATAGATAGATAGATAGATAGATAGATAGATAGATAGATAGATAGATGATAGATAGATTGATGATAGATAGATAATAAGTAAATATATTTTTGAAGTAGAAAACTATGCTTTCATGCTATTTATTAATCTTACTGAACCAGCCACCTGCTCCTCCGAGAAATAGTTTCACTCTCATTAAGTTGAGGCAGCTGCCATTCCAAAGAAAATAAGCAGAGAGAAAGAAAATACTGGTTTGTTTGTTTTTTCAGAGAATGTCCATCAGGAGCTCTGTGGCTTGAACACACACAAAATACATCTATTCCCTTTAACTGGAATGGGGCAGAGTGAATCAGTTCCCTTGTTCTGAAATGTGAAAGGGCAGGCATTTCATTTTATTTCTTCCTGGCTCTTCTATATTAAAAAAATGACTCCATTTTTGACAGGCTGCCACTAAAGATGGCCTTGTTACAGTGCACGGTCGTTCTGGTAAATGACTGATTACTCTATGTCCTGGTGCTGTGAAAATCAGGTAAAAATAAAATAAGAATAGTATCTTTTTAGTAAAAGAGAAAAAAAAGCCAAGAATTGTTCCCTCCAAAGAATAAAAATCACTTCCTAAGGAAGTGAGATAAAAAGCCCCAGCATTCTTATGATATAAAGGTTTTAACAGGCAACTGGTAATCTTGTTTTGTGATTTAAAGGCTACCTTCACTCTCTATTTTTCGTAATTTGACATTTAATGTAAATATATAATTTATTTTTAATTCTTTGAAATTTAGTGTGTTTTAAAAACCGTTACAAACATAGGTCTTTCCAAAAGCTCTTTAATATAATTAAGATGGACAGGACTCTGAGCTTCGTGAGTTTAGGACTGAGGTCTCTTATAAATTTATAGAAATTCCACGGTTCAGAAATGAACCAGTCTCTAGGACTTAATAAATCTTTGTGAATGAATAAATGGTAATTAATATTTACTTTAGACTAAACATATATGACTCTTGCATAAATAAAAATGAATAAAATATTCTGTTTTGTCTTACAATGGACCTGGTGATCATTAAACGATATATATGTTACAACACTGTCATTCCATTTCTATTTCTCAAGGAAGACTCTCCTTATGGTCAAGTGGCTCTCATTGGTTAACATAACTAAATCCTAAAATAGGTCACTATATGAAAGTGATTGCTATTGAATTATTCAGTTCATGATATACCATTATTAGAAGCATTCAGAAATATGTAAAGTTCATACACTAAAAGCTTAACATGGAAAAAGAAAAGATTAGATTGTTTCAGGGAGTATACCAGGACCAAAGTTCATTTGATGAAGGGAAATTCTTCTTCCAAGACTGCAATACTGGCAGCGTCACTTTGCGCTATCAGGTTTCACTTAACAAAGGCACCATGTGTAGTATTGTGTTTACTAACAAAATGCATATTAATATATTTCCTAAAGCACCTAATAATATTTTACTGTGATCACACCTAAAATATTAATTTTATTGCATATGGTATTTGAATATGCATATTAACCAGTAGTTTTTAAGTCCTGCTAATTAATGTAAAAATAGGCTTAATCTTTCAGATATACAAAACAAGCCCCGAAGCCCTTAAAGTAACACAATGACCTTAATTCTTGTAGTGAGATTGAAGTTTACAAGAGTCCAAAGAATGAGGCCTCAAGTTGGATCTAGTAAGAGACAAATTTCACCATAAAGATTTCTCTAAACCAGCGGTTCTCAACCTGTGGGTCGCGACCCCTTTGGAGGTCCAACGACCCTTTCACAGGGGTCGCCTAAGACCATCGGAAAACACATATATAATTACATATTGTTTTTGTGATTAATCACTATGCTTTAATTATGTTCAATTTGTAACAATGAAAATACATCCTGCATATCAGATATTTACATTACGATTCATAACAGTAGCAAAATTACAGTTATGAAGTAGCAACGAAAATAATTTTATTGTTGGGGGTCACCACAACATAAGGAACTGTATTAAAGTGTTGCGGCATTAGGAAGGTTGAGAACCACTGCTCTAAACAAATATCCAAAACTTTTCAAATACTTGTATACACAAGTAGGGATAAGTATGGGGTGGAACCGAAGAACCTTGTAAGGGACAGATTATAAGACTGAAAACATTTCATTAAAAATTTCCTATAAGTAAAGAAGATTCACTTTGAATTTGTTATAATGTTTACATTTGTGTAAAATATTGTCAACTTTTTTTCATAAAATAAATTATATGATTCTTCATATGCTGCAAAAGGTATAGTAAAAACATGGGATTTTTCAATAGTTATTAAGCATTTCTTTTTGGCTCTAGTCGGTTTGGTTCAGTGGATAGAACATCTGCCTGCAGTCTGAAGGAGCCGGGGTTTGATTCCAGTCAAGGGCACATGCCCAGGTTGCAGTCTCAATCCCCAGTAGGGGGCATGAAGGAGGCAGCCGATCAATAATTCTCTCCCATCATTGATGTTTCTATCTCTCTCTCCCTCTCCCTTCCTCTCTGAAGTCAATAAAAATATATTTTTCAAAAAATCTTTTTGTTTTTCTCTTGTCTTTCATATATATTCTTTCCTATATATTTATTTCTTATTTTTTATAGTCTATAGTTCAGTTATCTTGATTTTTTCTTGAAACATTAAGTTAGAAATAAATGTGTATTTCAAATAAAACATATAAATAGACTAGAAACTTTTGTGACAGGAGAAAGCAGTGAATTGTAAAGAAAAGATAAGGAAGAAAATATGTACATTATATTTTCTCTTTGTTTTAATTATGAGCTTTGCATTCAACAAGTAACTTGCCCAATGGATGATCTTTACATTCAAAATACTACCGTGATTATAAGGTAAAGCATTTATGAGAATGGCATTAGAAAACATTTGTGTAACTGAAACTCCTCCACAGAATGTTAGAATAAATGAAAAACTCATTGTGGTACATTTATTTTGAAAAACAAAAACAAAACAAAACAAACAAAAAAACCAGCAAGAAAGTAGCTTCTTGAAAACAAAACAAAGAAAAAGAAGAATAAAAACATTTTTCATCCCCAAAGTAACATCTGTTAACAAAAGTATTGAACAAAACAAAAAAGTACAAGGGACTATAGTCACATGTCGTAGCACTAGAAATAGTCAGTGTTAAACATTTTTTGTTTTTTAAATAAATGTATTCATAAAGTTCTTATTAAAGTTTTTGATAAATAGAGCTATATAAATGTTATTGTTTTTGCTATTACACATTTTATTTAAACCATAAACATGTTTAGAGTTATTTTATGTTTAAATGTTCAAGGATGAAGAATATATCATCTACTTACTAATTAATAAAATGTTTTGTTATTCACTATAATTCATTAAAGAAGTTTTTAAAGTAGAATTTTTGTGAATTATTCAAGTGGAAAACTAATTGGACAAGAATACTTCTTGAAATAGATTATTGTTAATAAAAATAAGTGCATTATAGCAACTTAGTAATATTTATACAATGTAATATTGTGGTTGGACACTACTTGAAAAAAATAAATCTTAAAATATTATAAAATCATTTGTAAATACAGTGGAAATTAATATGCTTTCTTAAAGTTAAAATTAGGAGATAGAGCAAGAGCATATACTTATGTAAATACCCCCAATTAAAAATATTTACAAAACAATTTAATCTGAATTTTAATAATATATTATGTAAGCAATTATATCTCTATATAAAGTGTTATTAAGATATATTAAATGTGCCAAAACCATTAGATTTATAATTTTAAAATTACCTGTGGAGAAACAGAAAAAAACACACAAAATAATATGAGGGAGAAGGAGTTGACTCAAAGCTCAAGAATAAAAAAAACAAAAAAAAACCAAAAACAGTTATTTAAGATCTGGATGAGGATGAAAAAAGTCAAGCAGAATGTAATCCTAGCTACAACACAAGTGATAATTATCATAAAACTTAAGATGGAGAGGCAATAATTTATGTGATGGGATTTAGTAAGGCTTAAGAATGAAGGTGGGACCATCTGAAGTGAAATTGGAGAGGACAATATTAGAGGTAGATATTGGATAAAGTAGGTTAACCAGCTCTAAAATACAGATTATTCAAGGAAAAAAATACATACATGCAGAAAGCATGTTGGGGAAGTGAAAAAAATTGTGTTAAGAACTTTTTTATTTTGCATTCAATTTGTTATAAAATGCCCCTAGGATGTTAAATGTGAAATGACAGATGTTTTCACCGGATAGAAACACAGACTAATTATAATTGTTAAAACAGTGGGCTTTAATGTGGGTCTGGCCACATTCTAAGTATACCTTATGCATTAATTTATTTAATCTTAATATCAGATAGGAAAGTATAATCTTCATTTTATAGATGAGGAACAAAAACCCAGAAAGGGTAATTAACTTGCTCAAGGAAACACAGCCAGTAACAGACAGTATTATTAATTTAACTAAATAGCCTGGTCCTAAGTTCATGTTCTTAATAATTACACTATACTTTTTCTCCAATTTTTAAGTGTGATGTCCCAGAAAAAAATATAACAACACTCTAAATTCTCACCAATTTTTTTACATGAATAAGAATTCAAGCTATGTCATTTTGTATAATTTTTTCCAAGAATATCAAGCTTACTAGAAATCTCATAAATATTATTAAATAATTAGACTCAATATTATATCTTGTTATGTTATGTCTGTAAATGTAATGTGAGTGGATAATGATAAACTTCTTTGCTGAAAAATAGGGAACATTTACACAAGTAAGATTTTTTCAAAAATTCATCATTTCTTCTCCAATTAAATGGGAAATATTAATTGATGAAGGCATAGTTGCTTTTAGAATTTAGCAAAATAAAATAAAGTGAAATCTATGAATAAGTATCAGCAATCTGAAATATATATAATAATAAAAGCATAATATGCTAAATAGACCAGATGTCCTTCTGGATGACCTTCCAGACGAAGCCAGGGCTGCGAGGGAAGCTGGGGTCCTGGGTGCCAGAGGGAAGCCGGTGCCAGCAGCTAGAAGGAAGGCTTACTCTTGCTTGAATTTCGTGCACAAAGAGATTCATGCAATAGGCCTTCCCTAGGCCTTCCCTTCCCCTTGCTGCCGGCACTGGTTTTCCTCCGGACCCAGGCCTTTGCTCCGGACAGAGCCTTCAGTCTTTGCTACACCGCTTTGTGCCTACATATGCAAATTAACCGCCATCTTTGTCAGGTTAATTTGCATACTCTCCTGATTGGCTGGTGAGCATAGCAGAGGGACAGTCAATTTACATGTTTGTCTATGATTAGGTAAGATATACACACATACTGAGTGGCCAGATTATTATGACCACCTGATGTTTGTAGGCAAATTAGCTATAATTTCATGCTGAAGTTGCTAGAGGGCCAGATCATTATAAATAGGGAAGCAGGTTGTTTCCCATGACAGTAGAAGTGATTTTTTTCTGAAGATATGGGTAAGCAACGTGATTTAACAGCCTTTGAATGTTATGCATGCCATATACTAAAGAATATATGAATTTGATTCAAATAATTCGATTTCTTTTTCTTTTTTGATCTTGGATTGAAATATTTCTGTTTATTTATATTCAAATCTACTTTAGAAAAATATATCATTTAATGAAAAAGTGCTTTAGTCTACTCTGCAGTCAACTTCAAAAACTTGGCAAAATCTGCCAACATTTATTTGAGAAAAAAAGAGTTCTTCGAAATGAGTCACAATAAATGTTTGGGTTCTGAGATCTAGAGACTGAATATTTATTCGTCAGCTTCCCAATTTGTTCTAAAGTTTTTAGCTTTTGAGAAATCTTTGTCTTTTAAACCTCATCTCTTTCTCACATTAAACTCTAGCTGTCAGTACCACAGCTTGTATATTCCTAAGAGATGATGCAAAGATTCTAATATGTCTCCTAATTAGATAGAAGGGAACAGCAGAGATAGTCTGATAGTCTTTCTCTCTCTCTCTCTCTCTCTCTCTCTCTCTCTCTCGCCAGCCCACACACACACACACGCATGTGTGCGCTTAAATGTAGAGCTTATACTCAGTAACATGTGGATTGTTGTAGTATTTTTTTTCAACATAGTTTATCTGGTCTATTCCTAAAGTTTTCGACCTTTATAAAAAGAATTATTTCTAGTCAAAGTTGTGAAGTAACCAAACTATGTCTTTAGTATCTGTGGTTGGACACTTTGCGTGTTCTTCCCTTTTTGAAATGCAGCTTGTCCTAACTCCTCTGCTAACCACCTCCTTCCGTTCTTCACCTTGGCACCACTCCTGCCTGCTGCACTGTCACCTACATAAGGATCCGAAAAGCTCCCTCACACCAATATATGCTAATATCTTATCAGTTTCAAAGAAGTTTTTATTGCCCCACTGAATGACCCTGCCACCTTTGGCCATATACATTGGTTTATCTCTAGAAGCCCTATCTAGTTTCACTGATCTGTTTGTTTATCCTCATGCTAATACTACACTGTTTTAATTATTGTGACTTCGTAATATGCCTTAAATTATATAGTTTATGTTCACTATCCCTATTCTCTCCCAAGACCTATTTCAGATCTTTTTCATTTATATATAATTTTAGAATCAGCTTACTGATTTATCAAAAAAAAAAACTTCATGCAATTTGAGAATAATTTCATAATAATGTCTCATTCAATCAATGATCTTTATATATTTCTCCACTTATAGCTTCCTTATCATAGTGATGTTTTACAATTTCTAGTCCTCAGCAACTTTCATATATTTGATCCAATTTATCACCAAATATTCATGCTTGCTGATGTTACTATAAATAGTATTTAACATTTTTCAATGTCCAATTTTTCCTTGCTAGTATATATAAATAAAATTGACTTTTATATATTGGATCATCTCCTTTGACTTCTGTAGGGATTTAATGCAGTTGACTTAACTTCCTTTTTTAAAATATATTTTTATTGATTTGAGAGAGGAAGGGAGAAGGAGGGAGAAATAGAAACACCAATGATGAGAGAGAATCATTGACTGGCTGCCTCTTGCGTGCCCCACACTGGGGGTCGAGCCTACAACCCAGGCATGTGCCCTGACCAGGAATCAAACCGTGACTTCCTGGTTCATAGGTAGACACTTAACTAGTGAGCCACGCCAGCTGGGTTTAACTTCCTTTTTTTTAGTACCCCAAAAGATACACTTTGAGCCCTTTAATTTTTGAATTGGTAGCCATTCATATAAAACTGATAATTATAAGTAATAAATATGGGAAAGTTACAAAGAACCTAGAATCTAAAATAAATTAAAACAGTGACCCCAGGTTTATAGTACTGGTATATAAACTTCAATGTAAAATAAGGTGGCCTTTAGGTGGGCAAGAACTTTCTACTCTTTCATTTATTTCTCATTATAATGCTATCCTTTTCTTCAAACTAATTCAAACATTAGGATAAATTGAGTTTGATGTTCCTTGCATGGTGTAAAAAACTAGTTATATGTCCTAGAGACCAAGATTCTCACATACACATGTTCCTTTTCTGGATGTGAAAAATAATTAATTCTCCCATAAATACTCCTACACTTCCTCTCTGTGACGGCACTGAACAACCCTGTATTTTCTGCTTCAGGTTTTACCCATTCTTATGGGGACTTTTGAAATACAATTTATGTGCAGCCACACTGCATTGCATTTTCACCGTTATGAGATGTAAAGGCCAATATCATTTTAAAGGTTATGACTGACAGGTTATTTGCAATAGTTTTATAGCCCTACAAGGAGAAAAATTAATTTGTTGCATCTGTTCACACTGGAAAAATTATCTTTGGAAACCAAGTGTGAGAGCCTTTCTTAGAGTAAGGACTCATAATTCTGCTTTTGGGGGTACTGCCTATAGTCGCAATAATACTGTGAGAGTTAGGATGTAAGTTAATTACAAACGAATGGCATACATTCTGTGCCTCATATACTCATAGAATCATAGTGCTTAAGTCAACTTCTACTCTGTTCTTGATTTTATCTTGTCTACCTTTCTTATGAGTTTTGTGTCTGAACCTTGGTTTCCTAGAGACCAGAGCATGAGAAAAATCTTGCTTGCTTAATCTTTATTGAAAGGAAGGAAGTGAAATGAAATCAAGAATGTGAGAAAAAAGGAGAGGGAATAAAATGTGGTGGTGATCAAACTGAACATAGTTTCGAAGAAGAGGTTTGGGGAAGTAAGTTGACTAAAGGGAAATAGGTTTATATGCAAGCCTAGCTCTACACCCCCTTTCATTATATTAAAGAGAATCTCAGTAAAGGGGACTTTTTTTGGCAACGGGTAAGCAAAAATCTGTTCTGTGAGCATTACATTTAATATATTAGAATCTGTATTTGAAAAGATAGTTTAAAAGATTCAAAATTTGCATATTTTTATACATGATACCTACCCTCACCCCACCTCTGGCACTCAAAGTGACAGTTAAGAATAGTAGCAGGAAATAAGTGCTTGGAATGCAATTAAATGCAGCACAAATGGATCCTTTTAAAGGATAACAGTTTTAATGGTTACTTAACCTACATCTGACTCCATTTCTCCTACAGAAAAGTAGGGATAATATTTATCATTCATAAAACTTTTTAATATGTCACTCCATTAATCCCCTCTCCCTTTGTGTGACCCTGAGAGAGAAATGCTCCAGGAAGATGCCAGGGCTATAGGGCTGGCACTCAATTTCAGATATGGAACCTGATACACCCATAGGCTTGAGCTATTGCTTTTCAAAGCTGTTACAGGAGTTGCAATCTTTCACAACAAGTAGCGATGAGATAAGTTGGACTTTTGCCTCACTAAGTTACTTAAAAATATAATAAGTTAGTCTAGAAGAGCACACCAAAGCAATCAATATTTTATAACATCGCTGGGCTGTTTTATGGATTTTGAATGGTAATAGTGTTAAAAGCATTGACTTTAATGAAGAACTTAGAAATGGCCTCTTAATAACCTTATTGGGATATGACTAATTTTAAATGGCTTTTACTTTGTCCTTGGAATTCATATGATGCATGTGACAGAGGCTTGTTCGGTGCTAACAGAGGATTAGATGAAGGAAATTAATTAAAGCTTCCTTGTCACATTTTCCCCTTGAGCTGCTCAGTATGCTGAAGTGGTGTGACAGGGTACGAGCCTTTCTCTAACTCTCCGCATAAAATAACTCAATCGGCTTTAAACACACATCCTTTTTTTTTTTAATCAGACCATAATTTTTCTACGTGTCTCTCTAACCTGACCCCTTCTAGCCGCTGCCACCTCTGTGATTTGTGTAATTACTTTTTAGCTTCCGATAACAGGACAGCCACTATGTGTGTTCACGAGTTTCGGAGTCCACCGACTCAGTCTTTTGAGGCCTGTCTTCATTTGAGATGGCACATTTAAATAGGTTAGGGACATTGGTTTAACTAATCCTCTGGACAAATATCTTAAATGATTGCCTAGAACTGAAATCATAGCTGTCAGTTATATTTGTGATAGTGGATAGCACACGGATCTATGAACCGTTTAAACACTGTTCATGCCATACTTTAATAATTATAACAACAATTTTCAATTATACATTTTATTTAAAAATAACTTTTACCTTTAAGTCCTTGCTAATTGTAATTTTCTCTATTTTTAAACGTTGTTATAAATGCATTAATTCTTACATATTCAAAGAAATTACTTATAATAACATAAAGTAATATTCACAAAGAATAATTTACTTTCCTTCTTTGTAAAGAAAGAACAGTTGACCGCGGCATAGAATGTGAAAAGTAAGTTAAGACATAATCTATCTTTTTAAGTTATATCAAATTTGATACTTTCAGGTAAACAAATAGAAATTTCAGAGTTCCTTACTAATCGCAGTCAAAAAGACTCTCAAGCTTTAAAATCTTATGATGCTGCCCTTTTGATATCAGGGATGGAGACATAAAGCTTTCCCTCCAAAACTAGGGTTAGACTGTGGAGTCCTTTTCCTTTTTCATTAAAGTACTTTTCTTCTATATATAGTTTTGATGAGGAAAACCAACCTGAAAAGAAGAAGCATGACTTCTGTTTAAAATAATTCTCTAGAAAATCAGAAATAGATGATCAGTAGCATGGTTGAATTAATAATACTCTGTGACCAAAATAGAAATTGGAACTTGTTCACAAAGACAAATTTAACTGTATTTAAGCTACTGATATTCTAATTAAAACATATGTGTATGAATGCACGCACACATATGTGCAGTCTCACACAAACACTGTTTATCCAAATTAATATACTTTACTGATTGCATTATACTAATAATTCCATGAGAGAGCCAGTGTTATTCTTCTTCATTAAATTGGATGGCATTTTCTGAAATTAAAAAAAATAAAGGTGATCAGATTGACAAATTTTATCTAATTGCTAACACTGATACTTCAATATAAAAGTTCAGTTTATATGGTTAACTTTGTTTATCTATTACTTTAATCACTGTAAGTTTGACAATTTCATTCTTATGCAAGTCAAATTTTGAACCAATCCTGCTAATAAATCTGATGTCTAAGATTAAACACAAAATAATTCAGAATGCAAATTTGACCAAGTTGAAATGTGTTTTTCAGGATTGTGACAATTAAGATGAGATGACAGCTATAGTTTTAAAATAAAATTCTGCTAATGTAATATTTGAGATTTAGAAATATTATAACACATTTATGCAATATTTTACTCAAATCATTAGTGAGAAGCATAGTAATTTAACTGTCTTAAAACATGCATATTTTATTATGAAAAGGATTGGAAACATTTAAATTCTCACATATATTTAAATTCTCTATCTTGCTATGTATACTAATGAAAGTTGTTACCAACTAAAAATCTGAATTGCAAAATTTCAAGATTTCTTGTAGAAAAGCATAATCTCAGTTATTTTGTGGAGTTTCTGATGCATAGGTAAATAGCATAATTACAATTGGAAAATTTATATTTTTTGCTTGGACATTAAAGAAAAGGTTTAGCCCTGGTCAGGTAGCTCAGTTGGCTAAAGTGTCATCCTGATACACCAAGTTTGCAGGTTCCATCCCTGGTCAGGCACATATAAGAATCAACCAATGAATTCATAATTGGATGCAACAATAAATCAAGGTTTCTTTCTCTCCCTTTCTCTCTTTCAAAAACAAATAAAGAAAGAAAATTTACCTAAATCACACAATAAAAGTTTTATTTTAATTAAATCACTAGAAGTTCTGTCGTTGAGCTATGTTTTTAATAGGCTGAACCTCAAAATAATAGCAGTTAATAAAGGCATTGCTCTATGATATTTAAGTACGTCATTTATAGTAAAATTTAGATAATAAGTTGGCAGCTGATAGGAATCCCCAAATGCAGAGATGTTTCCACAGTGTTTGCCTAGATTTAGGTGGGCATTCTGGTAAGATGTGGTTCCTGGCAGTGACGGTGATATCAGCGTATCAGTCCTTTACGGTGGGATTCCTCAATATATAGTTTAAAAATATTTTCATCAGAACCAGTAAGAGTGCCTATTTCAAATGTGAATTCCTAAGACCTACCAGAGACTAAATGAATCAGAATCTATGTGGTGAACATGAATTTACATTGTAATAACTTGCCCAAGTGATCCTTGAACACATCAAGTTGAAAATTTAAATTGTAAATTGTGCCGCTATGAACATAGGGGTGCGTATATCCTTTCTGATTGGTGTTTCTGTTTTCTTGGGATATATTCCTAGAAGTGGGATTACTGGGTCAAATGGAAGTTCCATTTTTAAATTTTTGAGGAAACGCCACACTGTTTTTCACAATGGCTGCACCAGTCTGCATTCCCACCAGCAATGAAGGAGGGTTCCTTTTCTCCGCATCCTCTCCAGAACTTGTCATTTGTTGATTTGTTGATGATAGCCATTCTGACAGGTGTGAGATGGTACCTCATTGTTGTTTTGATTTGCATCTCTCGGATGATTAGTGACTTTGAGCATGTTTTCATGTGTCTCTCGGCTTTCTGAATCCTCTGTGACAGGACATTCCTGTCCTTAAGATGCAAAGTGAGCCCATAGCCTCCTACAAATCCATTGGATATCATAATGTTCCGTTGGATACATTCCACTGCTTCCTCATTTACATTGTTGATTTCAGGTCCTGCTTTATTCGCTTATTTAGTTGTGTCTTCTTGCATTGTTTATATCTTTTTCAACTCTGTCCTTGTTGATATTCACCTAGCCACTGTGACTGAAAAATCTGAATGCCACCACATACTGTAATTGCTACAAGTTCCCCAAATTTCTGGAACAAAAATCTTGCACACCTGCCCGTCACTCCATCCACTACAATCTAAATGGTTACTGAGTATTTTGCTACCATGGTTACTGAACTGTGGAGAAACACTACATTCTACCAGTGGTGGGTGTCTTCTTGTCACTGAGCTAAACCAACACTTCATAAGAATTATCATTACTTTCATATTCAAGTGAGAGAAGTCCCATCTAGACTGGCTCAGCCTTGGACTCTACAGTCAAGTGGGTAGGACCAAGCTCTGAGCAATGGGTTGGGGTTAGAGGGGAGGATCACAGGAACAAAAGCAAGAACTTCAGCACCAACGACAGCCATGGCATCAAAACAAATGGCATGTTTAGGTAAAACCCCCTTCCTGTGCTGGACTAAGTAAAAATAACTTCAGCTCTCTTTCTCTAAGTTTCCTCAATCTCTGGAATTATGAGCCTTAATCACTTTCCCCATTATTATCATTTTTTAAATTAAAAACCAGTAAAATGATTAGAATATACTTATCAGAAATTTTAACCCCAGCAGGATACATTTGAGAACAGTTCCAGTGGTTAGTTCCCCAGAAAACAATTCAGTGCAAATATATGGGAATGGAAAAAGTAATACTGAAAGCAATTATGTCAGGGCCAAAAATATTCACACACAAGCATTTACAAAATGTTACTGTCTTTAATTTATTTATTTTTATTTTTTATTTTTTTAAATATGTTTTTATTGGTTTCAGAGTGGAAGGGAGAGGGAGAGAGAGAGAGAGAGATAGAAACATCAGTGATGAGAGAGAATCATTGATTGGCTCCTTCCTGCATGCCCCCTATTGGGGATTAAGCCCACAACACAGGCATGTGCCCTTGACCAGAATCAAACCCGGGACCCTTCAGTCCACAGGCCAACACTCTATCCACTGAGCCAAACCAGCCAGGGCCTGTCTTTGATTTAAAAGATAGATTCACCTCTTGGAATGCACTAAAATAAAATTTGGAAGAAGTTGAATAACTCAAATTATTCTAGAAACCCTCTAAAACATTGTGGGAGAAAAAAAGACGAGCATAAATGTACCTATCTAGGATGCAGAATTCATATTTTTAAGAGTTGGAAGCATAGAAACTCTGGGGCAGATGTCTCATGTGATTGATTAAATAGATACTATAAATGAGGAATGATGTTAGTATGTTTCCTTGGTATTATAAACAGAATCTCTTTGCTGCCTCTGAGAGCCTGCTGTCAAGATTTAATTTGATATTTAATTAATTTCCTCTCTATTGATTTTTGTTTCTCTTGGCACCAGTTCCTTTTCTAGACAGGTCAATAGACAACTGCAAATTATTTGTGTTCACTGATAATGAGCATAATGCTAGTAATAACCAGAACAGTGGTAATACCTGGCCACTGTTATGAATTCTGCTAGAATTACCTATATTTTGCAAGCTGTTATTTGGCATAAAAAAGATCTGTATGTTGATTATAAGTAAAATAAATTAAATACACTACTCAGTAATAAATACCAGTTACTGTTTTTTAAATCTATTCTGCTTTGTTTGCTTTAAATATTTTATTTTGCAGGAGTCTTATGATTGGTTTCATTAGTCTTATCTGTAGTGGTATTACCAGCTTGTGGCCGAATTATGCCCACTCTAGTATTCAGACATGTTTGACACATCTAAATTAGGGTGAGGAGGGTTCTTAGAGGCTGTGAAGGTCTTCTGTTAGCAGGGATTGAAGGCTGGGGACTTACTCTGAATAAAGAGGAAGTGGAGACTGGAAAGGTTAATTGGCTAGCAGAGAGAGAAGATTAGTCTGAAAACAGAAACTGTCATTCCCAATCTTCTTGAGCCCAGACTATTAGAACATCTGAATGTTTGGCACAAAGTAAATGGATATGAAGAAATACATCTAGTTCTTAATGTGAATGTACCAGTGACATTGAAACGTAAGATACACTATTGGTGACCATTAGTGAGAAGCGCTGCTTATATAGGTTTTGATGACATCTTTGGTGACAAAAATACTTTTTTATGTTGGTAATGGAGGTTTAAAACGCATTATTTATGGAATCTGCCACTCTACATGTATGTACATATAAAGAAAGTCTATCATTCCTTAAAACACCTGCATTATATCACTTTAGAAGTAAGGCATGGTTTGCCTTCCTATTATATCTTCTTTGATAATATCAATTTTAATCAGAAATTCTTTTTAAGTGGCTCTTATTTTTAAGTGATAAGATCCCAGGTATTGTAACTGGAAATCTTCAAAATGTAAGGAAAATGTTTTACTTAAAATCATTTCTTACATGGGAGGAACTTGAACCACATCAAGCTATTGATTAATTTGTAGAAAGAATAGATGCCATAGGAAGAGAAAAATAGTAGTTGAGCAAGAAATTCAAGTTTCAGCAAGGTTTCTTCCCCTCGGAACATGTATACCTCGAGTCTATATGACACTTTTAAAAAAATTTTAATTGATAACACAATTTTTTCTATATTTAAAAAGTTGTGGAGTTCATATTAAATTATTTATTTGAAATGCCTTACATGGATTTCTTACGCATCCTGAAGTAGTACAGTTTCTTTTTACACTGCTGTATGACCTCTCTACCCTGTATTAATAAAACACACAAAAATAGCTCATTAAATCCTTGGTGCTTTTAAAATTTTAAAACATCTGAAATTAATACTCAGATAATTATTTAACCCATTAAAATAAATTTCTTATTCTGTGAGACTCATTTTAGGAGTTATTAGCTATTACCTTATAATTTCACTTTTTTCCTCATTCTTTCTACTTCACTTTCTCTCCTCTTTTAAAATACCTTCATAATTCTGTCATCCTTTTGCTCACAAGAAAAAATGTGGCATTTTTAAATATCAAGTAATGTGTGTTATAGCTTTGCTAAACATCTCATCACCAGTTTGTTGCAAGAGATTTATAAATCACATTTTCATTAAAACCAGAAAGAATCAACACCATATGTTGTGCTAAATCCTATGCAGCTGCTGCTACAGCAGCTTAAAAATGTGTAAACTGGACAGCTCTCAGTACGGTGTATGATATACAGGACTGTAACTTCTTTCAAATGTTGTGGTTTTTAATATTAAGATTAAAATCTAAGAAAGCATGGTAAAATAAAATAACTTAGAAGTGTTGCCATTTATTTTATACAAAAGACAGTTCTCTTTGAATCAAAAGCTAAATGAGTATCTATAACTGAAATTAAAATACCCAAGTACTCCTGAAATTGCAATAGAAAAGCAGACCCAAAGAGGAATGTTGTGTATTAATGCAACTCCTCTAGTAATCTTAACTTTATTGCAATGCACTGTTTGCCTAAATATCAATCTACTTGGCATTTTTATTACAATTCTGCAAATGGAAAGAGAGTAAATGAACCATTTACTGCCTTTATTTTCGAAGTATAATCATGTTTTTGTTTTCCATTCAATGGTAGTCAACATTTTTTTCCTCCAACATAAAATATTCTGGAGTGTTAATGATCAGTTATGCTAAAAGCTTGATATTGTACCCCATGCTCATTTATATTACAGTGTACAGAAGGCCAGACTCAGTTATTTATAAACTTTAGTTGAGAGGTGAGAAAATAATACCCTATTGTAAAACCTTACATATTTTAAATAATGTTTATAGACCAGCTATGTATGAGACATAAACACTACACTACATATACATCTGAAATTTATTAGATTTAAAATTACAACAGTGAAGAAGGGAAATCTCTTTTGAAAAAATACCATAAAGCTAGACCTAGTAATTTTCTTTTAAATTGTGCAACTTCCCCTAGAAATTATATGCTTCTCTTCCATTCAAAAGAAACACCTCCAGTTGGTGATGGTTGATTTTTCTGTATTAATAGAAATTTGAATTATTACTGCATGTATCATGATAAAAACAAAATGAGTTCATGAATTAGTGTGAAAAAATATATTTTATTGACATAGAAATAAGACAGGTGCCTATTTTCCTTCTAGTACAAGGACATTATAAGAACAACCTGCAGACCAATACTCCTAATGAATACAGACAACGCATCTTCAAAATATACTGGCATATTTAATCAAATGACATATAAAAATAATTACATATGACCAACTGGTCTTCAGCCAAAGAATGCATTAACAATTTAATGTATGAAAACTATCAATGCAGCACACTATAATAATAGATTAAATGACACATAGCACATGATCATTTCAATAGACACATAAAAAGCATTTGACAAAATTCAACACCTTTTATGATGAAAGCACTTAAAAAGCTAGGAATAGAAGTGAAATTCATCAACTTGTTAAAGGAAACTTATGAAAAACAGCTCTATTAATATTAATAATGAAAGACCCAATGCTTATACCCTGTTAAGAATAATGTACATTTAAAATAGACTAAAAATAATGTAATTCTGCAGAAAGAAATACACAAAATGCAAGATTTATGGAATAAAAATTGCAAAATATTTTTGAAATAAAGAGGTGTGAAAAATGACAAACTTTTCTCATAAAATAATAGAAAAAGGAAAATTAAATTAAACCTATAGAAAGTAGAAGAAATAAATAATAAACTTAAGAGTTGAAATTAAAACAATTATTTTATCTATAATAAAAATTAGATGAAAAAATAAAAAATGCAATAAGACAAAAATTGGTGAATTCAAAATAGGTCTTATTAAATTGATTTCTATAATAGGTGACTCATAGACCTCACAACATCTTTGTGCTCCTCCATCTCTAATGCTTCACCTTGTTTTAAAGGTTTTCCTAATTAGGACAGTTCCACTTGCATAATCTCCCTTCAATGAATGCACCTTTTGTTAGTGACCTAATCACAACAGTGATATCCCGTAATATTCACAGATGGCACCCATGCTCAAGGGAGGGAGATAATGTAAATTAGTTATACCAGAGGCAGGAGTCTTGGGGGAAAGTCTTGGAATCTTCCCTACCTCAAGATCCAAATACAGCATTAATTACCCTGAGTATTTTTTTTTAATTTTTATTGATTTCAAAGAGAAAGGGAGAGGGAGAGATAGAAACATCATTGGTGAGAGAGAATCATTGATCAGCTGCCTCCTGCAAGTCTAACACTGGGGATCAAGCCTGTAACCTGGGCATGTGCCCTGAAGCAGAATCAAAGCATGACCTCCTGTTCCATAGGTCTATACTCAACCATTGAGCCACACCAGCTGGGCCTGACTAGTTTTTGGCATTATTTTGTGTGCTGCTTCCATAGTACACATTAATGATTTTAAAAGTTATTTCAAATATGTTGAAGCATTAAACAGTGTGTTACTGCTTTGGGGAAGTAATAAATTTGTTTAATATTATGGTCTCGATTGAAGGCTCCTTTATTCTTGCTTCTAGTAGCAACTCCCAAATGGAATTTCCTATTTTCTGACAGTATAGATGTGGAAGGTCACTGTTGCTTGTTTTCCTATGTTGGTTGACAACAACTTTCTGCTGATATAGAAAAACTGACAGGCAAATCCAGTCTAATACCATTTATTTTATCTTTAAAATTGAAAGTTTTACATATGTCCCCTTTCTCCTCCCCATTGGCTTAATACCATTTAAATATTTATAAATTTGATAAGCTTATCTTGTATAAATATTATTTGTTCTCGAGTTTTCAACTACTTATCGCTCAACAAGATTCAGCCTTTATTTCATACTTTCAGAGAGACAGTATTACTAAATTTAGTGGCTGCTGATATGTTCATTTGACTCCCATTAATCTATCTTCAATAATACACAAGAGAAAAAGCCAGATGAAATTGAGTAAAAAAAGAGAGTACATTTGAAAACTTTAAGAACAGCAAGAAGTTTCAAAATAGAGAAAATAAGAAGAGAAAAAAATGGATACTTTTTGAAAAATTCAGTTGTTAATAAAGGTTATTTGTGACATAGTATTTTATGCATTGATTAATTTAATCCATGAGTACAATGGATAATTATTCTATCTTCTTAAATACCCTGGTGATACATTGTTTTTGTCATAACCAAACATTCTAGTATTTTTAAATCTAAGCTTCAAAAATTATGTAATTTCTATTAAAAAAGGTGTCCTTTTATTTTGTTGATAGTTTACAATATAAAATTGCATATTAATATGAAAAAAGGGGACATATGTAATTTTTCAACAATAAAGATAAATTAAAAAATAATTTTATATATGAAGATACCCAAATTTATTGCAGTACATGAAATCATCTACACTAATAAAATAGAAACATGCAAATTGACCATCCCTCCGCTATGCCCACCAGCCAATCAGAGCGATATGCAAATTAATCCAACAAAGATGGCGGTTAATTTGCATACACAGGCCCAGAGCCAAGACTGGAGGCAGTGTAGAAGGAAGCCAAGCACTGCAGAAGGGAGCGAAGTGGCAGAGAAGGGAATGGAGCCGAGGTAGCGGAGACGGGAGCAGAGCTGAGGCAGTGGACACGGGAGGGAGCGAGGCAGCAGAGACAGGAGGGAGCGAAGTGGTGGACATGGGAGGGAGCAAGGCAGCGGAGACGGAAAGGAGCGAGGCAGCAGAGACGGGAGGGAGCAAGGCAGCAGAGAAGGGAGGGAGCAAGGCAGCGGAGATGGGAGGGAGCCCTAGTCTTGTAGGAATCTTCCTGCAATGGGCCTCTAGTATAATATATTTCCCCCAATTTATTGCAGTACACAAAGTTATATATTTGCCCTAGTCTTATAGGAATCTTCCTGCAATGGGCCTCTAGTATAATATATTTCCCCAAATTTATTGCAGTACACAAAGTTATATATTTCCTATTGTGCTCTGACAAGATTTATAATTTATAATTTTTTATATTTATAATTTTTATTCTTTTTTTCTTTTTGAGAAGCAAAAAGGTTCCCAGGTTGTAAATGTGAGGCTTGTTACCTCAAAGGTGATAGTTGGATGCGTAAAGGTAGATGAGTGATTTGGGAGAAGCACTCAGTGAAGAGTGGACTCCTGAGCTTAGACTATTCTTTGGATAATATTCTCAGAAAAAAAGTCAAAATCAACTTAATAAAAACTTGCTTACTAGTGAGAAACTTGTGCCCCAACAGTCTGCACTAAAGAAAATAAATGCTTTGAACACTTTTACTACTTGCCCACCATCTGTTATTAATTGCACTGACTGAGTGAGTGACGATTGGTGCGGCTGCTATAAAGTGCACTAAATTTCAGGAATAAAAAATATATGGCATTCATTGAATCAAAAGTAAAGTTGGCAATGAAATGAAATACATAGACAGGCATCCATTTTAGATTGCACTTTAACTTTTTGGGTTGAAAATATTTTTCATACTTGCAGCAAGATTCATTCAACTGTATTTACTAGAGAACAAAACTGGCAAGATGTAATTCAAAAATTGCAGAGTATGGAAACTTTCTATTTGCTAAGTTTCTAGAACTGGCCGATTAAGGCTATTTGTCAGAATCTAGAAATTAAAATAAGTTTATTTTATTTCTGTTCTTATTTAGCAAATAGTATCCATGCCTTCTTAAGTGAAAACTTTAGAGGACTTACTAATTATTATAAAGTACTTAATTGCCTATTAAAATATAATCATGGCTAATTCAAGTTAGGTAATCTATTAACAGACTTTGCTTTATAGGTTAAATCATATACAAGAGAAATAAGTAAAATAAAATTGATTAATTTGTTATTTCTGAAAAAAATACATCAGTAACTTATCTTAATGCAAAAATGAGTATTATTGTGTTATTTTATGAAGATTTTGAAAACATTTTCATAAGTGCACATGAAAATTAACTCTGCCACTACTTCCAATAGGCAACTAGGAAAAGGATGAAGAATCATTTACATAATGGACAAATGTAAATTCATTCTAGTTATAGAGAGAAGCTCCCTGCTGACTTGATTATATTATGCTTTCCTGCTGCTACATGAACTCACACAAAAGTGAAAAAAAAATTAACATTGTGCAATTATGAGTTTGAAGCAAAGAAACAGCAGTGCGATGATCCATTGATTTCTTCACCCCTAAAATCCCAGCTCATGAATTATCCCTGCTACAGATATTTGACACACAAAATCATCTGCTTGAAAGATAAACTATATGGAATGGCATATATGAGAATCCAGCTTTAACTGCTAACTTTAAAGAATTTGAGATAAAGGAAATTACATTTTATTGTGGTTGCTCATGATTGTTTGTTCAATGAGTTGTCACAGAATCCAATTTCCACATTATCCATTTTCTGTGTAGCAAATTGATTCTTTCCACATTATCCATTTTCTGTGTAACAAATTGACTCTTTTGCTTCATTTATGGTGAAGTGATACTTCTACAGTCTTCTTAACTTATTATGAAAAGTATTTCCTAAATCACCAGTCTTATGGAGGATGGAACTTATGTGTTTACATAAATAGGACTTGTTCAGTTTTAATTAGTGCCTTTGTAAGGAGTTGACAGTGTGAGAAATATACTTCTAGTAATATGTATTTTATGACACTATTGTGTCTCATATGAATAAAATGGAAAATAATATTAATAAAAGTTAGGAAATAAAAATAAGTACAAATACAGTACAATAGTCACAACCCAAAGAAACTTGGTGTTCTAGAACTACTTGGTCAACTAATATATAAATCCAATGCTAGCTCTCCCCGTCCCCATTCTGTGAATGGTTAAGTATACCAGTGTGGTGGTTATGAGCCAAGTCTACCTATTCTGACATCCTTGGACTTTATTTATAAAGGTTTGACCTCTGATAAGTTTCTTAATCTGTTGGTGGCTTTATTTCCTCATTGAAAACAGAGGGGGCAATAGTTCATATCTCATATATTTTCAGTGATAACTAAATGATAACCCAGAGGAAGTGCTTCAATAATACATGGGTGGAATAAGATGCAGTATCTATTCATGATACATTTATTATCATTGTTTATATTATTACAACTACCACTATTGTTGTTGGTTTTATATTTAAATTTCCAAGGGAGTCCTATTCTTGCTAAGAAATTGTGTTTCCAGATCAATCAGAAATTACCCAAATTGAAGCTTATTATTCACAATTGCTGGCATCCTACCACTAATGTTAAAGAGTGTCTTTTGCATCACTCTCCACATTGTTAATAACAACTTCGATTGCAAGCAATAAATGATCACTGAAGATTTCAGAATAGGGAGAAAAATCATAATAAAAAACAGAACAACAAATTACTCAACTGTGGAATCGCTGGCATCTTTATTTTTTTCAATTTATCCACAGAATTCAATCACCTATAGATCCATCACACCCCTTTTGCTTCTACATCTTTTTTATTTTTCTAAATTCTTATTACAACTTATCCTGAGATCTAGGCTTCCCAGAGACAAGAGCACACATAAAAATCTCTTTAGATCAGGGGTGGGGAAACTTTTTTCTGCCAAGGACCATTTGGATATTTATAACATCATTAGTGGGCCATACAAAATTATCAACTTAAAAATTAGCCTGCTTAGCCTGCTATATTTTTGTCAAACATTTAATGAACTCACCCCTAATGCCTTGGCAGGGCCAGACCAAATGATTTTGCAGGCCTTATATGGCCCTTGGGGCCAGACCTTCCCACCACTGCTTTAGATAAAGGTAAATTTCTTATTATATTAATTCAGATCATTTAGCACTTGTCCATTTACTTAAACAAACAACAAAGAGGAAATCAAAGCCAATGAACTAAAAACTATACACAGGGTGGTGTAGGTGTGTGGGGCTCTGAGAGAGTGGGCTTAATTGGGAAAGGACACAGCTCAGCTGGGTGCCCTGGAGTGCTCCCACCACTTCCTTCCTTCTATCCCTTTCTGAAGGTGGTTGTCCTCCTAAAACATTTTTACTCCAAGATAAATTCTATATGAAGACTTAATCATGTGCATTTTAATAAAAATATTTTATTTAATCAAATTTAACGTTTTCAAATAAATTATCCTTTGCATAATTCAACCTCAATCATGTATAGAACTTTGTAAATTTGAATTTTTGTATTCATGTACTTTATTGGTAGCAATTACTTTTTTTAAGATAAACCAGATATCATGATGGACATCTCAGGTTTCATGGCTCATGGCCCTGTGTTAAAGGCAGGACAAATAATTTCTCAAAAGGAAAATTATATGCGGAAATTATTATAGATTTCTCCAATATTCCAAAACTCTGTCCTGTAAATCATTTACACCAGCCTGCAAAATGTTCCATGCAACAGTCTGTTCTGCCACAGGCACTTAGAGCAAAATTGGATCTGTTGAGTCATATGGTCCTAGTAGCAGAGTAGCTTTCTTGGCAGATGGACTTTTTGAAGAGACTTCTTGGTCCCATTCAAAACTGGCAACTTGTCAGGGTACTCCATCAGTGGGCAAGAGTCTTACACCCAAATAAGGTATATGTGATATCCCAAATCTAAAGAGGCCCGTAGAGAATTATAATTTTCTTAATAGTAGGAGCGGCCATAGATAGAAACTTGACCTTCAACTCGGAAGGGTTATTTCAACATACTCCATGAGATGGACTTACTAGAAATTTCACCAAGGTGTCAGGCCTCTGAATTTTGTGGACGAATTTGCCAAACTCTGGCATGCATGTGTCATACCCAAAATTGCTAGAGCAGTTGATACGTCTTGTTCACCAGATTCAAATCTTCACATCATAAATATAATTAATAGACATGGCATATTTTTGAACTGAGAGGTGTTTCAGGTCATTACCAATAAGTTTAACAGTTTATAGAACCCATAGGCTAGGACAGTACGGATGTATTTATGGCCCAGCCTGCTAGACGCTAATTGCTCTCTGATAACAAGTATAGATAAAAGAGTATTCCCACATCTATCACTGCCTATAAGTTTCCAGGTGCTATAATGGTGTGCTCCAGCAATAAAACTACATCAGGATCAGCAGCTGCAATTGGAGTCATGGCATGATTGTATTTTCAATAATCCAGTTTTAAATTTGTCACATCTATCCTCTGTACAGGCGGAACAGGTACTTTGCATTAGCTGTGGTAGGAATCCACTCCATTTCTCTTTTTGCCATTCAGCTCATTTTTATTGAGCATCTTATATGTTCAAGGCTAGCCCTAAATTCAAACTTTATTCACAGTATCTATTTGTGAAATATTCACATCACAGCACTATTCCAATAGATGTTTAAAAGTTTAATTTTTCCTTGAGATATAATTGACATATAACATTATATTAGTTTCAGAAGTAGAACATAATGATTCAATATTTGCATATATTGCAGAAAGATCACCATAATAAGTCTAGTTAACACCACACATAGTTACAAGCTTTTTTCTTGGGTTGAGAATTTTAAAGACCCATTGTCTTAGTAACTTTTAAATGTAGAGGCAAATGTTTAAATAGTTTTTATTTTTACTTCTTCTAATGGTTACTTAAATAATGTTCTGTATTTTGAAAAGTTAAAACTTAATAGAACTAAAGTGAAACATGTGAGTTCTGAGCAACTTTATGGTAAGGTTAACTAATTTTTAAAAATATGAATGGAAAAGAAAGCATATTAGTCACTTTATTATGTATCTTTTCCTTACCAACTTAATATAAGATTTGTTTATAATACTTTTTTCCAAAGTAATAAAAGGAAATTTAATATAATGTAGCAAATATTTAAGCAGGAGATGAAATATTATCAGACTTTAGCTCTAATGTCTAGTTAAATCATGTTATCTGACAAGGAAAGTAGCTCTTGGGTGCAGATAAATTAAATTTAAAGAGATAAATCCAATTAACAAAGGATTCTTGTAACAGATTGAAATGTCAAAACTTAAGATGATGCATTAAAGAGACTAGTTTTGCAACTATAACAAAATTATCTCCTTCTAAAGTGTTTAGTTTCTTAAAATTATATTCTAGCAGCTAACATAATGCCTAATTGATGATTAAGACCAAAGAAATGATACCATAAATTTATTTTAAAATGTTGTAAAACAAATAATATCTTATTATAAATATAGCATATTAATGTAAAATTGTTTATACTGTTGTATTGATAAAATAAAATGTGCCTTAAGAGTATGTATATTCATAGCAACTATGATGTGTTTCTATTCTTTATTGCATTGAGGAAGAGCACTTTTTTGGTTTATTTTTGTTACAAATTTGTAATTAAGTTGAGGGAATTCATGGTTGGAATTAAGGTATTTCAATCAACAGTTTATATAGCCCAAGCACTTCAATTTAGTTTAGAAGGGGCACAAATAATTTAGAGTACAGAAATAAAACTTTAACCTTGATTTTAAATATCAATTCAGTGACTGTACAATCTTTTATATTCTTTAGCTAAGAAAACGAAAACTTTTATTAATATAATTAATACACATGTGATTTTACTCACCATTATTATTTACAATCATAAGCAATTATACAATATTTAATTTAACTAAATTCATTTTAATAAATATTATTTAATTTCAATAGCATCATTCATGTTTCAAATTAGAGCAAAACTGAAATCTCTAAATAAGTCTCGAGTTTAAAAGTATGTTGATGATATAAATTTATTTTTACATGATTAAGAACATAAAAGATAATCCTTTCAATTCCCAAATTGTCAATATCAGTCAAGATCATTTTCAAAAGAGGATTCCCTAGTTTCTATATGTTATATTTTAATGCAAATTAGTTACATTTTTAGATTGATTTGTTTATTTATTTCTTAAGTCTTCTACTTCCTATTAACTGTGTAATCCTGGATGTGAGTTTTGACCTCTGTGAGCCTCAGTTTTCCTTTTAAAATTGTATAAGTATAATTATCCTCTTGGTTTCTTTGAGATTGGTAAAATATGAAAAAAAATTAAATTTAGAAAGTACTATATGCTTAAAAGGATAGGGTTAGTACCACTAATACATTATTAGGTTCTTATTATGGGAGGAGTTTTTTTTTGATAAAACCTGCAACTCTATAGAAATACAGATCCATTAGTGAGGTAGTATTAGCCAAAGCATCTCTAATGACTAATTAGAAGACATTTTGCAAACATGGCCACCATGTGTTGTTTTAAATTCCATGTCAAAGTTTGCTTGTTTGTTTATAATTATAATACTCTTTTTACCAAAAAAAAATTGCAATGAACTAAAGCTTTTTAGAAGACCCTATTAATGACTGATACTCTGAAAACATGAAACAGAAATGTGTGAAACTGATAACATGAAACATGAAACAGACAAGGTGTTTACTGATAATGAACTTGACTCACTTTAACTGTGCATTTTTTCTTTGAACATAACTTTGAAATTGCATAACACTAGGTTCTCGATTATCTGGTTACTCTTTAATGTTCAAAATATCTTTGTGGAAATACTCTTTTGATTGTGTACTTGGTAATTATTGTGACAGATTTCAGTCTACATTTCTGCCAGCATTTATATAACAGCATACGCTAAGAGACTACAGACATGGTGCCACTTCTATTGTATAGTATTGCCTTCAAATAGAGTATTAATAATAAGCAAAGCCCTGGCAAGTTTGGCTCAGTGGATAGATCATTGGCCCGCAGATTGAAGGGTCTCAAGTAAGATTCCAGTCAAGGGCATGTACCTAGGTTGCAGGCTCAGTCCCCAGCCCTGGTCAGAGCATGTGCTGGAAGCAACCAATCGAAGGATCTCTCTCACATCGAAGTTTCTCTCTCTGTCTCTCCCCCTCCCTTCCACTCTCTCTAAAAATCAATGGAAAAATATTCTCAGGTTATGATTAACAAAAAATAAAATAAATAAATAAGAAGAAGAGCTATTTCTTTTATTCTAATGGTTAGGGGCAAGAATAAGGATTTATTTTTCTGGTAATGGAAAAGGTGAATTATTTTCTCTATTTGAATAATACGTTCTTTAGGGAAAAAAATAATTTGTTGATTACAAGCAGTTTCCTGAGATACATTTTTCACAAATGCAGTTATTTACTTATGTGTTTTAAATCAAAGGCTATATATATTACATATATATATATATATTACATATAATAAACGAACTAAGTGCACTAAACCTACAAGTATAGCATGATGATGTTTACATGTGTATTCCCCTTGTAATCACCACCCAGAACAAGATATAGAACAATATTAGCAACCAGGAAGGTACTTTCTTGCCCCTTTTCAGCCTAAACTAGTCCTTAAAGTTAATTATTAGTTTGAATTCACTCATCAGCTAACTTTGACTCTGCTAGAACTTCCCATAAATGGAATAATACAGTAGATAGTATTTTTATATTGAGCTAATCGCATTCAATCTTATATCTGTGAGTTTATGCATGTTGCATATATGAAGAGTGCATTTTTATACTGCTCTGTAGTATTCCATGTAACATTTACAATTTATTCATTCTGTATTTGCTTAAGAATATATTTTTCCATTTTATGACTATCATGAAAAATCTGTTGTAAATATTATTGTCTTTGTGTGGACTCACTTCTCTTGTGTATAAAATTAAGAAATGGCAATTATCCCAAAGCGGGTTTATAATTTTACACACCTAATAACAATGTGTGAGAAGTCGGTTGTTTCCCCATTCCAAACATTTGGTATTTTCAGACTTAGTTGATTTCAGCTTTTCTAGTAACTGTGTAATAATATTTGCTCCTTTTATAAGTTTGCATTTTTCTGATGAATAGTGATGTTTATTATCATTTATCATACTTATTAGTCATAAAAATCCTTTATCTTAAAATTCTTTTCAAAGAATCTTTTCCAATATTTTATGTTTTTCTTATTAATTTGTGGTAGTTCTTTATATGTTCTAGATAGAATATATATATATATATATATATATATATATATATATACTCTTTCACTATGAGAAATCTTAACTATTATGAAAGCCAATTTTTAAATTGTTCTGTTATAATTAGTCCTTTAGTGTATCAACTTCTATATTAGAGATCTTTGCCTATTGCAAGGTGATGTGGATATTCCTCTGTGTTTTCTTATAGAGACTTTAGATTTTTTTGTTTATTTTCCCAGATATGCCTATGAACTAAGTTATCTCAATATTATTTCAGTATCTAAGATAATTGTCAAGTTTAATTGTTTTGTCATTATAAAGATCAAATGATTTGATTCAATATTTTTATTAATTCATTATTTTATCATTTCCCTGTTG
>NW_005871048.1:55596717-55597645 GCF_000147115.1 Myotis lucifugus | reverse complement strand
AGCCTGACCGCAACATTGTATCATGTTTCAGCAGCGAGGCCTCAGAGCTAAAGCTGGCCAGAATAAAAAAAAAAAGAAACAAGGAGTGGTTGGGAGCTTTAGTCAACTGCCAGCGGAAAACAGCCCTCAGCCCTCAGCCAGGCCTGGTCAGGCACCCAGTTGGGGACCCCCACCTGATCCAGGACACCCTTCAGGGCAAACCAGCCAGCCCCTACCCGTGCACCAGGCCTCTATCCTATATAGTAAAAGGGTAATATGCCTCCCGGCACCGGGATTAGCGTGACAGGGGGCAGCGCCCAAACCCCCTGATCAGCCCTGCTCTGTGCCTGATAGGGGGGGAGCTCCCCAATCCCCGATTGCCCTGTGGCTCTGTGTGTGACAGGGTGCAGCGCACCAACCCCCTGATCGGCCCTGCTCTGTGTGTGACAGGGTGCGGTGCCCCAACCCCCCGCCCCCACGGGCCCTGCTCTGTGTGTGACAGAGTAGAACCATAACCTCTCCATTGGCCCTGCCCTGAGTGTGACAGTGGCGGTGCCCCAACCCCCTGATCGGCCCTGCTCTGTGGGTGATAGAGGGTGGAGCCCCAATCCCCCTCCACGGGCCTTGCTGTGTGTGTGACAGGGTAGAGCCATAACCTCCCCATTGGCCCTGCCCTGAGTGTGACAGGGTGCAGCGCCTCAACCCCTTGATCCGCCCTGCTCTGTGTGTGACAGGGGGCGGTGCCCCAACTCCCCTATTGGCCCTACTCTGTGAGTGACAGGGGGGAGCTCCTCAACCCCCTGATCGGCCCTGCTCTGTGAGTGACAGGGAGCAGCGCCCCAACCCCCTGATTGGCCCTGCTCTGAGTGACAGGGGGCAGCGCCCCAACCCCCTGATCGGCCCTGCTCTGTGCGTGACAGGGGGTGCACCGCAACCTCCCCATCAACCC
>NW_005871048.1:55561323-55596617 GCF_000147115.1 Myotis lucifugus | reverse complement strand
TTATAATTTTACACACCTAATAACAATGTGTGAGAAGTCGGTTGTTTCCCCATTCCAAACATTTGGTATTTTCAGACTTAGTTGATTTCAGCTTTTCTAGTAACTGTGTAATAATATTTGCTCCTTTTATAAGTTTGCATTTTTCTGATGAATAGTGATGTTTATTATCATTTATCATACTTATTAGTCATAAAAATCCTTTATCTTAAAATTCTTTTCAAAGAATCTTTTCCAATATTTTATGTTTTTCTTATTAATTTGTGGTAGTTCTTTATATGTTCTAGATAGAATATATATATATATATATATATATATATATATATATACTCTTTCACTATGAGAAATCTTAACTATTATGAAAGCCAATTTTTAAATTGTTCTGTTATAATTAGTCCTTTAGTGTATCAACTTCTATATTAGAGATCTTTGCCTATTGCAAGGTGATGTGGATATTCCTCTGTGCTTTCTTATAGAGACTTTAGATTTTTTTATTTATTTTCCCAGATATGCCTATGAACTAAGTTATCTCAATATTTCAGTATCTAAGATAATTGTCAATTTTAATTGTTTTGTCATTATAAAGATCAAATGATTTGATTCAATATTTTTATTAATTCATTATTTTATCATTTCCCTGTTGTACCTTTAATATATATCAAGTAACCAAATATATAAATCTATTTTGGTACTAACTATATTTGTCAATTCATATACCAATACTATATGGTACTAGTAACTGTAGCTTTTCCAGAAATTCTTGAAATCTAGGCTATTTATACTACATTTTAATTCTTCAATAATATATTGACTACTCTATAGTCATTTGCATTTCAAACTATTTTTAGAATCATTTCACTTACTACCAAATTTAAAATCTTAGTTTTTTTTTATTAATTAGAATTTTAGTGACCACAAATATCAATGTGAGAAAAATTGATATTTTGATATAAACAATTATAAAGAGGACCTATGTATTTTTTATTTGAAAGGTATTGGAAGTCATCTATTAAATGTGTTACTCTGATTTTATGTTTGCAATGCTATCATATTTTTAAAATTTTATGTTTAAATTGTTTGATGCTGCTACTCAGACATATTCTTAATTTATTCATATTGACTCTATATTCAACAACTTTGGTAAATATATTTATTGTCTGAAATACCTTGTTTAACAATACAAAGCCAAGCTTATCTATTTACAATTTAATGTGACATTAAGCAAAAAACAAGCAATAGAAATAAATTGAACAGTTATTATTTATTTTAGTAAAAGGTTATGAAAAGTGTTGACTCCCAAACATTGACCATATAAAAAACACAAGCTAGATATTAGAGAGTAAAAAATGCACAGGAAAAGTAAGTAAAAGCAAGCAATATCATTTACTAGATATGTGTTCTAAAATTAACAGAAACCTATTGGAGATCATTGGCATTCTAGTCTATATTCAGTATAGATACCACCTCATGTATACTTTAATAGGCAGGTCCTGGCTGATATCTGGAAAAAAAATCTATATATTGACCTATTTATGGGTGTACATAGATCCATATAATTAATATCCAGCAGTGGTTATAGTTTTTATATTCTAATAATTTCTATTATGTTAGGAATTCAGAAGTCAGAAACAAGTAGGCTAATAATAGAATAACAGAAAAAATAAAATTTAAAAGGAAAGTAGCAAAAGAGACTAATGTTAAGCCCATTCTTTCTTTCTTGAACACCTACTCATTATTGATAATCACTTCAAATTTTCAGTGAAGTCATCATGTGAATAACGATTAGGCAAGACCAACAGAGACCTATCCAGATTGCCAACCCTCAGCATTATCCTATATAATAAAAGCCTAATCTACTAAGTGCCCGATTGTCCAGTCGTCTGTTCAACCAATCAAAGCATAATATGCTAATGAATGCTAAGGCTGCTCAACTGCTCTCTGTGATGTGCACTGACCACCAGGGTGCAGCCAGTCAGCTGGTCAACCAGTCACTATGATGTGCACTGATCACCAGGGGGCAAATGCTCCAACGAGTAGGTGAGCTTGCTGCTGGAGTCTGGTCAATCGGGACTGAGTGAGATGGGCTGGACATGCCCTGGAGCCCTCCAGTGGTCTCTCCCAGTTGGCCAACCTCCCACATCCCTCCCCGGCCTGATCGAGCATCAGTGGGATCCCTTGGCCTGGCCTGTGCCCTCTCGCAATCCAGGACCGCTTGGGGGATGTTGGAAAGCCGGTTTCAGCCCGATCCCACAAGCCAGTCCAAGGGACCCCACTGGTGCATGAATCTGTGCACCAGGCCACTAGTAATAAATAATAGAAAGTGTTGTTCTGAATAATTTCAGTCTAGGCTGACTTTTTATGCAACCCTAGATAAAGGAAATAAGCACCATTATATGTAAACTCTTTCCAGTAACAGTAAATGGAAAATGACTTAGTTTACTTTATGAAGCAGTATTTATCATACAAATGAAACCCAGATTTATAAAAGTGAAACTAGCTATAAATACAGATTATATCATCTCAAGGGAAATTCAATGAATACATAAATTTACACCCATGACTAGCAAGAAAATAGGCCATTTAGAATAAAATGTAATATTACATGAAATGAAAGAAATAATTTGATAAATATTCAACTCTTACTTCTGGTTTTATAAAGGTTCAAAAACACTCAAACACATATGCACACACACAGTAGACAATAGATAAAATGACAAATTGTGTAAAGTAGTATCAATTATTCTTACATTCCTATTCATCTTTCCCCTGCTACATACATTATCATAGCCTAGCTTTCCAAGTTCATTTCTCTCTTCGTCTGCATTTCTTTATGATGTCCTATTATGGACTGAATCATGTTTCCCCAAAATATATATACTGAAGCTCTAATCCCCAGTACCTTAGAATGTGACTATATTTGAAGATAAGGTCTTTAAGGAGGCAATTAAGGTTAAAAAGACCCTCAGGGTCAGGCCTGAATCTATTAGGATGGTGCCATTTAGGAAGAGGAAGAACTTCCCCCCGCCCCCCACCCCTCCCACAGGAGCACACCCACCAAGGAAAGGCTACGTAAAAAAACAGCAAGAAGGCACCTGCTTTTAAGCCAAGGAGAAAGACTAGTGCTGCCAGCACCTGGATCTTGGCCTTCCAAGCCTTCTGAGGTATGAAGAAAAAAAATGCTGTTTAAGCCACCCAGTCTGTGGTATGTCTGTACTTATTTATTTATTATTTATTGTTTATTTATTTATAGGGCAGCCCTAGCAAATGTAGGGAAGGAAAAATTTTCCTTCTATCTCCTGGGTTCAATGGCTGGGTCTAAGAAAGAAACTGACCCACAGGCAGATTAGCAGGATAAAATGTATGCACATTGATTAATGTTAAATATCACATGCACAGGGGTATCACAGAGTCAAAAATGTATTCCTCCAACAGGTGGAGAGATTTTGGAGATTATGCACCATCATAATAGGAGAGAGGGGATGTAGGCAATTTAGAAGAGAGTAAATCATCATTAAGAAAGAGAAATGGACCTTGAGAAAAATACCCAGGAGGTATGACAGTTTGTGACAGAGTTTGCCTGGGTGTGGTCAACTTCTATTCTGCTCTCCTGTGGTAGGTCAGCATTTCTGGTTGATGGAAGTCCTGGGAGGGGATTTATAACAATTTTGGTCCCTTTGGAGGATCTGTCTTTAAGCAGATAGACGAGGTTCAGAGAAAGCCTCTCCCTGCATTTGCTGTTTTTCAAGTGTCTTCAGCTCAAAATAATTAATATAACAAAAGTGTGGTTTTTTTTGAGTGCCATGTCTTAACTCCTTCACAGACTAATACATGAATTTTTGTTACGTTTTTTTCCCCCATTACTTATTTCTGAAATTTATTTTAAATCTGTATGCCATTTATTCCTGTAAAGGCTTTGCTGAATCTAGTCTTTCATCATTATTAGTGTTAAACTTGCCTTCCTGATTCATTAATGTGCAACACTTTCTTATTTTACTTGCAAGAGTTATTACTGGGTGTAAAGATTTTATATATATACTAGAGGCCCGGTGCACAAAAATTGGTGCACTCGGGGGGAGGGGGAGGTCCCTCAGCCCGGCCTGTGACCTCTCGCAGTCTGGGACCCTCAGGGGATGACCACCTGCTGGCTTAGGCCTGCTCCCCGGGGGATTGGGCCTAAGATGGCAATCAGACATCCCTCTGGCAGCCCAGCAGCCCTCAGGGGATGTCCACTTACCAACGGGGAGCAGGCCTAAACTGCAGTCGGACATCCTTAGCGCTGCTGAGGAGGCAGGAGAGGCTCCCACCACCACCGCTGTACTGGCAGCCATCAGCCTGGCTTGTGGCTGAGCAGAGCTCCTCCCATGTGACAGTGCCCTGACCACCAGAGGGCAGCTCCTTCATTGAGCGTCTGCCCCCTGGTAGTCAGTGTGTGTCATAGTGACCAGTCATTCCCAGTCCTTCTGCTGTTAGGGTCAGTTTGCATATTACCCTGTTACTATATAGGATAGAGGCCTGGTGCATGGGTGGGGGCCGGCTGGTTTGCCCTGAAGGGTGTCCCAGATCAGGGTGGGGGTCCTGCTTGGGTGCCTGGCCAGCCTGGATGAGGGGATGATGGCTGTTTGCAGCTGGTCACACCCCCTTCAGGGTGGGGGTCCCCACTGGGGTGCCTGGCCAGTCTGGGTGAGGGGCTGAGGGCCGTTTTCAAGCTGGCGGGTGACTGAAGCTCCCAACCTCTCCTTTTTTTATTCTGGGATTTATTTACCTTCTATTGCTGTCACTGGAGCTGAGAGCCGGCTTTAGCTCTGAGGCTCGGCTCCAGCTCTGAGACCTCGGCTGCTGAAAGCAGGTATCTGGGCTTTGTTTAGCTTCTATAATTGAAACACTGTTGCAACTCTAGCTCTGAGGCCCAGCTGGCTGAAAGCCGGTTTCTGGGGATTGTTTAGCTTCTATAATTGCAACATAGTTGCTTAGAGTGCAGCTCAGAGCTGGACGGCGGCAGGCAGGGAACCTTGGCTTCCTCCATCACTGGAGCAAGCGAGCCCCTGTTCGCTTCAGCTGCCTGGCTGCCGGCCGCCATCTTGGTTGGCAGTTAATTTGCATATCACTTTGATTATCCAATGGGGAGCGTGTCGAAGGTATGGTTAATTACCATGTTTGTCTATTATTAGATAGGATATCCCATCTCCCCTGCATCCAAATAAATAATTGCATCTGAATTATCAGCTACTTGAAGGGAAAATATAATTCTTATCATGGTTAACTTAGGCCTAAACATATAATAATCTGGCCCTCAATAAATGCATATGGCTGCAATTGTGGTATCCGTAAATGCATATGGTTGCAATTGTGGTATCCGTGCCATTTTTAAGGTAGGCAGAGGTACATACAAATAAAAACCTGCCATTTTAATTTTTTTCTTTTAAAACCTGCCATTTTAATGATTACATATATATATATATATATATATATATATATATATATATATATATATATATATTATATATATATATATAAATTATATATATATATAATATAGTTTATTGATTTTTTTACAGAGAGGAAGGGAGAGGGATAGAGAGTTAGAAACATCAATGAGAGAGTAACATCGATCAGCTGCCTTCTGCACTCCCCCTACTGGGGATGTGCCCACAGCCAAGGGACATGCCCTTGACCGGAATCAAACCTGGGGCCCTTCAGTCCGCAGGCCGATGCTCTATCCACTGAGCCAAACCGGTTAGGACTACTCTTATAGTTATCTTTGCAACTGGAAGCACCTGGCCGGTGTTGCTCAATAGTTGAGCATCAGTCCATGAACCGAGAGGTTGCTGATTCAGTTCCTGGTCAGGGCATATGCCCAGGTTGGGGGCTTGATCCCCTGTAGTGGGTGTGCAGGGGACAACTGATTGATTATGTTATGATGGTTCTCATTGATGTTTCTATCTCTCTATCCCTCTCCCTTCCTCTCTTTCTCTCTCTAAAAAAAATGAAAATCAATAAAAACATATTTTTTAAAAGTCCTTTAAAGATAAATAAAATAAAACCAGAAACTACTTCATATTGTAAATTCAAACGCAAAATAGCAGCCATTTAATATATCCCCTGTCAAAATACTTTAGACTGAAAAATAAATATGTTGTGTGTCTTTTGAAACAACTTAGAAACATTTCCTTTGACAATCACACTCAAGGGGCTTACCCCAGGGTCAAACTTAACATATTTATTTCATTTTTTAAGACTCTGTAGGTACAAGCACATGATTGAGTTCATTTTGTGTTATACTGATGTGATATGTCATGAAGGATTATTAGTGATTAGAAGCCATATTGGGTCGACATTAACATGACGTTTTACCTCAAAGGGGCATGGCAAAACTTAAATATCTGTCAGGGCTTGCTAGCTATTCTGTTTCAAAATGACAAAATCACCTGGGTTTTTGTATATTTTTACAAGCATTGGAAAATAGTATAGGCTAGTTCTAAATTCCCCCTTGATGCCCAGTCTATTCATATCTTACATAAGCTAAGTGTGAGAACAAAAAAGAATAAAATGTTACCAGGGCTTCATTAAATATCATAGGGCAAATTACATATTCCATCATACTTTCAACATTTAAAAAATAAATGCATGGATGTATCCTTGGTAAGGTTGAATAATTATGATAGAGCAATACACTGAGAAAAAGCATTGAGCTACTTACTGCCCTTCACAATGACTAGATTCTACTGTAAAAATAAGAGCATGTGAGAAAAATTTACTGCTCAGTGAAAGTTTGTGTATGGATCTGTTAAGGATCATGGCTATACCTAATAAAGATAAAGATCAATGTAACTGTGTTAAGCTAGTTGGTCCTCAGGAGCTAGAAAAGCCAGAAGCAATTTCTTGACATGATCAAATGAATTACCATATAGTTGAGATGGAAAGTCTGAAGTCACAGCAAATAGTGGCATGTGAGAACAAGGTATAACCCAGGAGTTAGTTCAAGTGGATATCATCTGTCTCTCTCTCTCTTTCTCTTTCTCTCTAATACACAACACACACACACACACACACACACACACACACACACACACACACTACATTTAAAAAAAATCAAGAAGATGAGGAGGATTTAGAACAAGGCAAAGTTCTGAGTACTGTTTTATTAAGGGGTTGATCATATAAATATTTGAATTAAGTAAACAATTATCCAAAATTAAGCCCCATGGCCATTTAAAATACTTTTTTTTTCTGACAGTAATTTCATAAGGGAGGAAGCTAATTAAAGTGTATTTTCAATTTTCACATACACAAACATAAACACAACCAAGACAAAATTGATTAACAATAGTAAAATTGATCTGCAAAACTGCCTCCAAACTAACAAGAACAGTTGAAAAGAGCTATATTATGTTAATGTAACAAACCAAAACAAAAAATATATCAACTGGTTTACAACAAAAATGTGTTACTGATTATATATCTCCATTTTGCAATAGCAAAGAAGGGTCCATCTCAACACATTTATAATTGCAGAAAGGAAAAGGGAATGTTGTAAATCCCCAGTCTGTAAAGACATACATAATTTTCATGCTCATTCTACTAGATAAAGCAATTCACATACCATATCTAAATTCAATAAGGAAACACTGCATAATATACTCCTACATGGACTGGCACCAAGGAGAGGGTAACAGAGATGAACACTAATATATTCTGCAAACTAGGAGTAGATCAAGATTATGGGCATGGGTTATTGAGCTTAGAGATTTAGAGGCCAAAATTACTTGTAAAAATTAGCAATAATATAACAAATACATTATTAAGTCTAAATAAGGGCAAATAATGTATTATTATTTTATTAGCAATACAATTATTAAATTTATTTATTATTATCAATTATCATTCTTTTTCAGACAACTTTACTGAGTGGGAATTTTGCCACATGTATTTTTGCATTTTTTGAGGTTATCACATGTTATTTCTCCTTTGTATTAGTAACATAAAAAATACATTAATTTTTAATGTTGAGCTAAATTTGCATTCCTAGGAAAAGCCTTACTTTTTCCAGCATGCATTATTTCTAAAAAAAAAAATCATTTCACTTTTCTGATAATGTATTAAGAATGCCTGTGCCTAGGATTTAAGAGGAATATTACTCTATAATTTTATTTTATTGTAATATGATTGTCAGGTGTTGTTATTAGGTATACACAGCCTCAATGAAAAGTTAGAAAAGGTTCTTTTTTCTCTTTCATGAAAGCAGTTGGGTAACTTTTAGTTTTTGTTCTTTTAAGTTTTACAGAGGTGGAGAAATTCTGTTTAGGTTACAAATATTCTAAGAGATGAATGAACTAACTAAATATGTAAGTAAACTTTACAAACTAACGTTTGCTTGCAGGACATTTGGTTGATTAGTGGACATTTGATCCTGTCCAAAATGTTTATGGAAGTGTGGAGTCCATTCTGATAGTTCCTTGAAGTGTGAAAAGGCAAACAACAGAGCCATAGACAAGTTCTCACCCAGGTTCTTGGCGATTTAGCCAAGAGAATCAAATACCGAGAGAATCAAATTGGTATCACTAAAACAGTTCACAGAATGCATAGAAAACCAATAATCAAGTTGATATGTACCTGAGAGCAATCACTTATCAATTTCAGAGTAATTTATGAGGAAGAAGAACAAAAATAAATATGATATTCAAGATTCTTCATGAATTACCAAAAAAAAAAAATGCATTCATACAATTGGAATAGTGTCTGTGTTCTGCATTAAGTCATGGACCAAATGTCTCCATAGACATTTTGGATAGGGCCAAATATCTTACAGTTATATTTACTTGTTTATTAAAGTTCAATATACATTTATTAAGAGGTAATATGTCTAAACTCTGAGGACACATTAGTGAATAACGGGAGTGTGGGTATGTTCACTAATACTATTTTCACATCATATACATTACACACACCAGAATAATAGCCTTGTAAATATAAAAAATAAGCACGCACACACACTCAAGCATGTGTGAAGCAAAACAGACAAGAAATATCAATTGAATAGTTGACTAAGAGATGCTGATTACTAATTTTTATTATCTGATTTAAGTTTCAATATAATGACCTCGAATTTTCAGTTCAATTATTCTCTTTTAAAGTATTATTTTCAATGTTTATTGTGCCTTTTCTTTTATCTATTTCTGAGACACGTAACCATCAATTTTCTTCTAATTTCTGTATTAGCTTTCATTTAGAATTACTTTTGCATTAATTTTCTTTGACTTTTATGTCCAAGTTACTGACCTGATCATAGTAACATAATGTGTCTTGAAACCTTATTATTACTAGTTTTAAGTCCCAAGGTAATCTTAAAAATTCAACAATATGATTCACAGAGGTCTTATAACAGCAATTTTTGACTTCTATATAAAACCCAACAGAAGCTCTGTGGGAACACATTCAGTAAATTGACTAAACATAATGTAGTATTTCCTTTGGGGAATCAGGCACACATTTCTCAACTATGCATATTACTACGTTAAAGAGGCCAATCTGAAAAGGCTATAGACTGTATGGTGCCAACTATATGTCATTCTACAAAAAGAAAAAAATATATAGAGAGATACAGTAAAAAGATTGCAGTTTCTAGGAATTGTGGGGGTGAGGAGGGATAATAAGCCAGTGAAAAGACTCTATTTGACCGTCCTGTTAGATACCTATCATTATATACCTGCAGAATGTACAAAACCGAGAGTGAACCACAATGTAAACCATAGACTTCAGGTGATTAATGAAGTATCATGCTAGATTCATTAGTTGAAATAAATGTTTTACTCTGGAGGGAGATATTGATAATGGGGGAGCCAATGTATGGAGGTAGGAGGTACAGCGGGAAGTCTGTACTTTCCTCTCAATATTGCTATAAATCTAAAACTGCTCTAAAGAAATAAAATCTTATAAAAAGGATAAATATTCATTTCAAGAGGCAAACTATTTAAAACCCCAACAAAATAAACCCAAACAAAATAGTAGGAAAGAAATAAAAGAGTCCTGAAAATAATAAAATAGAAGTAAAGATACAATCTGAATATTTAAAATAACATAAGGGAATCAGTAATGGGGAAAAGAATAAAGTGCTCAGAAGTATGCACAATAAGAATACAAGAGAGGTTGGAGGGCTTACATTGTGAACGAGGTACCTGAAAAATAGAACACTGATGTAATGGCTAAGATTTTCTAGGATTAAGGAAAGGTATTTGTTTTTATATTGAAAATTATATTGAATAACTAGCAGGGTAAAATCACAACAAGCAAACACACAAGAAACAAAAACATAATGAGAGCTATTGGATTATTTTACATGAATACTTCTTACACTGTACTGCTTCATTCTAGTTTTATTTTTGTCCATATTAAGTATTTAAATAGAATAATTATTAGTAATATATTCTCATTATATTTGAATGCATTTATTCTGTCTCCACTATAATTAACAGTTTACTTGGGTATGGGATAGTAGCTTTACAGTTATTTTCTCTAAGACTTTAAATAGATTATTCCATTGTGTTTTGGTTTCTATTATTGTGTGTGCAGAGTTGCTGTCAGCATAACTGTCATTCAATTGTATGGAATCCGTCTATTCTCTTTAGTGCCTTGCCAGATGTGTCCTTTATTAATCCATGAGAAAAATTTAAAGATAAAATTTAATACAAAGGAAAATGATACTGGAATATAGCAATGGGTGAAAGAAATGATGAAAAAGACAATGACAGAACATTGCTAAAACTTCATAATTATCAATAGAAAACAGTAATAACTATTTATATATTTTTAAATATATATAGATTAAACACAAAATATAATAATGTACAAAATGAGAAAATGGCATAAGGGAAGTTAAAATTTCCTAAAATTTTAGCATGGCTGAAGAAGGAGATTAATATAACATTAGACATAAAAGGAAACCTAAATTAATGCATATATTTACTATATTTATGGTTAAAAACACAAATCACAAATATGGACTTGATAAACTTAATCTATCAGCAAAACTCAAATAAATTTTCCAATAAGAATTTATGTGGAATTGACAACTATTATATAGTGAGAGACCAGTTTACATTCATGAACTTAAGAAAATAATTAAGAAGGAACTTTGGCACTACTGGCATCTTGGGCTGGATATTCTTTTTGGGTGTGGGTCCTGTTCTGTGTATTGTGGAATGTTTAGCACCATCCCCAAACTCAACACACTAGATGTCTGTGGCAACCCTTAGATTGTGACAATCAAAAATCTCCAGATAATTATAGCTATTATTTTTTAAATAGAACATAAGTGTTGACATGTGGAGAAATTGGAATGCTTGTGCATTGCTGGTGAGATGTAAAGTGGTGCAGCCACTTTGAAAAACAGTTGGTATTTCCTTAAAAGTAAACATAGAATTACCATATGATCAAGTAATTCCAATTCTGAATATGTACCTCAAAGAATTAAAAGCAGTAACTTTCACAGTATTTAAACACCCATGTTTATATAAGCATTATTCACAATAGCCAAACGGTGGAAACAACCCAAATCCATTAACAGATGAATGGATAAACAAAATGTGGTATATTCACACAAAATTTTATTTGGCTTTAAAAAGGAAGGAGACTCTGATACTTGTTACACCTCAAAAGCACCTGAGCGCATTATACTAAGTGAAATAAGGCAAGAACAAAAGACAATTACAGCCCTAGCTGGTTTGGCTCAGTGGATAGAATGTTGGCCTGTGGACCAAAGGATTCCGGCTTTGATTCGGTCAAGGCACATACCTTGGTTGCAGGCTCCTCCCAGGCCTGGGGCCTGGTCTGGGTTCTTGCAGGAGGCAACCAATTGATGTGTTTCTCTCACATCCATATATTTTTCTCTGTTTTTTCCTCTCTTTTCTACTCTCCCTAGAAATCAATGGAAAAATATCCTCGAGTGAGGATTAACAACAAAATAAGACAGTTACAGTTTGATTCCAGATATGTATACTAGTAATGTACTTAGAGTGGTCAAATTCATAGAGACAGAGAGTAAAATGGTGGTTTCCAGAAGCTGGGAAGAGGAGAGAATAGGGATTTAGTGTTTAATGGGTATAGAGTTTTACTTTAGGAATATCAACATTTTGAAATGGATGGTTGTGACAGTTGTACAATATTCTTAGTACCACAGAACTGTACCTTTAAAATGGTTAAGGTGGTAAAATTTATGTTTTATATATTTTGTCATGATTAAAAACACAGCTTTCTTCTAGGGATCATCACACTAGGAAAAATGTCCAGGCATTGCCCTCGGCCATGACTATCTTCCTTTGAGAACCAGTAAAGTCTGGCAATATTGAGTATTGTCAAATGTGCAAAAAAAGAAACATTTAGCACTAATATTTCAATTGCAAATTGTTTCAGCTTTTGGAGTGAGATTTAGCAGTATCTGATGTATTTTAAAAATAAACTATTCTACAAAACAATAATTATATTCTTATGTATGTACCTTAGAGAAGTTCCTACATCGGTGCCCAACAGTTATAGAAATATTCTCATAAATATTGTTTGTATAAAAAAATCAATGGCAGCAACTTTAATGTTATCAACAAAGCAGTTCTGAATACATCTTAGTGTATTTATGACATGGGATAAATGATATTCCTGACTTCCATCCATAGATGATAGAAACAAGAGGCAACTATAACATAACATTTAAAATTTGCAGACTAATACTAAATAGTTATTTATAAACATATGTAGTAAGTATCTATGAAAATTTAGGTGAATGAGAAATACACACTATGGAGAGTATTTGCTTACTATGGAATGGGTAGGGAGGGGAGAATTTAAGGTCGAGATCAGGGAACATTACACAAGAAATTTTAAACTATATTTATTATTTTTTATTTAAATTTTAATGGTGCTATATTTTAATGGTGGCTTATTATATCATTCTTTATACATCACAGTATTTCTAAAATATTGTACAATGCATTTTGAAATAACAAAATAACAACCAGATGAATCAAATTATTTCATCATTCCATAAACTTAATAGACTCTGGTACAAATTTACTTTGACATCCACTAATCTCATGAGAAATTATATAGAGCATTGTATTTGAGCAAGCTCCATTGTATAACTTTCCTCTCATGTTTTTTTTAAATAATACAAAAGCATAGCTTTTTTATAAAATAACATTTCCATATAAAACAATTAATATTTTAAATATTCCCCTGAAGTTGCATTTGTCAAAAGACTTAGTATATTCTTATACAATCTACTTGCTTAGCAAATAATATGCAGTCTCACTTATAGCAATTAAATTAAAATTAATTTAAATATTGTGGTTGAGCATGGACCTATGAACCAGGAGGTCAGGGTACATGTCTGGGGTTGCAGACTCCATCCTCTATGGGGGTTGTGCAAAAGGCAGCCAATCAATGATTCTCATCATGGATGTTTCTATCTCTCTCTCCCTTTCCCTTCCTCTCTGAAGTCAATAAAAAATATTTTTAAAAGTTAATTTAAATAAATTTAAACAATTTTAAGGATGAGGTTTGCCTACCTTTGCATTCATGTAATATTAATAACAATATGCTTTATATGCAAAGGAAGCATGACAATACTGTAATATTAAAGTATATTTGACTTGCAAACTATATAGAAAATATTCTGAAGGTGTTTTTTTTCTTCCGATACTAATTGCTTTTCAAACTGGTATTTAAAACTTCAAAAAGAGATTTGATGGTGAGTGAGAATAGAAAACAAAAATTCAGTAAAAAGGACCTTTCCCCAAGTTCAAAGCCGATAGACATTCAGACAGTGTTTGCTTGTGACATGCATGACAGCTCATTGTACTATAGGTGGATAGAATAGAGTGAATTTAAACTTTGGTATCTTGACATATTTCCCCTATATTGATAAATATCAATTTTAAATTTGTCAGATGAGAAGGTGTTTCATGCACTTGGTAGGAAAAGATATCCATTTATTTTTAGATATCTCCTGCTCTAATATTAGATCATAAATTACTTGACAGTTAGAGATGGAAATGCATTTTGCTGATAGTTCCTCACCAGATAAAAACTAATTTGTGGAGTTTTACAATTTGAAATACTGAAAAAGAGGTCAAAGTTCTGAAAGAATGTCATTGTCAGAGTGAAGAGTCTGTCATCACCTTCATATTACCTGCCAAGAATATTTAACTTTCACTCAAACTTCAACTTTTTGAATGATTTTGAAAAGGTAGTTACCTTATTAATACCAACCAGCACTAACTAAGCTAGCATAATCAAATAATTAACTAGGTAGTGAGCCACTTCATAAACTCAGTTAAAAGGTTCGGTGACTTTATAAATATGGAATTATGTGTCCTTCAAATAAATGCATTTCCTCTTGTTCATTTAATTTTTCATTGGGTTAATATAAGAAGATAAAATGATTCATTTTTCTCTGTCATGGGTATAAAAATATCTGGATCTTATCCACAAAGGCAGAAAGAATAATCAGAGTTATATATATACAGGTATAAAAATTTTAATCTATGAAACTTATTACTGTGGAAGTATGCACTGATACAAAGATTTAAATATTTTATACTATTTTATTGAAAGTATTTTGTGCTCCATAAGAACTCATAAGGCCCACCAGTTGTGTATTCTTCCCTGCTGTGATTCAGTCACATCTTTTCTGGCTTAAGCTTTGGGGTTATAGTTCCACACCCCATCTCATCCAGTTAATTTCTAATCAATTAATGAGTTCACATTCCTTTAAACAAACTCAAAGCATGAAAGTCACCCTATTGCAATGTTCCTCTTGCAAGAATCTACCTGAAAAGTTTACCGAAGAGGATTATATTAATGAAAACATAATAACATAGACTATTTAAATACAGAATGAAGAAAATATATCATTATTCTATATACACAAATATGGGATTATGTTGTATGCCTGAAACTAATATAATGTTATATGTCAATTATACCCCGATAAAAAAAATTACTCCAGCTACATCCCTGACATACTGTGGAAACGACTTTGGATCACCCTCCATGGGCTATGTGCAGGCAATGAGCCACCCAACACCCAGGGCCCCCAGTTTTTAAAATAATTACAGATGTGCTCATATATTTACTCCCAATGGAGGATTCCACTCTATGTCATTCAGATACTGTCATTTATTGTAATAAAATAACATAATCCATCATTATTTCATCAGCATGTAGTTTCTGTTTTCCCCTTACCGGGCCGAGGCACCCTGCAATACACTGGAGGCTAATTAGTAATCCCTCTGAAAGAAACATCTAACAAATACAGCCTCAGAACTTCAAAACAGAGACCTGTGCCAAGGATTCTGAGAATCAGTTCAAAGGGCAGATGAATTCTTGAATGACAGACTAGAAAACCAAAAGCAGCAAAACTAGAAACCCAAAAGCAGGTGACTTTGAGTAGTACCCTGCTGACCTCAAACTGTTGGACAAAAATTAATGATATAAAACTGAGTCAGGAGTATTGGAAATGTTTATTGTAATTGTTTTACTTGGGTTGTTTTTGGACCCCTTTTTTTGGTAAATTTTATATACAGTCTGTTTTATATCATGAGGTCATGTTTTTGGGGTCTAGTTCTATTTTATAACTCTCAAATTAACAGGATAGCTGAAATGAATTGCTCTTTTAATTGCTCTTTTAATAATCCTTATTCTATGTACTTGCACTTTTTTTGCTGCTGCACTCTACAAATTGCTTTAAAAGTCTACTCATTGAGAGATTATACCAAACAATAACAAACAGTTATACCAATTCCAAGCTGTAGAGAGCAGAAGACTCAAGCACAGAATGTGACAGAAAGTGTAGTGTAGGGTTTATTTGTAGAAAAAAAAACAAAACACAAAACCTAAAATGTAATGAACTATTTGGAAAAGCTAGCAAAATTTGATTTAAAAAACTAAAATTATTCATCCAATATCATGAGACAGCATCTTACTGGGCTACCAATAGGCCAGAGAATCCAGTACAGATTACAGAGTCATAAGTCAGATGTCATGTATAACAAGTGTCATTTTCTCTAAAATTAGCCCTTTTTTGGTCCCATTCCAATGAGAGGAGCCACTGTTGGTCATGGCTGATTACCCCTCTGTCCTCCTGCCTCTCAAGATTTTATGAATAAAGGTGAAAAGGGGGAATTTGAACCTTATAGTTTACAAGAGGCAGAAATGCAAATGAAACTGTTTTTTGAGGCACTTGTGTAAACTTGGCAAACTGAAATATATATATCATCCCACATATGAGGACATAGAGATAAATTAAACCCATTTTTCTAATTTGATCAGGTTACTGTCCAAGGCCAGCTAATAATGACCTGGGTTGTGGAGCGTGTAACATTTCTTCTAATGTAGCAGAGTAAGCACAAAGTGAGACCACTCCTGTGGTTCTAACACATAATCTCTGCATTTTCAAGAGCATATAAGGAGAATAAACTTACCACTTGAAGCATTGCAGGTGATGCAACCCCTACTTAGATTGTTTAGTGGAGTTCTTAGAACAACTAAAGTATTTGTCTTGGAAGAGAGGGAAATTAAATGCAAATGCTATTGGTTCTGTAAAAACCAATTCTTCCTCAGGTAAATGGTTCATAAGAAAGGGAAATTAAAATCTCCATAAGTGTAATACATTTCTGGAGACAATGTAGAGAATTTCATACTTTTTAATGTATAGGGGTGGGTAAGAGCAGGTTTACAATTGTGAATGCACAAAACACAGCTTATTCTTGTATTATTATTTATTAAATGTATTATTTTCTATACAAACACCTGTAAACCTGTATAAATGTAAAGCTCACACATGATTGCAATTGAAAATCATATTATGTTAAAAAATAAAACAGTTAAGATTTGGATATAGCTTATCAGGAGCACAATTCAACCCAGTTTGGCTCAGTGGTTAGAATGTCGGCCTGCAGACTGAAGGGCCCAGGTTCCATTCTGGTCAAGAGCACATACCTCAGTCACAGGAGTGATCCCCAGCCCTGGTCAGGACTCATGTGGGAGGCAACAAATTGATGTGTCTCTCTTACATTGATGTTCCTATCTCTCTGTCTCTCCCCCTCCCATCCCTTCTCTCTAAAAAGCAATGGAAACATATCCTTGGGTGAGAATGAACAACAACAAAAAAACAAAAAACAACTCTCAAAAATTGTTTGTTTTAAGGAATTCTTGCAATCACTTATATCCAGCTGTAAATTAAATGAACTGTAAATTACTTAAAAAGCAAAATTACAAGTAACCTCTTATTACACAATTTAAACATATATTTAATTAATTTTGTCATAGTATGTGTGATAAGATGCGGGGTAAAATCCATGAAAATAAGAGTTCCTGGGGCCTGAAATATAATATTTCACATGCACATGACACTAATGTGTAATTTGAGGGCATGTATAGTTGACATAATTTAGTGCTGATCTAGAGACACTGGCCTTTGGAAAGTGTGACAGGACCAGTATAATCAATGCCCAAGGGTTACAATCTCCCATTCCCATTCTTCTAAAGGAGGTCCTGGTTTTACCTAGGGGTTTTCCTCTTTCAGTCTCAAACCTTAGTTATTCTATTCCTGAGGTGTTTTTGCAAATGACACAGGCAGGAAAAGGGGGGGTGGTTAGATGTATAGACTTCCAGGAGGGGATAATAATGTTCAGGAATTTTGGAGGCAAGTTAGGGGAAACTACAGTGTAATATCACAAAGCATTTATGTGTATTTAAATGTGGGCTAAGTTCAAGAAAAGCAAAAAAATAAGTTTAGTAATTTATATTTTGCTTCCTGGGTTATGTTCTCATAACCTCTTATAAGGCTAATCTTAAACTAAAAGTTATATCTCTGTATGTATTTCTTTCTATAGGTTCAATTACTTTCAATATTATATAGATATATGTAGACAGTCAACTAGATAACTTAATATATAAAATCAGACTTTGGATTTATTTGTTCATGTTCCACATGATAACATTAAATGCAATAAAAGGTAAATTATAGTTTAGATAGTCTTCACTTAATAGAAAACATAATTCTAAAATGTTGCTATTAAAGTTAATTTAACAACTGTACCCATCATTTCCTTTTAAGGGGTATTAAAATTTCCAATCTATTCTGAGACAATTAAATGATCAATTTGATTCCTAAGTACATAGAATTCTGAACTGTCAGTAAGTAATTTTATACATATGGTACTCACAGTCATTTTGTCCCCTTTGATGTAGCACTTTTGAAATCCCAGTGAGTCAGGTGCTCCAGGAAGAGGCACCTCAAACACTCTCTGACATGTTCAATATCATCAACGTAGTAATGTGGCAAGATACACGTCTATGAAGCAGATATTCTCCTGAGACGCACACACTGGCTTAGAGAGGACTCCTGTAGTGAATGTGAGCCCTCCAATATAACTCAGACACAGAGAGTATAAATTAGGCTAGTCAATAGAGTCAGAACTAAGTCTAGGCTGTACCCTAACTCATAAATTACATTTCAATTTATTTAGCCTGAGAAGAAAGGAATTAAACTGGCTGGCCTGTGATTCATTTCTCTCAAGATTATAGACGAATATCCCAGCAGAAAATGAGCAAGCAGTAGATGTGGTGTCATCTCCTTGTAAACATACTGATGCCAGATATTTTAGTAAATAGATTAATGGTATTTACTAGAAAGAGTGTACTAGCTATGGATTTCTATTAACAGAATGATTCTAATGTAGCATTGCTTATAGTAAACAAATCTAGAATCTCTGGATTTATAAGGCATGTCTCTCTGGAGAATATCACGTAACCTACGCAGCCCCCTGGGATGTAAATGAAAGTGTTCTCTCCCGTGTAAGATTCTTCACACACTTCATTTAGAGAATGTATCTACCGAGTCAGAAAGCCTGTGTCTGGTGTGAAACGAGAGGGTCTGGGGAGCTGCCAGGATGTCCCAACATCCCCTTGTTTGGCTCTGCCCCTTGATTTTTTGTATGCTTGAAATTATTAACAAAGCCAGATCAGAGGCCCGGTCTCTGATTCATGGGAGCCTTACCTGATAGTTCAATTCTTCATGTTAGCACAGTGACACTTTTCCGATTGCTCAGAGTTAATGGATGTAACCGCATGTTGTAAACCTTCCAAGTTACATCACCAATGGGCAATAAACTATTTTGTTGTTTTTTTTCTGATCTCTCACATAAAATAATTTTCAATTTGGTAAGAGATGATGGCTATAGGGTTATATAGTGGATCAGTCCAAATATAATTATATGCACTTAAAAAATGAAGAAGATGCCCTATGGTTTGGCTCATATATAGAGCGTCGGCCTGCAGACTGAAGGGCCCTGAGCTCAATTCCGGTCAAGGGCATGCACTTTGGTTGCAGGTTCCCTGGCCCTGGTTGGGGTGCATGCAGGAGGCAACCAATTGATGTGTCCCTCTCATATCGATGTTTCCCTCTGTCTCTCCCTCTCCCTCCCACTCTCTCTAAAAATCAATGGAAATATATCCTCATGTGAGGATTGACAACAACAAAAAAAATAAATAAAAAAGAAAAGGAGGTATCTCTGATATATCCGGTGAAGTTTGAAAATGAGAACTAAAAATCTGTGCTCAAAACCAAATGCTATCCCCATTAATTAGAAGATATAACCCCTAATTATTTCTGAAACCTAAAACAATAAAGATATTGCTAATCAATGAGATAAATGATCAATTTAAGGGTAGAATTTTGTTAATGTTAGAGTTAGGGTAAATTGTATTTTGTCTTTTAGAACAAGATATAAAGTGAATGTGTCTATGTGTGTCTGTGAGTGTGTGTGCATTCGTGTATGAATGAGTATATGAGCTTACACAATCCTTAAATCAAATGAGACCATTTAAACTTGAAGTTGGTAACATCTGCTATCTGCTAGTCTTTGAAATGAGAAGGATTTTATTAATCTTTCATCTTATTCAAAAGTATTCATCTGATGAAGACATTCTTAGTGCTAATGAACATGCTGTCCTAGAAAATCTGAGAAAGTGAAAGATCACAGAGTAAATGGCTATTATACTATGATTTATATCCCCTAAAACTTAGAAGTGAGTTGTCAAAAGTAATATATTTTTAGGGGAGGGAATCTTCAAAATTATGATATTTTCATTCCAAATGTTTTATGTCAGACAGTGCATGAATAAAAAAAATTAAAACTGGGAAAATCTATTTTAATTCATCATTCAAACAATAGAAATTTTATTTAAAGAAAAATATGACTTCACACTTTCCCCAATATTCCAGCAATTAAAATCATACCTTTTGCAACAGCATGGGTGGATCTGGAGATTATTATGCTAAGTAAAATATGCCAGTCAGAGAAAGACAAATATCAAATGATCTCACTTATGTGTGGAATCTAGTGAACAAAATAAACTGACCAAAACAAACAAACAAACAAATAAAAAAACAGAAACAGAGGCATTGATACATGGACCAGATTGACAGCTGTCAGAGGGGAGTGAAGAGGTGGGACTAAATGAAAGAAGGTGAAGGGATTAGCCCATGGACACAGACAACAGTGAGGTGGTGGCCAGAGGAAAAGGGAGGAGGAGGAGGTTGGCTGGAGGTGGGAATAGGGGTGGGGGGAAATGAGAACATCTGTAATAGTGTCAACAATTAAAACAAAGTAAAAAAGTAATAAAATCACTATGATAGACATATTTATAAATAGATAAGTTAGCAAACAATATGCCTATTCTTAACTACTTCTAAGTAAATCTGAAGTTTCTATAAAGTGTTTTATAAGGATGTCTGTGGAAAAAAATCCTTGTAAAGCAATGTTTAAAAGATATGCACTACTTAATTGGCACTAGAGTGCTATCTAAAGAAATTATTTCATCAATTACTTGAAAAGAGAACTTTAGATTGTACTATCATATTAATTGCATGAGCCTTTTCTATAAACCTAACAAAAGACTTAATAATAAAAAATAGTTTAAATTTTCCTCCCGTTAACAAACTCATTGATAGCCTGCCACATAAGAAAACTACATAGATGTTCTGAGGTATTTAAACTTTAAAAAGCTATTAACAAATATAAGTGCCTATTCAGTTTTGAGTAAATATTAAAAACTTAGTAGAAGATTAATAAATTTTAGACATCAAAATAAATTATTCTCTTTGGAATTGGACCATTTATTAAAATGAGGTTTATATAAGTTTTTTATATATTTAATAAATTATATTCCTATAGGCTTATCCCATATTCCTATAGGCTTATCTCATTTAAAATAACTAATATCAAATTGTACACACAATAACAATATTTATTGTGACATTATATTCCCTGCAATCTACTGCATATTTTCATATATCGTTTTTGTAATCATGATTCTACCTCTCTTAGGAACTATCATCCTAATAACAATAACAAGGAGCACAAGTGCATGCATTATATAATTTAGTTTTCAGAACCTCTCTATAGTAGGCAATTTTATTTTGCTTATTTTAGAGGTGAGTCATTTTTCCTATGAGAATAAAGGTAAATCATCCAACTGACACTGATGGAGCCTCAACCTGAACCCACCTGGTCTGAAATGACTGTGCTTAACAACACATTTGTACTATCTGTAAGGAATGAAACAATACTTACCCAGAACAACATGACCTCTAAAAACCCTTTAATAATCAAAAAGCCAACAATATAAAATATTCCATTTTTTCTGTAAAAACTGTTTTATACCAAATATTTGACATCTTTCATAAAACAAACAACATTCAAGTTATTGATGAAGTTACATGTTTAGTATAAAGACATATTCCCAAAAGGACTCTGAAATGCTGTATTTGCATATCCATCTGAGAGATTAAAAGGAGACAGGATCACAATGTCCCTTGTTTCAATATTATAATCAATATTAAGAAGGTCAGGAATGACTAATTTTTATTTAATCCTGTTGTACTCATTTCCTAGGGCCTCTCTAAAACTTGCTATAAGTGGGACGGCTTAAGGAACAGAAATGTATTCTCTCACTGGTTGTTAGGACAGAGACCAACATCAAGGTGTTATCAGGGCAACACACACTTCAAGGATTCTGGGGGGAAGTCGGCTCTTCACCTCCTCCCGCTGGTGGCTGCAGGTGCTCTTACGGGTCCTGAGTAACTTCAGTCTCTGCCTCCATCTCCCCATGGTCTTTCCTTCTGTCTGTCTCTTATAAGGAAGCTTGTTATTGGGTTGGGGGGCCACCCTCAACCCAGGATGAGGCCCTTTTGAATTCTATTAACTTAATCACAATTGCAAAGCCCCTTTTCCAAGTAAGATCACATTACAGATTTTTGGAGTTAAGATTTGGATATAGCTTATCAGGGGCACAATTCAACCCACTCTTCCTATTTTCACAAGAAAGACTGTTGTATTAATGGTGGGTGTATCTTTTTATTGAAAACCACAGTACTAAAATATTCAAGTTGAGCTTTCCTTTCTTTTCTTAAAATTCAAAGAAGCCCTAAGGCTTATTCAGTTCTCAAGATGCTGTATCTTTGCGCCCCCACCCCCATTTTTTGTCTTTTGAGTCTGGAGAATACCTTCAGTGCTTCCAGAGATCACTGCTTGTTTAGAAAGACTATGCACTCCTGACTGGGAACTGGTAAGGCACCTGCCTTGAAGGAAGGATGGAGGGGCTCCCCCATTTCTGGTTCTGCTGAGGCTCTGTAGAGTACAAACATTTGGGTAAGGCTGGGTAGGGTTCCAGAGTCAGGCTATTGGAGCTCAAATTCTGCTCGGCCGCTTTCTCGCTATGTGATCCAGGATAGCTTACGTAGCTAAAGTATCTAAGGAAGGTTTTCTCAACAGACAGTGTTAGGGCTCCTGAAGTCACTGTGGGGGGGTTACAGTGTAAGACCAGTCTTGTCCTTGCCCCGTTGGTTTTTGAAGGATGATATCTGGGGGGTTTTCCTACACCTTAACTGGCACCAAATTAAAAATCAAAAAATAAAGGGACTATAATTCCATACCCATATTAATCCAAATCTCAATGTCCCCTTGCTACCAGCCGGCTCTGTACAGTATATACTGCTGCATGGGAGTATGTATTCAGTTGTTGGATTTCTCCTCTAGCAAATCACAAAAATGGGTCCTTTTTTTCCTTTTCCAGGGCAATGAGCTCCCTACTTAACTTGCATTTGCATGAGAAAAAGAGGTTACTCATATAATTTATGGTATAGAACAAAATTTTGCTTTAAAGTAATCATTTGTTTCCAAAAATATACTTAAAACTGAAATATTTTGAGTGCAGTGTACTTAAAACTACTGGCGACTTTTTTTTTTTAATACACATACGTATCTGGAAACTGAGAAACAAGATGCATGATTGAAAGAATTCCTGTGAGTAACTGGGTCTCTGCATTTTCATCTTGTCTATATCTATTTTAATGTAGAATGCATTACAGATGTTTAAATGTGTGTAATACATGTATATGTGCACTCTAGGGTATAGATTGAATTTGCTTATAATTATGATATTGAGAGATGATTCTTTGTTTTATTTGACTATACATACATAACAAACTAGCACTGGTAATATTTTTCTGTTTCCACTCCAATTTATTCTTTGACTTGCTACAAATTTAAATTTACATTTATATTCCAGGCTCAAAAAAATTGCAGCAACTCCAATACATCCTTAAAATCTAGAGACTAAAGTTCTCTAAATTCTTTATTTTAAATTTCAAATATGTTCCCACTTTGTTTCTTATATAAATAATGTGTACAATGTACACTATGTATACATACTAGGTAATTATATATATACTAGAGGCCCGGTGCACAAAAATGTGTGCACTTGGGTGGGTCCCTCAGCCTAGCCTGTGCCCTCTCGCAGTCTGGGGCCCCTTGGGGACCCCTTCCCCTGGCTGCTGGCACCAGTTTTCCTCCTGCGCCCGGAACCCAGGCCTTTGCTCTTCCCGGGAGGGGCCCGGGCCCCGAGTGCATGGCGGAGGCCTACGCGGCGGGCGAGGGGCTTAGCTCCTCACTCGCCACGTGAGGGCCCCGGGGGCGTGGCAAAGTGTCCGCATCAGGGGGGCTCTCCAACCCCACCAGCCACCCTGGTCTCTGACCAGCATTTGGTCTGAGAGGGTCCCTGCCACCGGCATCACTCGTGTGCTCCACCAGAGGGCAGTGTGCTCCCCATGACCCTGAACTCTCAGAGCAGGGATTCCCGTTTTGCACACCCCTGGCCCCAGGAGAGCCTGGACACCAAACCACAGAATTAACTTATCACCCAGATTCACTCGCCGCACGCAGGCCCCGGGGGCGTGGCCAAGGCCTGTGCGATGGGCTTCCCTCTTTGCTCTTTGCTCGCTGCTCCTGCCCAGGGCCAACCGGCTTCGCTCCATCACTGCCATCTTTGTTGGTGGTTAACCACCATCTTTCTTGGCAGTTAATTTGCATATCGCCCTGATTAACCAATGGGAGGCGTAGCGAAGGTACGGTCAATTACCCTTTTTGTCTTTTATTAGTTAGGATATATTTTAAAATGTACACAAATGTAATATGTAAATTCACAGTTTGTTAACAGATACTTTGGTTACTCTTAATCCTTCAAGTGTTTTTATTAACTTCTCCATATATCTTCTCCTAATTAAGATGACCCTTTATCTCCTATTTATATTACCAATTATATAATATTATATTCATTTTTCAAAGTCAGCTCATGTCCCAGTCCTAACAATATATCAATTATGACAGCCAACAATGAATTATCTAATATCAATATTTTGGATAAGGACAATATAAATATTACAATATTATCACAAATCTTTATTTCAGTATGTTTTTAAGTATTAATCTTCCAAATAAATTGGCATTTTCTTTAGAAAAAGACCCATTTATTATATTCTTTTTGTTTCTCCTATACTATAATACTAAAAAAATACTGTTATCAACTTGAGATCATTAAAACAAATTAAACCACTTAGTTTTCAGCAATTAAAAGCCCATTAATATGTTAAAGGGAATAATATAAACTCTTAAAGAAGTAGAGTTTATCAATTAAAAATATTACTACTTCATCTAAAGAAAGGAACTATTCCTTGGAACAGTTTAACCATCAAAACCAAAGTTTGCCATTTCCCTGGGTTCAATGGACCTGCCTTCAACAGCCCCATTTGGAAATTCTTAGGGAATTTCCAAAAATAAAAGATGAAGAAATGGTATAATATGGCTGACAGACTGTAAATAAACTATAAATATAGGGAGAGTGAGAAAGTCCATAGTGCTGTGTTTTAAATAATAGCCCTTGTCTGAAGAGTTTTCTCGGTAGCCTACCATGATATATTTCAAAGCTGCAGTTTAAGTATAAGAAAAAATTGACCTAAAGTGGTTGAGCTATGTTGACAAATATCTGTTGATTGGCATTATGTTAATCAAGAAAAAATAATTAACATTAAAATATACTTCATTATACTTTTATTTTGATAGGAGAAAAGATTAAAGCTATCTTTTTTTCTAACACTAAATTTGCATTTTCTGCAGGTTTCCTATAAATCACTGTTAAAGATTGTAATACCTTGTTCCATGACCTGCTCATGTTTGTAGAACATTTTGTCAAATATGTTTGAAAGTCTGGTTTGAAATCTAGCTAAATATTTTGGTTGGATTTAGTATTTAGTTTCAAGGAAATTGAAGTTAATTGTAAGCTTCATGTATATACCCAGCTTTATATTACTATATTTATTTTTTTCTTTTATTCTTATTTTTATTTCAGATACTTGTGTAGCTTAGAAATTTAATTGTGATATTTACATGGTTATATACATTTTCCTAAAATTCATTTTTATATGCTAATATTATCCATGTTTTAATTATTTAATTTAATTAGTATAGTGACTAATTTCCTTATTGCTGTAGTCTTTATGTTTATGCCTTTTCTAATGATAATAGACAGTTCACATGAGATGTGATTAAAGAAATTTCAGGACCTACAATCAAATTTATGAACTGGAATCTGAAATTAATTTTAATTCATAATTCTATGATTTATTCATTATTATTAGACATTAATAGGCTGGGTAATTATTCTAATTCCCAAATGAGTGATTTAAAGATTTTCTGTAGTACTTGAGTGGTGCAAGTGAGTTTTAAATCTTCTCAACACTTTTGATGTAATTTGATTGAGACGGATGGTGTAGATATGTTTTAAGTTTCTGTGTTTAGAAAATCTCTGAGTAATAAATCCAGATCTATTTGCTGTAAAATTCTACAAGTTTGTGTGACTATTTATAAACACATTTAATAATAAATTTATACTTTATCAATGATTATTTGTAAGTACATTGAATAATTAAATAGTCTTGGGTATATTTTGAAAAGAGTAAATGAGACCAGAGAGAATGTGACTGTAAATGTCATTATTTATAAATAAGATTTCATTACTATTTCCTCCCATTAAAATTCATTATTTGGATTTTTTCCACTTAAGCTATCACTTTTGCTTAAACTCTTTAAAAAGCTGTTCTTTGGGGAAATATAGCTGTTACTATCTAAGCCTCTTGTAATATTATGAATATAATGGAAAGATGAACATTTCCTTAGGTGTTTTTTAGAAACTATAACTAGAAATCAAGAAATAAAGGGACTTTAATTCATCTCAGCAAACCTTGCCAAGAAATTATGTATTTGGTGAATTTCATACAATGTTGTGTGTGTACAATTAATTATCTTCATTACAAGTTAAAAAATAAATATGTTATATAAATACATTTATTTTATGTTATTTCCTAACCATGTAAGATAAATTTTATTAAATGAATATTTCAAGCCAATTATGTGATTAAAATATTACTGTTTAATTTTTATTTCTAATTATGTTATGGCAAATTAAAGGTATCCACATTTTTTGCATTCCTTCCATCAAGAGATAGGGCCTATAGTTTATACAAATTAAATCCATAAATCCAATATATTCCTTATTCAATGAAGGTAATAAGATAAAATAAAAATGGCAGATGATTGTCAAGTTTGGGCTGCTATAAATACCATGAACTGGATGGATTATCGACAGTAGAATTTATTTCTCACAGTTTTGGAGACTGGAAGTGTCAGCATGGTTGTATTCAGGGGAAAGACCTTTTCTGGGTTTCAGGCAGCTAACTTCTCTCTGTATCCGCACATCACAGAAAAGAGAGTTATCTAGCTCACTGTTCTTTTCTTAAAAGGGCACTATTACCATTCAGAAGGGTTCTACCTCATGACATAACTATCTCTCAAAGGCCCTATCTTCAAATACCACCACATTAGGATTGGGGTTTCAACATTTGAATGTTTGGAATACACAAATATTCAGTACACTGCAATGACACTGAGAGTTTTCAAGGATGGAGAGCAAACAGGAAAATTATATGCTGTTGATGGAAACAAGATCACACTCACACGCTCTTTGCCACTATCTATTAAAATTTAATATACACAGACTATGACCCAACATTTTCAAATCTGGTATGTACCCCAAAATAGTGCAAGGTTTATATACCAAAAATATGCATAACGATGTTTATCATAGCATCCTATATAATAAAAGCATAATATGCTAAGTGTCCGGTTGGCTGTTCAACCAATCAAAGTGTAATATGCTAATGATATGGTAAGGCTGCTCAACTGCTCACTATGACATGCACTGACCACCAGGGGGCAGATGCTCAGATCAGTAGCTTAGCTTGCTGCTGGGGTCCAGCTGTTTGGGACTGAGCCAGATGGGCTAGACACGCCCTGGAGCCCTCCCACAGTCCATCCCCGCTCAAACTCCTGTGTCCCTCCCCGGCCCTTATCATGCACCAGTGGGGTCCCTCGACCTGGCCTGCATCCTCTTGTAATGTGGGACCCCTTGGGGAATGTCAGAGAGCTGGTTTCAGCCCAATCCCGCAGGCCAGGTCGAGGGACCCCACTGGTGCATGAATTTGTGCACTGGGCCTCTAGTTATCAATAATAGCCAAAATCTGGGGGGGGGGGGGAAACATTCAGTAATAGAATGTATAAATTATGTATGATCACATCATGGAATATTATGCAGCATTGAAAATGAAGAATCTATTAATGTGAAAACAGTATGCATACATTTTTAATGTGCAACAGAGTAAAATAACTCAAGCACTAAAGAATATTAATTTATGTAAAGTTCAAAAGTAGGCAAAACAAGCCTATGGTTTAAAAAAATCAAAATAGTGGTAACCCTAGGGTTGGGAGTTAGGGAATAGGAAGAACACAAGTGACTTCTGGATTACCTATGATGTTTCTAAATTTGTACATTGTTTATACCAGTAGTTTGTGAAAATTCAGCAAGCTGTGTACTCACAATATATGTGGTTTTGTACATTGACCCTATGAATGTTATGTTTCAATAAATTTAAACAAATTATGTTATAAGGTCTTCAGGAGGTCTTCAAACCACCTTCCACTTCTTCAATGGAATCTATAGGTGAAACCATAGCCCCAGGCAACTACTGCCTTGTAACTGCATGAAGGAATTATGGCAAAGGCACCCAGCTAAGCTGCACCTGGATTCTTGATGCTATATCACAGAAACTGGTAAAGATTTTCTTATAATTTTTATGTAATATTAAATAAGTGAGATAGACCAATAAGTAGCAAAACAAACACCTAAAATATGGAAGCAGCTTTGTGACTGGGCAATGAGCTTTTAAGAAAGTATTTGCAAAAAGTCAAAGTGCCTGGAACACAACATGGAATTTTAGACTTGAAGAAGATGTTGATGAGGGCTTAAAGGACAGTGACATCTTATTGAACAGTGATATCTTATTGGAATGGGAGAAAAGGGGATGCTAGTATGCAGTGGCATAACATTTAATGGGAGTATAATAGTAAATGCACCTAATGAATTGGGTGTATCTATCTACTATTTTAACCCATGTCACTTGAATTCTTCTTGCTTCTTATAGTAAAATGTGAAAGGAGATAGAAAATGGAAGAAATGACTATTAAATAAAAAGGAGATTCAATAGTTTTCAAAGTCCTCAGCCTCTTCAGATGGTATCTGATACTAAAACAAGAAAAATGACTTCCAAGCAGAGTTCAAATCCAGGGCCATGCAAAAAAAAAAAAGGGAAAAATGGTCTAAAGATAAAGCCAAAGACAAAAATCCTCTAAAGACTTTAGAGGCATACATCATAGATCCTCCCAATCAAACAGTAAGGCTTCCAAGAAGAATAAGGACAATATCTCTCAGCAGAAGGCCAGGGTAGAAAAGGCTTTATCTTGAAAAGATCTGCAGTTGAGGCTTTTGTCTAATTTAACAGTCCCAAAAAGATTCACAGAATCCCCAAAATTCTAAAAAAGTGTTACACATGCCGAACCATCCCCAGCATTAAGGGAAGGAGACAGAAACAGTATAAAGAATGTCCTTTGAACCCTCTGAATTATACTGGTAGTAAGTAGGCTGAATTTGCAGCAATTCAAGCCAAAGGAAGCATAGAAAAGGAAGGATAATTCAGAAGGCAGAACTAAGATTCCAAAGGATGACACAAAATCAATGGAGAATGATTCCAGAGACTTGAAACACGTTCAAGAAACTTCCAACACTGACCTAACTAAAGAGCAGAATCGGTATGAGCCAGTGATTCCTTTTTCCCCTTGAATCGTTCCTATATTTAAAAAAGAATGTCTGTAATAGTTATCCCATGTCTATCCCATGGCTTTCTATTGAGTTTGTGAGAAGGCATTAGTTTGCTTCCTGGATTTCACAGGTAGAGTTCAAATAGGACCGAATTCAGGAAGAAGTACTTAAGGACCCAGGGAGCCACATTCACATTCACAGAAAACACCATTCTGAATTTTAAGTGGGTGATTTTTGAAAACCTCCCAAGGGGGGATGGTGAGTGTATTTTTCACATGGGAAGGACATGAATGGAACCACAGGGCTGACTGCCATAGGCAACCTTGAAAATGGCCCTCAGTTCTCCCACCTCCTGGTCTTTACAGCCCTGTATAGTTACAAGCCCTTAATTCAGCACCAACTAATAATATGTTGTCATTTTAGTAATACATAATACTGAACTATGTTGAAAGATTGGAGACGTGGGGGAGGGAGTAAAGAAGTAAAGAAAAAAATAAATGAAAAGGAAAGCCATTCATTAATCTACCACTAACCAACCATGCTTTAAATGCTTCATTCATTTCCTGCCATTCAACCATGTGTGTGCTTTTTAAATGTTCATAAGATGTTTACAAAATGGTGATAAACATTTCATATTTCGTCAAATTGCTGGCAATTGTGTGCAATTGTAAGTAATTCCAAGGATACCATAATCGTGCATAATGCTTTATTTTCTGTAGTTGAGAATTTTTTTCTTTTCAGATATGATATGTGAACTCAAAGTAGAATTACTTGGTCTAATGCTATTAATATATTAAGACGCTTAATTCAAATCAACCCCTTATCATTAGATCATAATCATGCATAGAATTATTATTATTGCAAAAGTATAAATACAAATGCCACAACATATTTTTTCAAAAATATTTTGAATCTTATCTTTTAAAAAGAACAACCTAGTAGGTAGCCCATGAGTTTCTGTTGATAATACTTCCAGTCTTAAATTATGTAAGGACTATTCCCCTTTATAAATGTCTCCAAATTGGTTTTAGAAATGCCTTCAGTTCAATAGCTTTGTAATTAGAAGATTGTTTTCATTCCTAGAAATATGGCAAAGGCCTTACGGGAAAAGCCTGGGTTATCAAACTGGGTAATATATTTTTTGTTAATATTACTTGTCTATAAATACAGATATTAATGATATCCCTTGAAAACTTCTCTGAACTAATTTCAAAATGAGAAGAAAAAAAGTTTCAATAAGAAAAACTTCATTACACTATGATGTATTCTTTCAAAGATAATAGTGTAAAGTTGAATATTCATTTAAGACTATAAGCGTGGTATGCTTATAAAAATAATGTCACATTATAATCACATCTAATATATTTTATTAATTGTGTCTTTATGTCTTAATAGAGTTATTTTCCCCCCAAAAGCATTCAACTTAGACAACATTAATGAAAGCAGACTTAATTTGCAACAGACCCAGTGAAATGAAAAATTAGGTTAGCTTAATTTAACACAATTGGCCAAAAGACCAAACTAAATTCTTTTTAGGTGAATTCAATGTCTCGCCCCTGTTCATGAGACCTGATATAATAGTTTGGTATGTATCTCTGATGACAGTAACTAGCTGTGACCTGGGACAAGTTTCCTTACCTCTCTGTGACTCAGTTTCTTACCTTGTACAATGGAAGTAATATTTATTTTGTGTTACTTTAGAAAGGATTAAAATAAGTGACTCTATCATTATGCTTACCAGAGTACCACCCACATGATAAGCACATAATGATATTTAGATATCATTATAGTCATATTTCTATTTGATTATTTACTTAATTATCCTACCCCAACTCCATTCCCCCCCCCCCTTTCTCATATTCTTAGGTCTCATGTCTTATACTACCATCTATATTTATATATATAAAAGGCAAATATGCAAAGTGTCCCCTCGGGTGTTTGACTGGGACACTGGAAATTTGATTGCTCACTATGATGTGTGCTGACCACCAGGGGGTGGTGCAGAATGAAGGAAGGCCCCGACCAGCAGCCAGAAGGCCCAGATCGGCCCTGATTGCCAGCCAGGCCTAGAGACCCTACCCATTCATGAATTTCGTGCACCAGGCCTCTAGTTTGTCAATGTTTTCTTCCATGAATGTCCTATTTTTTCTTTAGATATATTTATGAACTCAATTTGCTTACAGTCATAATTCACAGACTGAGAACCAGTTTGTCTTTTTCAAATTTATTTTATAATATCTAAAGCTGATTATTGAATGAGCTGGGATAGTAAGCTGACAGAAGTCAACTTTAATTTTTATTGTTTCCACTCTTCTTTTATGTTCTCAAAAGCTTTCCTGATTCAAAAGGACAGTCACCGCCTTCAGTTTTTCTGGTTACCTTCATTTATTAACAAGCCATATTATTTTCATATTACAGAGCACAGTAAAGCCTCATAAGTAAAGTTTCATTTGTCCCTCCAGTTTAAGCTTTTCTCTGCCCACAAATAATTCCACCTGGACATAGTGTTATGCCTGCAGTTTGGGTAGGGTGGGGATGAAAGGATTATCATATCTATCCCATTTTTTAACTTTTATTCTTTCTCCTCATTTACTTTTAGACTCCAAATCCCAGACTGGAGGGGGTGCAGAAGGAAGGCGGGATAAGGAGGCTGGTTAAAATATGATGCTGGAGACTTCTTTAGTGTTTGTCCTCCTGTGACTATTCTGTGAATTTTTGAAGGCCTTTTTTGAGAACCTTCCATTGCATTTCTTTCTGACACAAGTGGTTCAGGTTCTTGTTGCTCACCTTTCCCAAGCACTCCCTAGCAATCTTTTTGATAGGGTGACTCACATTGGCACTTGCTTTACTTGGGCTGACGTATTTTCAGGGTAAATCAAACCCAGCTACCTTGCAAGAGGTTCACCTAAATGTTGATAAGTCCTGCCAAAATGTAGGTCAGGTTGCTTTCTGTGCCTTCTGTTATCGTAGGTGGCCTTTCATGTAGACTGATCCAGGAAGGGGGCCTGGCACAAATCTCTGTACCCTACAATCTCTGGTGGGCACAGAGTCATGTTTTCCAGTTACTTCCTTTTAAATCATCTCCCTTCTTAGTTGGAGGAGTGGAAGAAGGAAGCTTGCATTCACCTTCCCAGTAAAAGGAAGGGAATAAAAGTATTTAGCATTTAAGAAACATTTCCCAGATAAATGCCCACCATTTGAATTAAAAAAAAAATCCCTACCCAAGTATATGTTTGTTGTTGTGTTTTTAGTTTTAGAGAGAGAGGAAAGGAGAGAGAGAAACATCAATGTGAGAAAGAAACATTGATCAGGTGCCTTCCATACACGCCCCAACCAGGGATGGGATTTGCAACCTAGGTAGGTGCCCTGACCAGGAATTGACCCCATAACCCTTTGGTGTATGGGATGACACTCCAACCAACTGAGCCACCCAGCCAGGGCCATTTGAACTTTTTTGATCAACATTACTTCCTTTCATATAATCTGAAATTGACTGATAAACTTATGATCATCATCTGATTTTGTTTCACCATTAGTTTCTCAAATTTTAAAGTTATCAACCAAAATTCTGAAGCAACAGAAACATTTCACTTACTATTCTGCTACCTATTCATGCCCTCATTCATTAAATGTTCAATTCATAATTTTATTATGGGCATTAAGTCTTATTCCCATTATTTCTAAGTACTTGTGCGAGAACATTTTATTCTACAGCCCAGATATGGTAGTAACTAACACTTCTCATTTACAATTCAGTCACAAATTAGCTGAATTATCTAAGGCAAGTTAATAATATAGAGAAGTATTAAAGTCTAAGAGCCTTGAATCTGGTAAAATTTGTATATGGAGCTATTCTTGCTCCACTTATAAATTGTGACCTTAGAATATTTCATCTCTCTAAACTTTAGTTTCTGTACATTGAGAATAATACAGCCACATATATTGTGATAATTGTCTCAGAACATGCACATTAACCCTTTAGCTCAGTGGTGCAATGGAAACTCATCACCTCATGCACATTCATAGTTTCTCTATATTCTCCCCTTCCACTACTATTTCCCTTGTGTGGAATTCCCATTGTGTGTTGTAAAGCGGGGGACGGTGCTCCCCTCAGAACCACAGAAAGCCAACTTTTCCAACTCTCTCTCTGAGCACAGCCACAGACATGTGTTGTAGAGATGGGCAACAAGTCCTCTTTCAGGTACTTTTGAGAACTGGAGATGGAAGGGTAAGAAGAAAAGTCTTGGAGAGGCAAACCCTGTGCAGGCCACACATGTCTTTTGCTCTTGTTGACCACCAGGTAATTCTCCTGGTACCTGGCCTCCAGTCTCTTATCCTTCCTCTGAAGTTATGATTTTCTCTATTCCTTTGTTAAAATTAATTTTATTTGGGGTGATATTGGTTAATAAAATTATATAGGTTTCAAGTGTACAATGCTAGATACATCATCTGTATATTGTATTGTGTGCCCACCACCCAAAGTCAAATCTTCTGTCACCACATATGGTCTCCTTTACCCTTTATTATCCCCTACCTCCTCTGCCCTGTGGTACCCAACATACTATTGTCTATGTCTATGAGTTTTTCTTTGTTTTTCTTGTTTGTTGCATCTATTTCTAAAAATATCTAGAATCATTTTCTGAGGCAGGCAGTCAAGAACCCTGACAGATTCAATTATTATTATTGTTTTCTTTTGTGTCTTCAATTTTCTTATGAGAAAAGGGTCTAACTTAGCAGAGCATTCAAAATTTATTATTTATGCAGAAGAATTGTCCCTATAGCAATTGCATCATTGCCTCTTCCCAATGACTTAGCAGCTCCCTTTTCTCTGTTTGTCTTTCTAATAAAATTTTCTCAAATTCCAGGTTTTTCTCCTTCTTTACCACATACCTGTTCTTTTTTTTTTTTTTGCAGTGACTTCCAGCAACTATCCTTCCAGTATATGCTTTTTAAATATCTACATTTCTAACCTGAATTTCATATTTATTTTTATCTCCCAGTACTTATAGAATGCCCATATTAAGATATTTAGCAATTACCTAAAATATATAATATTACTCAATTTGATTGTACCTCTTTTTTGTTTTAACAAATATCCTTTCTCCCATGCATTCTCTATTTTGTTAAGCAACCCTGTATTCTATCAGTGATCCATACAGGAAGTTTAAATGTATTTCCTTCAAATTCCAACAGCCAATTACTTGCAAATCCTAGTAATGCAACTTGACAAGATTTTTTTTTTTTACTTGATCCTTTTCTTTGCAATAATACTGTTGTCTTAATTTGGAGCTCATTATTTCTTTCCTGAATTGTTGGGCTTGGTTCCTTACCAATTTTATGCCTCCAATGTCTACTCATTCAAAATACATTAATTAGACAGTCTGCCATCAGAATAAGTCTAATAAACAGAAACCTTCACTAAACTATTTTTTCTGTTTTCCTCTCACAATTTCAATGACCTCATAGGTTCATAGGTTAAAAGCTCACTCTGACAGCCATGTCATCAGTGCTTTCAGTAACATTTTTAACTGGAAAAACATGATTTTTACTGTTATATCATCACAAACACTTGGAGTTCCTTTCCACCATCCCAAAGTTTGAAAGTTACCTCTTTCCCTCAGTTCTTTATCCTCTGGTTTCCTTCTTATCTCCATTTCTGTAATCTCCATAGTCCTTTCTACACTCATTCTGCAATAATT
>NW_005871048.1:55465880-55561188 GCF_000147115.1 Myotis lucifugus | reverse complement strand
ACCCCACCCCACCCCCAGCCTTCACTGTCCTAGCATTATGTCTTTTATTAATTGTTTATGTTTATTTTGTTTTTCTCCTTCAAGTCATTTACTTCCTGGTAAAGAATGAAATTATAAGAAATTGTCTCACATGATAATGGGGGCTGACAAGTCCCCAGTTGTATAGTTGACAAGCTGGGGACCCAGGAGCACTGATAACATAGTTCTAGTTCAAGTCCAAAGATCTGAGATTTGGAGGAGGAGAAGATGTAGCTCCTGTCTGAAGCCTGGCATTTTTGAGACCCAATAAGAGCCAATGATTCCATTTGTGTCAGAGGCAGAAAAACAACAACAACCAAAAAAAAAACAAAAAACAAACAAACAAACAAAAAACATGCACCACTTAGAAGACATCAGGAAGGGGCCGTTCCCTGTTAAGTTGCAAGAGAGTCTAACTTTTTGTTCTATTCAGGACTTCAACTGATTGCAGGAGGCCTACCGACTCTATACTGAGCAATCTGCTTTACTCAGTATGTTGATGTAAATATTAATCTTATCAATGACATCGACATAGACATACCCAGAATAATGTTTAACCAAATGTCCAGATGCCCAATGGCTCAGTCAAGTTGACCCACATATTAACCATCACGTTACCATATGATATTCTCTATCCTTGGCCAATTCTTGATAGACTATTATTTCTATGACTGTTCTTTAAGGGTTTTTCTTCCTGAGGATTTTCTACTAAACCCTTCTGGGTAATATAATACAAATACATAACACAAAATGTTTGAATAGTTTAGTCAGAACAAAATTTACCACATCTCTTACTCAGCACCGTTTTATAGATTATTGAAGAGATAAAAACACCAAGAACAAACAATCCATTATTTTATTGAAGAGATCTGATAACACAGATCACCTCCCCAAATTGCCCAGTTTCGCCCATATTTGAACTTTCTTATTTTCAGATTTAAAAGGTGTATGCAATAAATGAAGAGAGAATGATTATGCAAAGGAGCCATTTCAGAACGATATTGCCATAAATCCCCAAATTATTTTTTTTTCTTTTTCATTAAGTAACCTACTCAAGGAATATGCTGCTGTGATATTTATAACTAAGGACTCTTGGCTGCCTTTCTGATGGTAAATAAAATTAATACCTTTTCCAGAAAGGCTTATCTTTACTATCTCATAAGGAGGTTATCCCTCTTCCCAGATGGCCCTGAAAGGTAAGAAATGAGATAAAACTATGCACTTGGCCTTAAAATAGGAAGATTATCTGGGTAAATCCAAGGTAATAACATGAGTCCTTAAAAGAGGAAGAGGAAGACAAGGGTCAGTCAGAGAGATGCGGAAGTAGGGGTTGTTGAGATATTAAAAGGATGAGAGAAATTTGACCCATCATTGCTGTAGGGACTGCCATTTGAAAAGCTTGAAAAATAATGTAGGCAGCCTCTAGGAGCAAAGATTAAACTCTGGCTGACAGCCACTGAGGAAATAGGGACTTCAGTCAGACAACCACAGGGACCAGAATTGGGCATCAACCTGAATGAGTTTGGAAACAGATTTTTCCCAACAGTGAATAAGTGCTCCCATCTGTCTGCCCAAGATGGATGTCTCCACAAATGGTGTCATGAGATAAACCAGGTTACCAATCAATACTGAATTTTTTCTCTGTTTTTCTCCCCCCTTGATATGCTCGCAATTTGGGGATATATATTTGCAATAAAGTGGTTTTAGGAGTTTGACTTCCATATTCTTCTTACTCTGTAAAAGTGATTCTAGACCCTTATTATAATCAGAGTCAACCCTTAGATTATCTCCTTTTAGTTTTCTCTTTGTTCATTTTGAAGACAAAACTTAGAAAAATGAAATGAGTAAAATAAGCCTATCTCCATTCAGAGAAGAATATATCGAATGAGCCAAGGGTAGGAGCAAAATATAAATAGAAACAGATTCTTTAGTGCTTTGAATGCTAAACTGAAGATATTACCTCATAAGTGGCTAGAGACTCATTGATAATTTTTGAGTTTGGAAGTCAATTTTGAAAGCTGTTATTTAGAGAAATCAAATGCTCATTTAGGAAGGAATGAGGCAGAACATGATTTGTGTATGTTTTCCAGAAGAGAGGCTATTTCAGTAATCCAGGTGTGAGATGATGAGCTCCAGAACGAAGGTGGTGGAAGTTTGCAAGTAAATACAGTGACACATAGAATAAAATAAAATGACACATCTAAAGACATTTGGAAGGAGGGATTAGCAAGATTTGATTGCCCATTAAAAATAAGTAGTAAAAGAAAGAAATATATTAAAATAACTTTAAGAATATCAAATGGTGCACAAATGATTTGCTTTCTGAAACATCTATTTCATGAAGCAGATGACCATATTTAAAGTGGCTACATGTAGGAGACAAAATGTACATTCATGAGTTAATAAAGTTATTGAAGAAGATATATTGAAAGTATTTTTTAGGCCAGGTACTAGACACTAGGCTAGGACTAATGAATAAAACAAGCAAAAACAAACAAACAAACAACAAAAAAACCAACACCTGTCTTAATTGGCACTCATTACATTTCCAGCTAATGGACGTAGACAAAATGACCCCCAAATACACTTTATATGTATCCCCAATATAACATGAACAATAAATATGTTTTCAAAAAATGATAGCAGGATATCTGATGATTCAAGGTTGTGAAGGAGTCCTTAAGAAAAGCAAGCAAATGTAACTCTAGCTGACAGAACTGTAATACTGATGAGCTCAAAAAGATTTAAAGAAAATCTATTCACAAAAGACATTATAGAAAAAGGTTTTAAAAAAGCATATTTAGAAAATATATCCAATGCACATACGTGATTAACAGGACAGCAGTTCTTTTCAATTTCTTATATTTCTATAGAGTATAGAAAATTTCCACCATTCTCCCTAAGAGGGAACTTGTCAGAAGGGAGACTGGGCTCAATTCCATATACAGCAAGGAAAAGTGTAAATTTTTTGCCAAGGAGCAGGATGGAAAGTTACTGAGATGATACATCAGAGATCAAGAGGGATTCTGGCTAAACCTACCTAACAGGCTTCTTGCTGAGGTCAGGCCACAGTGATCAGACATGACTTGTGGCATAGAGGAGGTTGAGTAACCAGATTATATATAAGGATTCTGGCTCAACTGACTTAGCATGATTCTTGCTAAAATTGGGTAATGTAGAGATGAACATAGAAGTCCAAAAGTCAGGGTCTAGTTGAGAAGGGAGTTCAGGGGAACCTGAGTAGGGTTTTGTCAAAGAGAGAGCCTTTGTCACAACCACATCCTGAAACCCATTGCTGGCTTTATGTTTCTCTATAGCCCATATAATCTTTGAGTACAGTATGCAATTTGTTCATTTTGTTATTGTCTATTTTCGATGCCAAAATGTAAACTTCAAGAGGGCATGGATTTTTATATCCAATCTATTCTTTGCTATGGCTCCATCAAAAAAACTTTGCCTGCCCAGAGTAGGTTCTTACTAAACATGTGTTTATTTATTATCTATTAGTGGCCTGGTGCATGAAAGTTGTGCACATTAAAAGGGAATTAGAGGAAATATTTTAGTATTGCTATTTGCCCTTTCTCTATAATAGAAGTATCAGAGATGAAAGAAAATTAGTAAAATGTATATGAAAATCTCCCTCCTGTCAGAGTCTGGGGCACACCACAGGACCTAGAGTCAAGTCCCTGCCCACCACCCACACACGCTTCGAAAACACAGGAGACCCAGACCCGGCCAGCCCCACCCCCATTGGATGAGACCCAGACCCAGCCAGCCCCATCCCCGTCAAGCCCCTCCAGGTGGGGGGGGGGGCGCGCAGCCTCAGGTCCTCCTTCAAGCCCCACCAGGCAGGGGGCGTGGCATGAGGTCCCCCATCAAGCCCCGCAGGGTGGGGGGGCGTGGCCTGAGGTACCTTACCCTGGCCAGAAGCCATGCAGCCTCAGGTCCCTGCTGTTTGGTTGTGATGTTATGGGTAATGGCTAATTTGCATATTCCTCTATTATATAGATAGATTGCATAGATTCTGTGAGGCCTTTGGAATGAAATAATTCATGAATATTAATTCTAATAATATCTCAAATAAATCTTCAATAAATAATAGCAGTGAACATATTATCTGCTTTTAGAAGTTAGACCAAGAATGGGTTAATATAATGCTGTAGAAAGTAAAAATTGACCACTTAGCTGAGAATCCTGAATAAAAGGTGTTATTAGCATACTGTTTTTCCTCTTAGATACAATTGATTTCACTGCTGCTGGAGGTAGTAAATGGAAGTATTCACTGATTTTATTCCCGTGGATGTTTCTTCTCTTCCACTTAAAGCACCTGAAGTGTTGCTGATAAGCAGGCGTGAAATTTGACAAATATTCTCTAAATCACTCCTGCTTTCCAAGTGTGCAGAGCATAGGCACAAAATCAGAAAGCCAGAAACGTTGCAATGAGGTCAAAATACGAATAAAAAGAGGCCCACACTCAAAAGAAGTATTTTTAGTTGAAATATACATTTATATGTGAACACAATGAGCATTATACTTTTGGGTGACAAATTAATGGATTTCAGATACCCTTGGAAGATGAATTGTGATGTGTTAGTCAATGGTTTGTCTAAATGTGACTTACAGACTTCTAAGTACTTAGGGGATTTTAGAGAACCAGGAAAATACCCTCATGCCCTCAGTGAAATTACTGTATCAGAAAGACATGGATGCAACAATGCATTTAGATAAATTTTAAAACAGTATGCAATATACACAGTATGTTAGAAACATACAGATCAAATAGCCTTCAAATAACCTCGAGGTATATGAGGGAACCCCAGAATGTGTGAAGGTTAAGTTAGTGTTCAAATAAATAGATGCTAATCCAGGTATGGAGGAAATAGAAGAGGTCAGAACAGTACATGGAGAGTTTGTGAGGTGAGAGTTTATCTGAACACTACAGGAAATTAAAAAGCAATCGGTTTAACTAAAGCATGGAATTTCAAGAGATGAGAGGTATGTGATGAGATTCAGAAAGTGAATAGCCTGATAGCATATATAAAGAAGGACATAATTCATCTTAAAGATAAATGAAGCCATCTGAAGATAAATATGGCATCACTAAAAAGTCTGAAATGGATGACCCCAAGAAACCATTTGAAGACTAGTGTGGGCATCCAGATCATGGTGACTTAGAGCAGGTTGGTGGCAGTGATGATGCAGAGAGATGTATAGATTCCAGAGTTAAGAGAAATAAATGATTGGATAGTGAAATGTTCAAGGAGAAGGGACTAAGGATGGGTTTATGGTGTCTGGCTTGAAAAATTGGGTGGATATAGTTTGCCATTTATTAATATAGAAATAATGGAGAAAGAGTAAGTGTAAAAAGAAAGATAGATGATGAGTTCAGTTTTAGGGAGAAGTGCAGACAATGACAAGCACAGGCGGAACTCAGGAGAGAAATCTGAGGTAAAGATATATATTTGTCATCAGCAGCATGTAAGTGATATTTCATTTCAACCTCAATTGGTTCATAGTGCAATACAGTTCTGACATTGAACACCCAGCATTAGCACCAGACTCCACATGTCTAAGGACATAATTCAGAGAAAGAATTAATTTAAATTTACATTGATAAGGATAAGAAAAATAAGAATTAAAATAGTTATTAAACCCTCAGTTGGGGATGTATCAAACCTATTCTAAGCCTTATAAGTATGAGAATAGTTCTGTTATTTGGTTGTTCTCTTGAACTTGAATGCATATATATTAATATAATAATTATCTTCATTGTATCTATATTTGCTTCTTTCAACACAAAACCCATATTTTTTGTTTGTTTCTGTTTTACTTGTATTTTTCCCACAAAATACAATTTTCACTTGTAGATGTTGTAACTCAATCATCTGCATTTGAAAAAGTATTACTAAATCTGAAATTTCATGTTGATAGCCAATTCCATGGTACTTTTGCATTTTCACATATATTGTAAACAGAGGTAATGCCAGCTTTTCTTTTGGAGAAGCTTGATTCGGGCGCTCCAACTTCAGCATTCTTGTAACAAAATTCATTCAGTGTGTTCATGTCACCTGCCCTCTCCACATCTCCTGTTGGAATTGGGGCTCGGGAATTGGCATGAAAGATGCAGGGACCATCTATAGCTATTGACATGAAGTCCTTTGTCTCTGTCCTAGGAGTATCATGTCTTGGCCAGGACCCATGAATGAGAGAGAGGCTAACATGTTAACTTGCAAGTAAAGTAACACTCCACAGTTTTCCATTGAAATAAAAATCTGAAAAAAAATCTATTATTTACATAAATTAATATATACATAGAATAATAAAATTTCCTAGGATGCGATAGGCAAAATTACAGGTAACTTTATGGTGATCATGCTATGATATGTGGGCTAGTCAACTTGTATTAAATTATAAAAATGGGATTTCAAAGGGTAACCCTAACAGGGGAAAAAAAATCATACCAGGTACAATACAGGGTGGGGCAAAAGTAGGTTTACTGCTGTTCATATGGAAAATAATACAATCATTAATATATAATAATACAAGAATAAACAGAGCTTTGAGTACTCACAACTGTAAAACTACTCTTGCTCTCTCTGTGTATTATTCAAAGAGACAATTCTATTAATTCAGCGATCATAAAGATTACAGGTTGCAATTTGATTGGTTAGAACATAATTATTAATTAGGAATAAAATTCTGATATTATCCTAAGAGATAGGGTTATGTTACAGCTGAATACATAATTAAATGAAGGGTGGGGAAGAATACAGGTCAGAACCTTAGAAGGCAGCTGACAGACGATAGCATATGTGGCATGTACATCAGGTATACTGCTAAGATTCAGGGTGTTTGTCTAATAGCGTGGTCCTCGAGTTTTACAGGAAAGTGTGCACTGGGTAGAGTTCTCATTTTAGAGTAGGAATCCCAGAAGTTCTCTGAGCAGCTCTAAACAGTGGCTTCTCAAGTTTAGAAACCCAGAAAAATGATAAGGGCTGAGTGACCACAACTAGCATGCCAGGACCCTGACTTGGTAAAGGGTCAGGTGCATTCTGTCCCAAATCCTTCATCTTTCTTTCTTTTTTCTTTCTTTTTTTATTTTTAAATTTTTATTTATTTAGAGAGAGAGAAATATCAACTTGTTGTTTTATTTATTGATGCATTCATTGGTTGATTTTTGTGCACTGATGGGGGGATCTAACCCACAAACTGAATTCAGAATTTGATTCCTAACCTGGCCAGGGCCAGGTTATCCATATTTATTATCCATATTTCTAAGGATAATCTCTCAAGCAGCATTAGGATGAGTTCCTCAACTCCATAGTTCCTGGGTGTAAGACTTACACTGTGCTCTATGGTTAGCTGAATGTTTAGTGTACTGTGTTCTTTTAGAGGGGAGACAAATGCTACATTCACCTAAATCGCAGCTTTGAATGGCCTGTGTGTGAGAAAATAAGCCTCCCTTATCAGGCAGTATGTTCCAGGGAAATGGAGCCCACATTTGCTAAAACTGATATGACACATAAATATATGTTTGCATGTGTATATGCCTACACATGTATACACATGCAGGGATATAAACATTAAACACTCATTATTGCTCACAAGGAATGTGATAAGTTGGATCTGCCTTGATCCTGACTGGGCTCCCTCACATGTTTCTGTTTCTGACCCTCGGATAGGTAGTTCTACTGATCTAGACTGGACTTCCTTATATATTAATAGAGGCCCGGTGCACAAAAATTTGTGCACTCAGGGTGGTCCCTCAGCCCAGCCTATGCCCTCTTGCAGTCTGGGACCCCTTGGAGGATGTCCACCTGCTGGCTTAGGCCCGCTCCCCAGGGGAATGGGCCTAAGCTGGCGGTCAGACATCCCTCTGGCAGCCTGGAAGCCCTTGGGGGATGTCCACTTGCCAGCGGGGAGCAGGCCTAAGCTGCAGTCGGACATCCTTAGTGCTGCTGAGGAGGCAGGAGAGGCTCCTGCCACCACCGCTGTGCTGGCAGCCATCAGCCTGGCTTGTGGCTGAGCAGAGCTCCCCTGTGGGAGCGCACTGACCACCACGAGGCAGCTCCTGCATTGAGCATCTTCCCCCTGGTGGTCAGTGTGTGTCATAGTGACCAGTCATTCCCAGTTATTCTGCTGTTAGGGTCAATTTGCATATTACCTTTTTATTATATAGAATAGAGGCCTAGTGCATGGGTGGGGGCCGACTGGTTTGCCCTGAAGGGTGTCCTGGATCAGGGTGGGGGTCCCACTGGGGTGTCTGGCCAGCTTGGGTGAGGGGCTGATGGCTGTTTGCAGGCTGGTCAAGCCCCAGTGGGGACCCTCCCCCATGGGGGTTTGGCCAGCCTGGTTGAGGGGCTGATGGCTGTTTTCAGGCTGGCCACAGCATCTTCAAGGTAGGGGTCCCTGCTGGGGTGCCTGGCCAGCCTGGGTGAGGGGCTGAGGGCCATTTTCAGTCTGCCCAAACCCCCTTCAGGGTTGGGGTCCCCACTGGGGTGCCTCGCCAGCCTGGATGAGGAGCTGAGGGCAGTTTTCAGGCTGCCCACACCCCCTTCAGGGTGGGGGTCCCCACTGGGGTGCCTGGCCAGCCTGGGTGAGGGGCTGATGGCCGTTTTCAGACTGACCAAGGCCCCTGGAGACCAAAGCTCCGAGCCTTTCCTTTTTTTTTTTTTTTTTATTCGCTCCAGCTCCATGGTCATGGTGACTGGAAGCAGGTATCTGGGGTTTATTTACCTTCGATAATTGAAAGTTTCTTGCCTTGAGAAGAGGCAGCAGCCAGCCGGGAAGCTTGGCTTCCTCCATCATTGGGGCAACCAAGCCTCCTGCTTGCTCGAGCTCTGTGGCTGCCGGCCGCCATCTTGGTTGGGTTAATTTGCATATAGTCCCTCTGATTGGCTGGTGGGCGTGGCTTAAGGCGTAGCGAAGGTACGGCCAATTTACGTGTTTGTATTTTATTAGTGTAGATAGGCCGGCTGGATGACCTTGTCTAGGTCCACTAGCACTACTCACCTCCTTCCATTTGACCTCTTAGTTATGCTATATTTCTCATTTGTGTCTCAGACAGAATCAAGAGAGAGGGAGAGAGGGAGAGAGAGAGGGAGAGAAAGAGAAGGAAAAGGAGAAGAAAAAAAAGGAGGAGAAGAAGAAGAAGAGTTTACTCTTATATATCTTCATAGAGGAGAATGTACATTCAGGATCTTGTTCATTGCCCAAGTCCCAGCAGGGAAAACATTTCATGGCACATAGTAGGTACTCAATTTACAGTTTTTGGATTTCTCTGTGAAGATTTATTAGCTACACAGGAATCCTCCTTTTCATGCACACCAAAGATATTCATCTCTAGTGCAATGTTTTAAATTTAAGATTGAAAGGGGATCAGCTGGAAAAATAATACAAAGCTGATTTTATCATATTTATGAATATATGTGCAACCATCCAAAATGAAAGAATATGCATCTGAACAGTTGTTCACTGGTTTATTCACTATTACCAGAGAAAAATGGTTTAATAATTAAACTTTAAATATCCTTTCAATTAACAAATTAATCATTATATCATATATCATTACAGTTTCTATTTTTAAACAAATCTACGATTTAGAAAATAAAGCTGGATCTGTTAACTGTCAGTCTTATTCTAAGGCTTGTGCTTTAGCCTAACGGGAGGAAGAAATAAATTATTCACTTTAAATGGAGAAACATATTAATGCATTCTGATCACTTTTATTTCTGAATAATCTCTTTTGCATTGTAAAAAAATGAATGTCTCTCCCCACCCTGAATAATTGATGCACTCCCCTCAGTCTTAGCAGCACCATAATAAATGCACTGCATTCCTGGCAAGCTGGAGATCCTGTTAACAAAGTGTGGTAGATTTTTTATGAGAGTTACCATGTCCTTTTAAGTCATCTGCCTGCTAATTTTCAACGAGGCTGTCACTGGAGCACTACAATCTACATCTTTTTCAAATTTCTGATTGATCCACAAGTACCAGATTCTCCATCAAAGTTAGCCAGGCAAATATAATGTATAATTTAAAAATATATTTCCTGAGCACGAGAACTTCTATTTAATACAGACTAAGACTATTGACTCCTGGAGTTCTTATGATTGCTCCAACTGTAATAGCTGTATGAACCTGGGAAAGCAGTTTCCTTATCTGTTTGATGGCAGTAGTGAAGATTTTTAATCTTACAGGTAAGAAACTGGGATTAAATGATGCAAAAATCATAAATTGATTAGAACAGTGACTAGCACACAGAGATCCCATTATAAATTTTGTTATTACTAGTAAATGGAATTTAAACTTCCACCAGGTTAAAAGTAACTATTATATTTTTATTAATTTTAAAACATGTTACCTGGAATATTATTTCATAGAATTAATCATTTTTAAAATATATTTGTTTTTTTTATTTCAGAGAGGAAAGGAGAGGGACAGAGAGATAGAAACAGCAATGATGAGAGAGAATCATTCATTGGCTGCCTTCTGCAGGCTTCCCACTGGGGATGGAGTCTGAAACCTGGTCATGTGCCCTGACCGGTAATCAAACCATGACCTCCTGGTTCATAGGTCAGCACTCAACCACTGACCCATGCCAGCTAGGTGAATTAATAGTTTTTAAAGAGAAGAATATCATTATTTTATTTGGTTGCAATAGAAAAATGAAGCAATAAGAAAAATATTACATGGTGCATGTGCATTCCCCCCACCAAAACAGGTAAAATTGAGCCACATGTAGTTTTACTTCATTTCTTAAAAAACACAACCTGAAAGAACAAAGATCATATTCTGTGTAGTTAAATATCGTTAATAAACCAAGCAATTAAAGGTTAGTGGTGGGAGCAGTTCACACCGGAATCCTGGATTACTTTCACTAGATGAACTGCTGCAAGTGTAAAACTGCCAAGATGGCAAAAGTTCACTTTGATGCCATCATTAAAATAATCAAATAGAGGAAACCAAAGAGAAGGACTATTCGGTTGTGTTGGGTAGAGGACTTCCGTGCAAAATAACCAATTTCCCATCCTCATCATAGGTTTGCTTTAGTTCAGCAATTTCAAAACCAGAGACAGAAATACCATAGCAGAGAGCATAGAAAACAAGTAACTCTCCCCACCCCTGTCCCAGAGAGGCCAACAACTGTTGAAATTTAAAAAAAAAAAAAAAAAAGAAGAAATTCTATGTCCACACTGTCTTCAGACTCCAGCTGCAATATTAACTTTTCCCTAAGGCTCCCGCCTGCAGCTTCTCTGAAGAATTTGTACTTCACAGGTTCTACAGTCATGTGAGCTGATTCCTTAAAATAAATTTATCTCTCTGATATATGCAATATATATGAATATATATATATATGTATATTAATTAACATAGTAATGCTACATAAATTGGTGTTCATTTATCACTATGTCAAGTAGTAAATTGTATTTGAAAATATTTCTTTGAAATTTAGAGCACTCCTTATACATTCTGAATATTATTATGAGTGTTAAGTGATGTCTATTTTTATTCACTTGCTGGTGACCATGGGAAATAAAATTACTGAGCATATTTTATTATCTAATTTAATTTGGGGGACAGTTTAGTCAGGTTCCTTTTCAGAATTCTGGATTCTTTTACTAAGAGATGCTATAACAGCATTATAAAGCAATTGCACCTATTCATCGAAGGTGTCAATCCAATTTCTGCAAGTTCACTACTGTCATATCTGATCTCTTGTCCATGTATTGATTGAACTATCAGCATTTTAGAAGTTTCCTTGAATGCCTGACTTTACTGCATTGGAAACTGAAATCTGTTATTGAATTAGTGATTTGCCTTCCTATATTTTTTAGATGTGAGTGCATTCGTAAATATATCTTAAATATTCTATAGTTGAATATAAACACCCAGTGTTAGAAATATATGTATATGTGTATTTCAAAGTATGTGTCAATATAGTAATTCTAAAAGTTTTCTTTCAAACTTCTCTAGTATTGCCTGGTCAATGTGCCTCAGCAGTTGAGTGTTGACCCAGGAACCAACAGGTCACAGGTGTGATTCCCAGTCAGGGTACATGCCTGGGTTGCAGGCTTGATCCCCAGTGGGGGATAGGCAGGAGGCATCTAATCAATGATGTTTTTCTATCATTGATGTTTTTATCTCTATCCCTCTCCCTTACTCTCTCTCTAAAATAAATAAATAAATAAATAAATAAATAAATAAATAAATAAACAAACAAACAAACATATAAAAACCTGTCTAGTATTATACATATACTAGACCCCCGGTACACAAAATTTGTGCACTCAGGTGGGGTTCCTCAGCCCGACCTGTGCTCTCTCGCAGTTCAGGAGCCCTCAGTGGATGTCTGACAGATAGCTTAGGTCCGCTCCCCACAGGAAGCGGGCCTAAGCCGTCAGTCGGACATCCTTAGCACTGCTGCAGAGGTGGGAGAGGCTCCTGCCACCTCCACTGCGCTCGCCAGCCATGAATCCAGCTTCTGGTTGAGCGATGCTCCCCCTGCATTGAGTGTCTGCCCCCTGATGGTCAGTGCATGTCATAGCAACCAGTCATTCCGCCATTTGGTAGATTTGCATATTAGCCTTTTATTATATAAGATTTACTATTATCATCATGATTACCAAAATGTTATTTCTTTGATAATGTACTCAATATACAGGTACAAGAAAAAGTAGGTTTATAGTTATAATACAAACTAGAGGCCTGGTGCACAAAAATTTGTGCACTCGGGGGGGGGGGTTCCCTCAGCCCGGCCTGTGCCCTCTCACAGTCTGGGACCCCTCGGGGGATGACCATCTGCTGGCTGAGGCCTGCTCCCCAGGGGATTGGGCCTAAGCTGGCAATCACACATCCCTCTGGCAGCCTGGCAGCCCTCCGGGGATGTCCACTTGCCAGCGGGGAGAAGACCTAAGGTGCAGTCGGACATCCTTAGCACTGCTGAGGAGGCAGGAGAGGCTCCCACCACTACCGCTGTACTGGCAGCCATCAGCCTGACATGTGGCTGAGCAGAGCTCCTCCATGTGGGAACTCACTGACCACCAGAGGGCAGCTCCTGCATTGAGGGTCTACCCCCTGGTGGTCAGTGTGTGTCATAGTGACCAGTCATTCCCAGTCATTCTGCTGTTAGGGTCAGTTTGCATATTGCCCTTTTATTATATAGGATAGAGGCCTGGTGCACGGGTGGGGGCCGGCTGGTTTTCCCTGAATGGTGTCCCAGATCAGGGTGGGGGTCCCGCTTGGGTGCCTGGCCAGCCTGGATGAGGGGCTGATGTCTGTTTTCAGGCTGCCCACACCTCCTTTAGGGTGGGGGTCCCCACTGGGGTGCCTGGCCAGCCTGGATGAGGGGCTGAGGGCTGTTTTCAGGCTGCCCGCACCTCCTATAGGGTGGGGGTCCCCACTGGGATGCCTGGCCAGCCTGGATGAGGGGCTGAGGGCTGTTTTCAGGCTGCCTGCACCCCCTTCAGGGTGGGGATCCCCACTGGGGTGCCTGGCCAGCTTGGATGAGGGGCTGAGGGCTGTTTTCAGGTGGGCCAAGCCTGCAACTGAAGCTCCCAGTCTCTCCTTTTTTTCTTTTTTTTATTTATTCTGGGATTTATTTAACTTCTGTAATTGAAACTTTGTTGCGGCTCCAGCTCCGAGGCCAGCTGGCTGAAAGCAGGTATCTGGGGTTTGTGTGGCTTCTATAATTGCAACATTGTTGCTTAGAGTGCATCTCAGAGCTGGGCCGAGGCAGGCGGGGAACCTTGGCTTCCTCCATCACTGGAGCAAGCAACCTCCTGTTTGCTTAAGCTGCCTGGCTGCCAGCCGCCATCTTGGTTGGCAGTTAATTTGCATATCACCCTGATTAGCCAATGGGAAGCATAGCGGAGGTACAGTTAATTACCATGTTTGTCTATAATTAGATAGGATAAGTAATACAATCTATATATATAAACAGCTAATATGCAAAATGCCCCCTCAGGAGTTCGACTGGGAGACAGGGAGTTTGATTGCTCACTTTAACATGTGCTGACCACCAGGGGGCGGTGCAGAACGAAGGAAGGCCCAGGCCGGCAGCCAAAAGGAAGGCTCTGGCTGGCAGTCGGAAGGCCTGGATCGGCCCTACTCGCCAGCCAGGCCTAGGGACCCTACCCATGCACTAATTTTGTGCACCGGGCCTCTAGTAATTAATAAATAGTAATACAAGAATAAACTGTGTTTCAGTTACTCACAACTATAAACCTACTTTTCCCATCCTTGTATATAAATAGAGAAAATCGGTACCTGGCTTCTATTATTAAAATAAATTTAAGAGTAATACTTGACTTCCTATCTATTCCTTTTGGTCAATAGCCTCACAGCAGAATTAACAACAAGAAAAAGGCTTAGCCAATCTGACATCTTCATTGTGCTGCTTTCAGTTGTATTTCTCTGGACTTTGAAATAATTTTGGAGAGAATTCATTACAGTCATGTATTTAATGCCCACTTGAGCAATTTGTAACTAACAAGTATTCTAAAACAATTTGATAAAAATTGAATTAGAGAAGAAGATACATCTGAAATACTGATTTATTAGTCATTCTCAAAAATGTAAAATACTTTAAAATGAACGTTCCAAAAATTCATCTGGAATAAAAAAAAGACCTCGAATAGCTGCAGCAATCCTGAGAAAGAACAAATTAGGTGGGTTCTCAATACCAGATATCAAGCTGTATTACAAAGCCACTCTTCTTAAAACAGCTTGGTACTGGCACAAGAACAGACATGTAGATCAATGTAATAGAATAGAGAACCCAGAAATCGACCCAAACCACTATGCTCAATTAGTATTTGACAAAGGAGGCAAGAACATACAATGGAGTCAAGACAGTCTCTTCAATAAATGGTGTTGGGAAAATTGGACAGATACATGCAAAAAGATGAAACTAGACCACCAACTCACACCATACACAAAAATAAACTCAAAATGGATAAAAGACTTAAACATAAGACGGGAAACTATAAAAATACTAGAGGAATCCACAGGCAGCAAAATCCCAAACATATGCCGAAGGAATTTCTTCTCTGATACTACTCCTAGGGCAATGGAAATTAAGAGAAAATAAACAAATGGGACTACATCAAAATAAAAAGCTTTTGCACAGCAAAGGAAACCATCAACAAAACAACAAGAAGGCCCACTGCATGGGAGAACATATTTGCCAATAATATCACCAATAAGGGTTTAATCTCCAACATTTACAGGGAACTCATGCAAATTAACAATAGGAAGATAAACAATCCAATCAAAAAATGGGCAATGGACCTAGATAGTCACTTTTCAAAAGAGGACATACAGAAGGCCGAAAGACATATGAAAACATGCTCAAAGTCACTAATTATACAAGAGATGCAAATCAAAACGACAATGCGGTATCATCTCACACCCGCCAGAATGGCTATCATCAACAAATCAACAAACAACAAGTGTTGGAGAGGATGTGGAGAAAAAGGAACCCTTCTGCACTGCTGGTGGGAATGCAGACTGGTGCAGCCACTGAGGAGAAGAGTATGAAGTTTCCTCAAAAAACTAAAAATGGAACTCCCATTTGACCCAGTGATCCCACTTCTAGGAATATATCCCAAGAAGCCAGAAACACCAATCAGAAAGGATATATGCACCCCTATGTTCATATAAGCTCAATTCACCATAGCTAAGATTTGGAAACAGCCTAAGTGCCCATCAGCAGATGAGTGGATTAAAAAACTGTGGTACATCTACACAATGGAATACTACGCTGCGGTAAAAAAGAAGGAACTCTTGCCATTTGCAACAGCATGGATGGAACTGGAGAGCATTATGCTAAGTCAAATAAGCCAGTCAGAGAAAGATAAATACCACATGATCTCACTCATTTGTGGAATATAGAGAACAACATAGACTGATGAACAGGGACAGATCCAAAGACAGAGAAACAGCGATCAGACTATCAATCCCCAGAGGGAAAGTAGGGGAGGGTGGGGGTAAGGGGAAGAGATCAACTAAAGGACTTGTATGCATGCTTATAAGCCAAACCAATGGATATGGACAACAGGGGGATGAGAGCATTAGTTGGGGGCGGGGGGAAGTTAGTGGTTAATGGGGGGATGAGGACACATTTGTAATACCTTAACCAATAAAGAAATTAAAGATTAAAAATAATAATAATAAAATGTAAAATATTTTAACATACATCTCTTCTTTTTTCTACATTATGACAATTTGGATTCAATTTTAAATCATATAGAGTATTTCTCTTTCCTATATTACATATGTAAATATTTATCAGCAATTGTAATTCAGAAACATCAGCATATCAGCAGCTGATATCAAACTCATTTCAAAAATTTACATTTAGATAAAATGTGACAGCTATAATAAAGATCCAAGTACCTTTAGAATGCTTCTACAAAATCCAATGTTTCAAGCTGTTGTGTTTGCATTTATTCTTCTACTGCTACCTAACTGCTTTATCAGTACTGATAGAATATAATTAATACTTCATTGGTTTGAGTAATGATATGGAAAATTCCCAGTGTCAAGTACATATTCTGATATTCATTGCTAAAACTCTTCTTTCTCGGTTAAAAAGAAACACTTTTAAAAAAAATATTTATATTGTGTAAAGTAAAAATATTTCTATTCTTACTTGTAAGATTACTTTATAAATAATGATTATATATATATATATATAATCTTTTTTATTAATTCTCAACACAATCAATATTCTTTAAGCCAAGATCTTATTCTGAGTCAAGTAATTACTAAGAAATCAAGATAAAAAAACAATTTTGATAATAGTTTCATGGTAACATCTCTCATATCTGAGTTCTGTACAGTTTTTTCAAATTTTATTTGACATCATGTACTTTCCATAGAAAAAACAATGGAGTATTCTGAGTAACTTATACTGTTGTGTTGACAGTTGAAGTGATATGTGGTGCTTTCCTGCCAAATTGAGTCTACAAATATTCTTGCTTGTTCCCATTGTCTAGATAGATGTTTCTGTTTTCTTTTCTAAGATGAATTTGTTGATCTTTGTTCAAAATCCTATCACTTTCAGTATCCTCTGGGTACTTGATCTATCCATTATTTCATGTTTCTTTATTTGCCTTGTTTCTATTGGCTGCCTCGTAGTAGCACATAAAGTTTCTTCCATTTTGAAGTGAAAATCTATAAATTAAAAGCAGCATTCCATTTGGCACTGTGCCTCTTTAAATTTTATGACATATGACTCTCTCTTTTTTTTTCATAGCAAATTTTTTTAGAAAAATAGACCTCTACCTCAATCTCCTAATGATTTTCCAAAACTGTATTCTGGCTAATACATTTTCCATTTTATTTGAACTGCTTTTCTTAAAGTTGCTAATGACCTCCTCATTTTTAAAGAAAAGATGTATTTTTAGTCCTAAAAGTTTGGCTCATTAGTATCCATTTTAGTATCTTATTTTAGTTCTCATCCCCAGACTATATATCTCAGCATCCTTGCTACCAGTCATGGTAGCATGGCTGAGTTTTGACCAATAGAATGTAGGAACATGTATGCCCCTTCCAGGACTACCTTAAAAAATGTCTTTTAAACTATTATTTTAAGCTGTTTCTGTTCACCAACTGGTCAACCATAGAGGTTCCAGAAGACTCACAAATAGTTTAAAAAATGGTGGAGTTGCAGAAAGAAATCCTGGTTTCATAATATTCCAGTAAAATTAGGGTGACCACGGTTTTGCCAGTTTGCCTGGGGTTTCCCTAGTTTTTAGAACCAAAAAGCTAAAACTACATTCTGCAAACCTTTCCATTCTGTGCAAAGCAGGAAGGCTGGTCATTGAACACTAGGCTATTAATAAACCTGCAGTAACTATTGTATGATGTTGAGATACAGAGATTTGGAGGTTGGTTCTTAAAACAGTTAGCTTACTTGAATAAGGGAGAATGAATTATGTCCATTCCTTTTGCTTCATCATCCTCTTTTATTTCTTATATTCGCAATTTCTACTATTGATGATCTACTTAGTCTGAACCTGATAGTTATTTGATGTTTCATACCTTTCATTCATTTTTAGATCTAATCAAACCCTAAATTTGGTGACTCAACTCTCTATAACAGACCCACCTCAGAACAAAAGATAAACAGATTGAGAGTGAAGGGATAAAAACAACAACAACTATTCTATGCAAATAAAAAGGAAGAAAAAAGCTGGGGTATCAATATTTATATCAGACAAAATAGACTTCAAAACAAAGGCCATAACAAAAGACAAATAAGGTCAGCATATACAACAGTCTCTAAATATTTTTCTTTTCTCTATTTTTCTTTCCAGTTCATGTTCTCCTATTTCTTCACTTGGAACACTGATAATCAAATTTAGGGGCATAATATAATTAGTGATCTTAATAAAGATTTTCTGGACACATCTGGCTTCTTCTGCAGAACAGCATATATTTCGGATTCATGCAGGATGTTGTATGGAGCTGCACATCATTGATTTAATGACTGTATTTTATTTAATTTTATAAATACACCACAATTTTCTTTGTTCACTCTATCACTACTAGATATTTCAGTTTCTAGCCTATATTTACTATATTTTATTAATAATATTGTTATAAACTTTGTTATAAACATACACACATTATAAATATATGTATATATTTCCAGGCTCTAGTGCGTATATATATATATATATATATATATATATACACACATATATCTATCTATTCTCTCTCTCTCTCTCTCTCTCTCTCTCTATATATATATATATATATATATATATATATATATATATAAAATCTCAGAGTAGAATTATTTCTGGATCATAGGATATATTCAAATGTAAAGATAAAAAATAATAAACACTTTAGTAGTTATGTGCTTAATTTTACTAAGTGTTCCATATTCATTTGATGAGAATATGATTTTATTATTGTGTAATTCTATATGTCATTTAACAATTCTGCTAAAATTATAGATTTGTTTTACATTTTCTATTTTTAAATTTAATTATTTGTGAATACTGAACATTTTCTCAATTCATTTTTTCTTCTTGAACATACAAAGATTTTTGGTTCAATTATGATTAGGAGTGGTGAGAATAACTAAACATTTTTACATGTGATGAATAGATTTACAACACAAGCACTGTAAAGAATGTATTTTTGCTTTCTCCATATCAAATCCTCATCTCAATTCTATCTGCAGTTATTATGCATTTTCTTTATGCCTATTAACTTTAATTACTCCATTTTCACCAAAGCTCATTATTATTTTTCTGTAATAAGCTTTTTAAAATGAGATTTTGGGGAATGCTTTAAGGGCTATTTTTATCGCCTGTTAATATTATGTTCATTATTTAAGAAATAAAATGGAAGGAAACTTTTGCCTCTAAAATCCAATGCCTCAAAATTCAATTATTTTTTTAGTTATTTAAACCACTATTTAAGAAGTATCTTATTTTGAACTGCCATAATGAAATACGATAGGCTGGGCATCGAAACAACAGATATTTCTTTTCTCATCGTTTAGAGGTAGCAAATCTGTATTAAGTTGAGGCAAGCAAGATCTCTTTCTGGCTTGCAAAAGTCTGGCTGTGTCTTCACATGGGAGAGGAAAGGGAGACAGAGAGAGAGGTTCTGGTGACTCACATTTTATCAGGGCACTAACTGCATCATGAGGGACCCATGATTATTACCTCATCTAAACATCATTATCTCCCGAAGGCTCGATCTCCAAATACCATCACATCACATTGAATTAAGGCTTCAATATGTAAATTTAGAGGACACACAATTTAGTCCATAGTAAGAAATACATTCCTCCCTTGCTCTTTATTTCCTTATTCCCTTCCTCCTTCCCTTTCTGTCTCTTCTTCCTCTTCCTTCCTTTTTTTTAAGTAGTAAAAATTCGTTAAATAATAATCATTGCAAAGTACTTAATTGTATATTAGTAATCATCCTATATGATAAAAGCCGAATCTGCGAATTGTCCCCTCCAGTGGTTGTTCCACTGGGAGATTGGGAGACCGGGAGTTTGACCGCTCACTATGATGTGTGCTGACCACCAGGGGGCAGCGCGGAACATGGTGGGCATCGGCGACATCCTGCGACCTCTTGCCAGCTACCTGGGAGTGAGGGTGATGGGGACGGAGGTGCAGTGAGAGTGCAGGGTGTCTGCCAAACTCGCTCTCACCCCAGTGCTACCCTCTCCCAGGATGCCAGGGCTTTTGCTCCAGGGAAGCCCCTGTGCTCAGGTGCCAGGCGCCCGTGAGGAGCCCACCCCGCACCCATGTGGCATCTTCCAGGTGAGCCGGCTGCAGCCACTGGGCCAGTCTGGCTCCCCATGGGTTTGCGCAGGAGCCAGTCTGCGAGGCCAGCAGGGAGAGAGTGCGCTGCCCACCTGCTTCTGTGCGGCATTGCTGGGTGGTCCAGAGGCCCATGCTGTGCCCCAACCCATGGTGTCCAGCCGCGCTCACCGCATCTCCACGTGGGAACTCGGGCACCGTGACTGAGGCGGAGGGGTGCACACAGGGGTCCAGGGGCCCAGGTGCTGCCCTGGGCCCAGAGGTCAGCTGGGACCTTCCCTTCCACGCCAGATGCTCGTGCTTCGATCGCTGGCCAGGCCTAGGGACTGCACCGTGCACGAATTTCATGCACCGGGCCTCTAGTATCATGATAATATTTGAATGATCTATTATCTCTTTGGCACTTTCAATTTGTCAGACCTTTTCTTTAAACCTAGGGCTACTTCTTTTGGTGAGGATAAACAAGGGAAATAGATATAATCCAACTGGTCTAAACACGTCATAGCAATAGCAGCTTTGTTACAAAATGCAGATGTCATTAAAACCTAGTAGATTATATATAGTTATCTAATCACCTTTTCATAAAATATCCATACATATTTCTTTCTGTTCTTAAATTGACCTGTAATGATATATATAGTTGTGTACTTATTTTAATTCTAGATAAAAGAAATGCAATCTTGAGACATTGAACTATGACTTACCCCTTTTAACTGTACAACATAATAATTTATTGTGGTCCTTTGTATATTGGTATAGATACACTGTTGTCATAGTTTTATTTCTGAATGCATGAAGAAATGCTAGTAAAGCATTCTTGTCACTTTATCTTTAACATGGAGGACCAGGATCTAAGATGTACGTATTTGTTTTATACTTTTGCTGATATAGTTGCTCTGGAAAATTAAAAATAAAGGTCATCCAAATCCTGGTTGTTCATGTTTATTATCAAAATGAATTTATTTAATTGGAAATTGTTTACTCAGAGACATTAGTTTACTAATCTTTTTTAAAACTCCCATTTCTCTAAAATTAGTTTTTTAAATATAATTGTGTACTTCTCCCCATTATAAAAATTGGCCTCTAGATGTTTTCAACTGAAGTACAAACAGAAGCAATAGATAAAATTTGTATCTATTTTAAAGTGTCATGTTAAGGAGAACTAATGTCTCAATATTTTATTTTTTGAATATGTTTTAATTACTTTCAGAGAGGAAGGGAGAGGGAGAGAGAGAAAGAGGATCACTGATCAGCCACCTCCTGCACTCCCTCACTGGGGATCTAGGCAGCAACCCAGGCATATGCCCTGATGGGGAATTGAACAGTGACCTCCTGGTTCATAGATTAGCACTCAACGCCAGAGGTGGGCAAACTTTTTGACTCGAGGGCCACAATGGGTTCTTAAACTGGACCGGAGGGCCGGAACAAAAGCATGGATGGAGTGTTTGTGTGAACTAATATAAATTCAAAGTAAACATCATTACATAAAAGGGTATGGTCTTTTTTTTTTAGTTTTATTCATTTTAAACGGGCCAGATCCAGCCCTCGGGCCGTAGTTTGCCCATGGCTGACTCAACCACCGAGCCACGCCTACAGGACTGGAGAGGTACTTTTTTTTTTTTTTTAATCAGATGGAGTGCTGCCTTGTTAAAGTAAACTGTTTGGACACAGATCTTTTGAATTGTATCATTTTTAGCACTCACAAATGTCTCACCACTGAAAAAACTGCCCCTTTAAACATTTTGGGATGGGTGAAGGCTGTGCCTTATTTTTGTAAAGTGAGGAAAGGGTGATTGTGAAACAAACAAACAAACAAACAAATTAGAATATGGAATCTCAGTGACATCTTTGTCATAGTTACATTTTCAAACAAATCAATTCTAGGGAAGAATAAATTATTTTCTTATGAATTATTGGTACTAAAATATTCCTTGTAAATTCTTCGTATATCCCTCGGGTTAAAAACACTCCAATTTGAAGATTTATCATTCCGGGAAATAATTAAAATAATATTTTTTTCTCTGAAAATCTGTTTAAAACCTTTTACTGTAGGGTCTCTGAAGGAGGCATTTCATCCGAAATAAATGTTAAATTAATTTAATAAGGAGATGAATAGACTGAGCTGGTTCTAATGCTGTGGCAGCTTATGTAAGCAAACCAAAATCTAAACCTGAAATGCCTCAAGGTCACCAAATCAAAATCTAAGTACAGCCAATCACAAACAGCCAAGTAGGCTTTAAGCTCTAGCCCATTAGTAACTCCCTGGCTTTACTTCCATGTTTTCTCTATAAAAACGCTCTCCCTGAGCTCCTGTCCAAGGTGGGGGGCTTAAACCACTCCTCATTGCGTACTTCCTGATTAGAACCGAATTTTACTCAAATACATTTTAAAAAAGTAATGCCTCAGTTTATCTTTCAACAGAAATAAATTAGTAAAATCTCAGTGAAAACAAATATTAGCTAATATTTCTGAGGCAAACTTATGAGAAGCAACTATCAAGAACAGTTTATTTTTAAGAGTTCTTACAATAGGGGTTGAAGGGCAGCACTGAGTTCAACTCGTAGAACAAAAATAGGGATGCTAATTCACTAAATGCAAATAATTACTACAACGTAAGCAAAAATGATGCAGATTCACAACTAACCTTTAAAACACAGTTTAAAATAAATCACTAGTTATGCTTAAGATAAATTAGAAAAAAATTGCTGACGATACACTGAAAAAAATACTTGAGCTGGATATATATATATATATATATATATATATATATATATATATATATTATTGATTTTTTACAGAGAGGAAGGGAGAGGGATAGAGAGTTAGAAACATCGATGAGAGAGGAAACTTTGATCAGTTGCCTCCTGCACACCTCCTACTGGGGATGTGCGCACAACCAAGGTACATGCCCTTGACCGGAATAGATCCTGGGACCCTTCAGTCCACAGGCCAATGCTCTATCCACTGAGCCAAACCGGTTAGGGCTGAGCTGTATATATTTTTATTTTTTAAAAAATATCATAAATCAGCTGGGCAAAAAGTTATTTGCCACTTCTCTTTTGAGTCAGATTTGTCCAATAAAGACAGAAATTAAGGAACTCTTCTGGGGCATCTTTCAAGATCAGTTAGTTAGTTACTTAACCACGAGAGAGCAATTTTGGCTGGGTTGTCATCGCTTAAGAAGTTTTGTTAGGTTATGTCTCACTAGTGAATGAGGGTTTTGTAACACAATAACAATTCTATATGCATCTTCTTTGTTTACCTTCTCATTTCCATGTATTAAACTTATCTGATTAGGACTCGTGTCTTTTGGGCAGGCTAAGATAGAAACCTTTTCTCCATCCTTTCCCCTATAGCTGGATGAATACATTGAGATTTGAAGGGAGCAGAATGAAAAGCCAGTTTTAAGATCTCAAGACCTAAAATAAATTCTCTAATTCATCTTTCCCCAGATAGTACAATCTTATGGCTCTTATCAGTTTTATTTGTTTTACTTTTAAACTGGAAATTAATCTCATATTTACATATTACTCTTTATGTGCTTTAATTTTCTACTAGAGTTAAGAAGATTGATTCTTTATCACATTAACCCTGAAATGCCTTAAGATATCTTAAAATAATAAAATGTAAACTATAATAAAAATAAAATATTCATTATAGTATTACATATATTCTGATAAATATTAAATGGCTTCTGACACTAAACCAAAAGTAATCATAGGCATAGGCAAAAATTTGCATAAAAGATTACATAGCTATATGACCACGATGAAAAAAATTATAGCATGATAATAAACATTAAATGTAATTTAAAATTTTGTATTTTTAATACGGTTAAAGTGTGAAAAAGTTTTAACATAATATTACAGGAAAAACCTAGATAAAATATTATTTCTAAGTACAATGGTGTGAAAAGTTTACACTCACAAAAAGAGCTGAATTCAGAAACAAAAAATATACAAGAATAGGGGTTTATTTTGTTAGTGAATCATAATTTTTGTCTCCTTTATTTTCTAAATTTATTTAAAACTTAAATTACTGTTCTAACTCAAGCATATAAAAATCAACATAAGGAAAAAAGCAAATCATGTAGATACTTTTGTAGAACAAAATACACCTCTCAGTATTTCTCATTTTTAATATTCTTTTTTAATTTTTAATCACTCTTCAAATTTATTTTTCTCTTCCTTATAATTGCTTTTGTATCTTTACCTCACGGGGATGACAAATAAAAACACTTAATTTGTATAAAACCACTTAGACATATTTTCTTGTATTCAATAGTTTGATGGCAGGTTCTTTGATTTTAGGTTTATTCTAAGTGAATGTTTCAGTGGTATTCTTCTTGTAGTAACTTTTCAAGGACATTATGATACTTGTTAAAGATTCAATAGGGTTAACCTGTGCAGGTATTTTGCTGTTTTGAAGACATTTCCTTGTATTCTCTGTTGATAGTGCCATTACAATTTGCATTAAGTGACATTTGGAATACAATATACAAATATTTGTGCCCTTAAAGTTTCACCATGCATTTAGCATACTGAAATTTTGTTAAATGTCTCTCTATTCAATTTTGGAGTTCCCTGAGTCAACCCAGGGCAAATTTACCAATATTCATATATTAGTATTCATTATTCTCTTGAGCTTTATAGGTAATGTGGACTTAAGAAATTAAAATCCACTGTATGAAATTTCTGGGCCAAAGTTAAAGACAAAGGTTTATGTTATTACTAAGAATGAATATATCCAATCATGTATACTTAATTAGTATAATAGTGATTGACTAAAATAACTATAATTCTAATTCATTTAAAAATTATATTTTATTGATTTCAGAGAGGAAGGGGGAGAGAGAGAGAGAGAGAGAGAGAGAGAGAGAGAGAGAGAGAGAGGATGATGATGACAGAGAATCATTGATTGGCTGCCTCCTGCATGGCCCCTACTGGGGATCCAGCCCACAACCAGGGCATGTTCCCTGACTGGGAATTGAACAATGACCTCTTGGTTTATAGGTGTATGCTCAACCACTGAAGCACACTGGCCAGGCAATCATAATGCATTTTATTTCATATTCCTCCAATAAGATTTCCCCCCAAATATTTTTGCTAATTTTTCAACTTTTACTGTATATATTAAAGAATGTTGCATGTTCCGTACCTTTCTGTTTTGCCATCAAATTTAAATAAAATAAATGTAATGCACTAGTATAAACAGTATAAGGTATCATAGTAGTCTGAAACAATGATCCACCCGAGGAACCAAAAAAAGAGCATTTTTTCTCTATTCCCCTTATAAAGTCTGAACGGAAGTGAAGAATTAGGTGTGTTGTTCCAGAGACAGAAACCAAGTTGCTGTGCCAAAGTACTACTGAAATGGACTTCCCCTGATCTATTATTTAGAATGGATTAATTTTGTCTCCAACATTTTCCCAGGTTTCAGACTTCTTGCAGAACATTTCTTCTAGAATCATTGGGTGTCTATGTATTAGCTGATTAATTTGGAATGAATTTGTATGACATAGATCTCACAAATCAGATTGTGGGAATGGACTTTCATACCACCTTCACTTGTCTAACATATTTAATATCCACAGAGCATTGGTCACAAGCAATACTTTTGTGGGTTTTTTTGTTTGTTTGTTCATTTGTGTGTGTGTGTGTGTGTGACCCCCCCCCCCAATGATTTCCTCTTGGGGAAGTCTAGGAGTCTAAAAGTACTGGGAAAATGTCTTCAAGTTTCTTTCTCCTCCATAAGGAGGTCTTGATGGAGGTGCCAGTGTGTCCCTCTATAAAGAAGGCTCCAAAAAGGCACCTGGGTTAGGAATGCAGACATGCCTATGAGCATGGCTGCTCAGGGTGGAGCCTGATTCTTTCCTGCAACCCCCTTCAGAGGACATACTGGCTAAGGACTATGTCTGGTGTCAGGAGCTTTCTCTTGTGAAGCCCAACAGGTAAAGCCTTTGGAGCTATCTATGGTTGGGCCTAAATGACCTAGATTGGTTTTTGTTACATTCTTAGGTAGGAAGAGTTAGAATTTTAACCTATGAAATTGGGGTGTGGGCACAATTCAGGTTAGAGCACTAACCAACAGTACAGTTACATATTTATAACTTAAGTGGTCTCAGACTCCATTTCCAGTGTCTCTCTAGGGGAAGATAACATTTTCCAATCAGAGTTCTCAGTATAACCTGCTTTTCCAGTGTCAAAAAAGTTTCTAAAATTACTATTTTTTGCATAATTTCTGATCAAGTTGATATGTGTGGCAGGTTAAATGTGGCCAACGTAAATAAAAGAGCTAAGAGAATTAGCAAGGGTACCATTTTACTTATAATTCATAAAAAAAGTCAACTTGTCAATGTAACCATAATTAGACAGAAGCTAATAAGCACCAGTGGTTTAAGGTTTTAGAAATCATGAAAGGATGAAATCAAGAGGAAACAGGAGAAGGAAGTTTGAATATCAGTTTCGAGACATTAGACGTGGAACAGCACAATAAAGAAGATATGGTGTGAAGCAACTAGAAAAGGGTGCACAGATGAGGGAGAAACCCACACTATGCTGTCTGTTTCATTGATTGCTTAGGAGTAAAGATGAACCAATGATACCTATGCAACAGGATACGCATTTTCAAATTCTTCTTGATGCAAAATATTTTCTTTGAGGTATTATAAGAAGTAGTATAGCATATTCCAGGGCAGATTTGCCTTTCTATAGGTTAAATTATCAACTTTTTCAGGAGAAGATTTAGGCAATTATTTTTCTGAATATAGCACTCCTTGCATGAGTGGGGAAATTCTATATGCATGTTATTTCTAGGTTGATATTTATAAAAAGATTTAAAAACAGTAGATAACATAACTCCATATACAATTTAAAATTTGACATATATTTAAGTATCTCTCTGTGCCCTCCTTCCCCCTCCCCCCTACACAATGCTGCTTATCATGTAATATCAGTTTAGTGGAAACTGTTAATCAAATCATTTAAAAATACTCCAAATTTTCTTTCCTTTTTGTAAATGTTTGCTGATTTGTTGTTGTTGTTCTTCCTTTTTTTAGTGCCTCTGTCCCTTTCTAAAAAAACAATGCATCTGTCTGAAACACAATGTTTCCTAGGGAATAACATCAAATTCTTCCAATGATTTCTTCCTTTAGTGACACATATAGGGGCTTTTTAGTTTCATTATGTAGAGAATTACTTTTAACATTAGTGACTTTGTTCATTAATGTTAAAGCTAAAGCTTTTTCTAGTGTCTGCTGAGATAAAACCAATTGCATAAAATAGTACAATACTTAAAATAGTATCTAAGAGTTTTATTTATACCTTATCTTTATTGTGAATTAAGTTGCAAAGTCATTAATAAGAATGTCATATTTAATTAGACCAAATACAACAACATGCAAAGCAAATAAAGTGAACAGTTGCAGATATTGGTTGTTGCACTGGCATATAACCCTGGAGAGCCTTTACCATACCAAGTATTGATGGTTAGTTTCTGGATCATGAGAATTTTGGGGGGTTCTGGCGAAATTCCATGCCTGCAGAAGAGGAAGGCAGTACTTGGGATAGTGGCCATATGTCAACAATTGTGGAAGCATTTGGATATTGTGACATCTAGAAACATGACTATTTTAATATCTAGTAATGCCAACAGTAGATATTGTAATGTCTATCATTAGTGTAAGGCTGCAAATGAGCTGCCAATACATTCTAAGGGGTTAAATTCTTCCGGAATGAATATGAGGCAGATGAGAGAAGAGAGACAAGAGCAGGACTTTTGTGGAGAAAAGTAAATGAATTTTAGCTTATAAGCTAAGAATTTCCAGGAAGAAAGAGAAAAGAGGGAAGATCTTTGAACCAGAAGAGGTAACCAAGAATGAGATGTTGGACAGAAGGTGTCAGTGAATCAAGGCAGCAGCATTTTTCACGTATTGGAACTTGTGTCAGCTATATATTGTCAGATGATAATTCAGTCTCCACATCAGAAGTAAGTTCATATATCACTTTGTGCTCAGGCATCTAGGCAAGCAAACATTCAGACTTGAATGTCACTTGAAGGAAAAATCTCTTTGGAATAATTAAGCCCTCTTTTGGTCACATTGGTGGAAATTTCACATTTCTGCATCTAGACTTCTCACCAAAGGGAGAGTGAAGCTTAGCCTCTGGTTTCGACCTACCTCAAAGAACAGTGCAGAGTATAAAAAACACCGGGGAAACAATAATCAGTCATTGTTCCCATTTTATGATTTAAAAATACACTTACCACCATGGTAAAAAAAAAAAAAAGCTATGAGCTAATAATCCTATATAATAAAAACCTTATATGCAAATCGACCGAACGTTGGAACAACTGGTCGCACACTGACCACCAGGGGGCAGACGCTCAATGCAGGACCCCTGGTGGTCAGTGCACTCCTACAGGGGGAGCACTGCTCAGCCAGAAGGCAGGCTCACAGTTGGCGAGTGCAACGGAGGTGGCAGGAGCCTCTCCCACCTCTGCTGCTGGCGGGTGGTAAGGAGCGAAGGGTCCCGGACTGCAAGAGGGATGAGCAGTAGGACATCCCCCAGGGGGTCCCGAACTGCGAGAGGGCACAGGCCAGACTGAGGGACCCCCTTCCCCAGTGCACAAAATTTTGTGCACTGGGCCTCTAGTATCTGTATAAATGCATGAAGTTGAGAAATGTAGACTAAAAGATTGAACTAACAAGAACCTGGAATTTCAATATATGCATGATATCAACGTTCACTTTTAACTACTGTTCTGTAATGACTTTGAAGAATCAATGTGTCAGGATATAAACTCATTGATGGGGATTATCTAAATACCTCAAAGACTTTGTACAATGGTTAAAATTTTATAACAGAGAAACCATATCAATTTAATAATAAAATAACAATAACAGGTACTACCGTTTATAAGATGTTCATAAACATTTTGCAAGGGGTTTTACATTCATTATCATATTTGATCCTAAGAAATATCCAGTATGTTATGTTGTATCCAATTTCACAGATGAGATAAATGGGAATCAAAGAGGAAAACTAGGGTGCCCAAGAGTAAGTGGGCAATGCCAGAATTTGAACATGTCTTGTTCAAATTCTGTTCTTTTTCCCTCTGTGTTGAACACAAGTACAAATGTAAGGCAAAAACACAACAAAACCCTTTTTTGAATTATTATATTTTCAAAAGGAAGGAAGAAAATTTATTGAAAATGAATCAAACATGTTTTGTTTTGTTTGGAGTTGGCAAAGCTATACTCAGAGACTGATTTTGTCTTTGCCAGCCATTTATTTAACACAGGTTCACTGTGGGAATTATAATAATTTTACAAGCCAATGGCATACAAGATAATATAACATACTCCAAACAAATGACAGATTTATCATACTGTTGTTTGAGGCAAGGGGAGATAGAAGGACTAATGTCCAAATTTAAACGGAGGTGTACCTTTCCATGTGAGTTTGGTTGCTCGGGAGAGATGGCTTAACCAAATGTGAGCTGGCTTCCAGCTGCCAGCACAATAATGAAAGTCCTTTGTTGCTAGAGCACTTTTCTAAAGAAGGAAGATTCCAGTGTAGGTGAGCAGGCAGGTCTGTTTATAGGCTTACCACTCCAGCCAGGGACCTTTGCAAGTTTCTGCACCACTGCTAACCAGAGAGTTGCGTGGCCACGGCAGGAACAAGAGTTTTGCCATCTTCAAAGAGCTATTTAAATAGCAAAGTGTTCCTTTCCCAGACCACAACCCTGAGATTGTCTTCGTAAACTCTGAGTCATTTATAGTCTAAATATCCCCTTTCCATAGCTGCTCCTCCGAGTGTTTTTACTGATAAGCTCCTAGAAGTATTCATCAACTGAGTCACCGAGTGTTTATGAACCAAAAACAGATGTGGGATGGTGACATCCTGACACAGCTTGCTTCATACTTATATCAAAAGAACTTTCCTTCTAAAGCAATTTGTTTTTTGTCATAAACAAGTGGATTAAAACAACTTCACTTAAGCCATAAAAAAAGTAGACCTGAAATCATATTAAATCAACACACAACAAAATGGTACATTTTAATGATTTCATTGTATGAATTCAAAACTACTTTAAAAATACAGGATGCAATATTAAAACTGAGGTCGTGTTCAAACACTCAGCCCTGCTGCTTAATGATTTTTTTTTACAATGAACATTTACTATACAATACTTGTTTTGAAAAAGGCACATTTTATTTTTACCAAGACAGAAAATTTTGACCATTGTGTAGATTTTTGTGTAATTCACTCTGTAAAAATGCAGTCAGCTTTATAGTTAAATCAATGTTTTTATATCTGTATGTTTTGGTATTGTAAAGAGCAGAGAAGTTTGATAAAAAGATAATAAATTGATATCAAGTCAAAGTCTAAACACTAGGTGCTTAGTGATATCTATTTTAAAGTCTAAATCTACTGGTACTTCTTTGCCAGTTAACACTTGGAGTGCGGGTGAATTTCCCGCCAAAATATAAGATGGCTCTGTCTTTTGGTTTTGTTCCATCCACCAAAAGGGTGGATTACAAACAAATATTTGGTAATACGCAGTTACAATCGGCCCGAGTTTACACGTTTCCCGCACTCCACCGCAAATCTATATGAACCGAGTTAAAGACGGCTCCCGCGGAGTACGCGTTTTAAAGTCTAAATCTACTGGTACTTCTTTGCCAGTTAATAGCTTCCCCTATGAGCAGACAGGAGAAGCAAAGCCTCTTGGGTGTTTGCATGCATTTAAGGATTGTTTCATTCATTATACTCTGCAGGTGTTTTTCCTCCAGATACTTTCTTGTTAACAGAAAGCGTGGTTTGGCCAGGGGATATTTTAAACATGAGGGTAAGGGGATAACAATCCTGGAAGGTGCAGAATAAGTTCACTATAATGTGATCAACTCTGTCGTTAACCTGATTTTCAAAATGTCAATTTTAATGATATGACATCAGCTTAGAGTAACTTTTGGGAAGAGAAAGAGTAATTTTCCAGTTGCAAAATAGGCTGAAATTATAACATTTGTATGCATACGTGGTAACTCTGGGAATTAGCTTGGCATTTGGTTTTAAAGGTATGTGGAAATTCTGCCTTTGGCCCTATTTTCTCTACTTTAACATACTTCCTTTGGTGATTATCCATCATTGCAAATGGTATTGTTGTACTCTCCTAAAATAGAAAGAGTATTGAAATTGTGGAAGACAAACAACCACCATAAAATGATTGGCTGTCACCATCAACTTTAACTCTTCCTATATTATCAGAGTTCTTGATCCCATTAAGTCATGAGAGGCTGAGAATTCTCTGAGTTAATAGGAAAAGAATGAAATAAGGAAGCAGGATATGAACCTTCTGACCTTAAACAAATAGACAGAAAGATATTGCTGCAGCAAAATGCATATATTCCTGAACAACAAAGAATTGCCATTCAAAACATGATCCAATGACTAATCGCATCAAGTCCATAGAAACAAACGAGAGGAACACTCTTTATGGACTGGTCAAAGGCTATTGTAAATAAGGAGTTATTGAAAGAAAATGAAAGTCTGTAGTGACCTCATTGGCTGAATTATATCCGTCTCCCATTGGCTGAGCTGTTACTGAGCAAAGAAGACTCTGCTTCTTCTCGCTGAGATTGAAAGGTAGCATCATCCTGTTGGGGTCAGTAGTGTGTGTTGAGTGATGAGGACTTGATAGTTCTCACTTCTAGCCTCTGGATTCCGTTTTTTAATGTGGTTTCTATTTACTAATTTTCACAAACCTATCTATGGAGACTTGTATTACATAGACAATTCAGGATAAAAATAGCATTTGATATTTTAGATATAATTGAAAATAAGTATTTGAAGCATAATTTTTAAAAAGAATATACTCCATTTATTTTCATCTCTGTAATTCAGTTTCCATCTCTCTTTCTTATTTAGTAAACATTTATGCTGTTCTGCCTTATCCCAGATGCTTTGCTAAATTTGGAAAATGCAATTAATTCAAACATGCCTGATCAAGGAATTGCTTATGACAATTCAAGACAATAAAAGCAATGTACAACATTCTATGCAAACACAGATGTGGTATATTGTGATTTATAATACAGAAAAATATATTTGCTCTTGGTCCTCATTTCTGGCACAAACCTTCTAATTTTCTACGTGATGAAAACTATAAAAGTGTCATTTTTTATGTGAATAAGGTGGCTTTAGGACTTCACCTAAGGATGGAGACTAGAAGCCCTATAACCTGGTGATTATAGGGTTGGAGCATTCACTGAGGGGAGAAGAACTGGAGATGAACTCAATCCCTAATGGCCAATGATTTAATCAATGAAGCCTATGTAATAAAGACAAAACAAAAACAAAAACAGAAGAATAGGTTTTAGAGTGCTTTTAGGTCCCCGAACACATGGAGGTTCAGGGAGAATGATGCACCTAGAGAAGGCATAGTAGTTCTGTTCTCTTTCCTCATGCCTTGCCCGGTGCATCTCTTCCATTTGGCTGTTCCTGAGTTATCTATAATAATAAAAGCATAATATGCTAATTAGACCAGGCAGCCGAACAGCCAAATGACCTTCCACACGTCATTCCGGATGCCCTTCTGGACAAAGCTGCAGCAGCAGGGATCAAGGCAGAGGTGTTTAGGGGCGATCAGGCAGGCAGGCGAGCAGTTAGGGGTGATCATGCAGGCAGGTGAGTGGTGAGGGGCAATCAGGCAGGCAGGCAGAGTGGTTAGGGGCGATCAGGCAGGCAGGCAGAGTGGTTTAGGGGTGATCGGGCAGGCAGACAGGTGAGAGGTTAGGAGCCAGTGGTCCAGGATTGGGAGAGGGATGTCCAACTGCCAGTTTAGGCTCCATCCTGCAGGGATCCCTGCGGGTTTGGGCCTAAACCGGCAGTTGGATATCCCCCGAGCAGTTCCAGATTGCAAGAGGGTGCAGGCCGGGCTGAGGGACCCACCCCTCCATGCACGAATTTCATAAACTGGTGATCTACTAAGGAAAATGTTTGAGTCCTGTGAGAAACTCTAACAAATTAATCAAAATTAATGAGGGATTTGTGGAAACCCTTGATTTGTAGTCAATCCATCAAAACCACAGGTGACAACCTGAGCTTGCATCAGTATCAGAAGGCATGGGCTGGGTAGTGTTATGGGACTGAGCCATCAACCTGTGGAATCTGATCCTGTCTTCAGATAGTGTCAGAATTGAGTTGAATTTTCAGATACCCTGCTGGTTTCCAAGAATTACGTAGTGGTGTATGGGGAAGCCCCTTCCCCCGAAAAATACATTGGAATTTAGATACTGACAATACACCGACCAGGGGACAATCATTTGATAATACAGCTTATGATTAATTATTTATGGAAAAAGACCTCCAGAGTCAAGGTACAAAGGAGAAGTTGGAAAGAGTATTTAATTATATGGTTTATTGCTAATACTGTCAAGAAATGGTAATTGAATTATCTCCCATGTTGTAGGCATGTAAGATGTAGGGTTTGTGCTGCTCTCAAAAGTGAGAAACTGCCCAGCCAGCCGGCATGGTTTCGTAGTTGAGCTTCGACCTATGAACCAGGAGGTCACAGTTCAATTCCCCGTGGTTGGGGCACCGATTGTGGGCTCGATCCCGGTGTGTGGCATGAGGGAGGCAACCCATTGATGATTCTCTCTCATCATTGATATTTCTCTCTCTCTCTCCCTCTTCATTCTTCTCTGAAATCAATAAAATATATTTTAAAAAAGAGAGAGAAATAGCCCCATAAGTGTTTGTGGCTGTTGATTAAATATCAGAGCTTTCTCTGTGTGAACACCTATTTTCAACCAAAAAGACAATTTCAAAGACAGTTAATCACTGATTATTAAAATTATTCTGAATATATACAAACTCATCCAGAAAACTCGGGATAATTTTCAGACAAAACTTTTAATATATACTTAGCTTCCTACAATAAAATTTAAACATGTGCTTTGTTTGCAGAAAAGATACAGAGAAAAATCTGGTTTAAACACTCAGATTCGAATGAATAATAGATGATTTGACAAAACCATTCGCCAGCTGCTGCCTTATACTTCCACTGTGTTATTACAAATATCAGGGAAGAAATTTGATATTTTGGTCAACATCTGATAATTCCTACGTCTGTAACACTTTTCTTTGTGATTCAGTAAGAAATAAGTCAAAATCTCAATAGATCAATAGGCAAAGGCTTTCAAACAGACATTTCATAGACTTAAAACCAAAATATTTATAAAATGTGTGCAAAATTGTTTTTATAAAAGCCATGTAAAATATAATTTCCGTCCATTATATTGATAACATTAAAATATTTGATCATACATTGTATTAATGATAGTGTTGAATAACATACATTGTAAATAGTATTTTAGGAATTTAAAGTGCTGCAGACATTTCAGGGAACAATTTGGGTATAGCTTTTCTTCCTAGCTGGTATGCAATGCTTTCTTCATTTCTTGATTGTTTTGTCCTTATCTCTTAATATTAGAGTGACCAGGGATCATTCCTCCCACCTCTTCTTTTTATGTACTTATTTTCTTGGGCCTTTTATCCAGTTTTATGGCTTTACATAATATGTATATGATGAGAACTCTCCCCTGAACCCCACAATCTACATACAAAATAAAACTTCTGCCTCAACATCACCACTGTAATATCTAATAGGTCTCTCAAATTGAGTGTCTAAAACTTAACTCCTATGCTCTTGCAAATTCATTCTTCAAACAATTTTCTTACCAGTTAGTAGCAACTACATTACTTTTATTGTTTAGGCCAAATTATTGAAGTCATCTTTAACCTCCTCTGTTTTGCTTTTATATCATGCTTAATCCATCCAGTAATCTTATCAGCTCTACCTTCAGAAAATGTCCCTCAGATTTCTCACCATCTCCAAGGCACCACTCTGGTCCAAACCACTATCACTTCTTTGCCAGATCATTATAACTAGTTTCTCATTTCTTCCCTTGCCTAACTACTGCCTATTCTCAAACTTTCAGCTAGAGTGCATCTGTAAAATGTACTTGAGATGATGTCAGTCTTCTCAAAACTTGTAATGGGTTATTTTTATTAAATGGAGTAAATGCCCATACAAACAACTCCCCACTAGTTTTTTTGTGTGTGTTTTTCCCCCTTTATCTCAGTCTCCCTGACTTCCCCTTGTTTGCTCCACTGGTCCACTTGCTATTTTTGCAAAGATGCCAGATGTATCCCTACCACAGGGCTTTAACACTTACTGTTTCTCCTGTTTGATGTACTGCTCCAAGATATATCTGAATGGGTTAACCTCATTTAAGTCTTTCCTCCGGTGCCATGTTCTCAGTGAGCCAAACTGACCGCACCATTGAAAACTTCAGGATTTCAATGTGTTGATCCCTATTACTCTTCGCTTTCCTGCTTTATTTTTCTCCACAGCACTTATTATCATACAAATACTATTCTATACGTTACTTTTCCTCATCTGTTTTCTTTCCAGTTCAATGTGGATTTTTCTATGTTCTAAAATATGGCTGTTTGGATGCCAGTATTTTTGGACACAATATTTTGTTTAGAAAAGATAATTTTATATTCACAAAAAATGGAAGGACAAAAATGTAAAATAAGACATAAGAAAACTTCCCCAGTATTATTAATTTTTGTTGAAAAATTAGTTTTCATTAAGAAACCTTTATAACATGTTAACTTAGAAATAAATTTGTATATGGACAACAAACATACTTTTTACATATTATCATCTAATTCAGCGGTTCTCAACCTATGGGTCGCGACCCCTTTGGGGGTCGAACGACCCTTTCACAGGGGTCGCCTAAATACATCATGCATATCAGATATTTACATTACGATTCATAACAGTAGCAAAATTACAGTTATGAAGTAGCAACGAAAATAATTTTATGGCTGGGGGTCACACAACATGAGGAACTGTATTAAAGGGTCGCGGCATTAGGAAGGCTGAGAACCACTCATCTAATTGAAAATATAATTGACTTAATTAATTTTTCAAATAAACATGATAATTATTTTCCCCAAAATATTACAAAAATATTAGAATAACATTTTTCTGAATTGTGTCTCAAATTCAATTTGTCTAGATCAATTTAGCTAATCTAAATTTTAAAATTACAATTTGATTCTTTTCTTAATATTTAGTAAATAAATTTTATTAGATGGCATTTTAGTAACAAAATGTTTATGCTTGCTATGTTTATACTAGTAATATTTATTATCAATATGGTGCTGCTTTAAATTAATCTGCCTTAAATTAATCTGAAAGATGCTTGAGATACAACCAGATCTTAATTTTCATTATTTAAATTCATAATCCCAATTACATCATTTGTCACAGCTACAATTTTTTTCAGTAGAGAAAACTGAAACAGCAGCCTCAAAATATTTTGTGGGCAAAATTCAGGGTGCAAGTGAGTGATTCAAAATGGAGGGACAAAAACCCTATTCTAAAAAGATAATTTAATTTTAATGCCATGAGTATATTGTAAAAACATGTGCTGTGATTAAATCATAGTGCAAAATATTTCTTCTTCTATTGTTCTAAGTTTATTCAGCGGTTAATTTTAGCCAGTCTTGGACAACTTTTCTGATTACTCTTTTCTCTTTAAGTCATGTTAATTGGCCAAACTATCTTATTTCAGATGTCTAATTCTTTAAACAGCCTGAATGTTTACTTTAATCCTTTCTTCTTCATCAGCTAGGGCCCCGAAGGTGTAGTCCTAAAGCATAGCAAGGGGCACAGAGGCTTTCCCCATTGGTAAGTTCTCATTTTCTCCTAGATGAGCCAGCTCCTATTTCTGATACCTCAGAGCAGTGGGCCAGGGAGGGAGAAAGAAGGAGGAATAGCAGTAAGCTCTTACTTGACTAAAACAGTTTAAACCTGGCTTTTCAATCTCTCATCTAGATGAAATATAAAACTGTTTTGTTTTTTTGTTTTGTTTTGTTTTTTTTGTGTGTGTTTTTTTTTCAGGCAATATTGTTGTGTTCGTTGGAGATATCTTGCACTGGGAATTTTTAATTTGTTGATGTCAGTAATGCACTGTCTTCCAGTTTGTCAGTTCTTGTGACATTCTCAAGAATGCAATAACACATTCAGCTTCTTTCTGCGAAATTTATGTGCCCCTCCAGGTACCTGTTCGGCAAGACCTAATATGATCTCACACTGGTTGTCTCTCACGTATGGCCTAATGTGACCCCAGATAGCCACATTTCCTCTCCTTTTCTTCAGAGATAAACATACTATTTCTCAAACTTTAAGATTAGCTCTCAAGTGTTAAACACTAGCCAATTGGATCTTCCTAACCCAAATGCAATGATTTTATATCCACTTTTCTGAGTGGGCTATCTTATACTTATCTCTCTGGTTTTGACTTGCGGGGAGTGGGGGGTTTCCACCTTCTAAAACTGTGGAGAGGGGAGTTCATAGCAAATCAAAGCCTTTCTATGGATCAATTATCTTCTAAGTTCTCCAATAGCTTTTATTTGTATCTTTAATATGAGTTACAGTTTTAAGAGTGATATAGTTGATTTTCAGTATATTGCTTGAAGACTTGAAATTTTGCTTTGGCAAATGACTGTGGCGTGTCATCCTAAGATAATCTGTTACCTTCCCCTAAACTTTCATTTAAAAATCCAATTCTTGGGCATATTAAAAACAACCAGGATATCAAAAATGTGTCTGTATTCTCATGTTTATTTCACCATTACCCACATAACTAGTATATGGGAACAACCTAGTGGAATATTATGCAGCCACGAGAAAGAAGAAACTCCTGACAAAATCTATTGGATGAACTTTGAGGGCATTATGCTTAGTGAGACAAGTCAGACAGAGAAAGACAACTATTGTATGATAGTTATACGCGGTATCTACAAAAGCCAAACTTGTAAAAACATAGAGTAAGAATGATTCTTACCAGGGAATGGAGGATGAAGTTTAAGGGTACAGATTTACAACCAGTAGATAAATATAAGTTCTGGAGATCTAATGCACAACATAGTGATTGTAGTTAAAAATACTGTATTATAAACTTAAAAGCTACCAAGAGACTAGACCTTAATTTGTCTTACCACAAAAATATACTAATAACTATGTGACATAATAGAGGTGATAGCTAATACCACAATGGTAATCATATTACAGTATACAAATGTATCAAATCATACTGTTGCACACCTTAAACTTATTCAATGGGACATATCAATTATATCTCAATGAAAAATAGAAAATGAACTAAAAGTTCTGTTTTACTTATTTCTGAAAATATTTACAGTCAGAATTATATGTCCCTGTTTTACAGAGATGAAAAGGGTAATTCAGAGAAATTAGTTACTTCTCTTAAACTCCCTAGTTAACAGGAGTTACAGCAGCTCTTTGAAGCCAATTTTTTCTACCTAGCTTTATTGTGTCTATGCCATGCTTGTAGTAAAACAAAGCACTGCAATACACTTAAGTTCATTTTGCCTTGATATAATATACACTGAGTGACCAGATTATTATAATCACCCCACCAGTACTTCATTAGGCCACGTTTTGCCTTCAATACTGCGGCGATTCTTCTTGGCATTGACTCCACGAGATGTTGAAAGGTGATGCGAGGACTCTGACACCGTGCCTGATGAATAGCACTGTCCAGTTCTGTGAGATTTGATGGTTGTGGAACCAGCTGCCTGATGGCTCTTTTAACTTAGTCCCACAAATGCTCAATTGGATTGCTTACTGGTGATTGTGGGGGCCACCTAAGCAAGGGAAAGTCTCCCTCATGTTCTTGAAACCACTCCTGCACAATACGAGCACCGTGGCATGACGCATTGTCTTATTGGAAGAAGCCATCTCCATTGGGATACGCCATCAACATGATAGGATGAACTTGATCAGCAATGATACTTAGGTATGTTGTGCTATTCAGACGTTGTTCCACATGAATTAAAGGGCCCAAATCATGCCAGGAAAACATGCCCCAAACCATAACACTGCTCCCACCGGCTTGAAGGTTTGTACTTATGCATGTGGGGTGTATGCTTTCATGCTGTTTCCACCAAATTCTCACTCTGCCATCTGCATGATGCAACTGGAAACGTGATTCATCGGACCACATGACTTTTTTCCAATGCTTGACTGTCCAATCCTTGTGTTCCTGTGTGAATTGGAGACGTTTTATCTTGGTAACTGGAGACAGCAAAGGTGTTCGAACAGGCCTTCGGCTTCCATATCCCATATGATGCAGTGTATGGCTAATTTGCCTACAAACGTCAGGTGGTCATAATAATCTGGCCACTCACGTTCAAATATATCCCACGTTCAAAGGCTGTTAAATTGCATTGTTTACCCATATCTTCAGAAAAAAAAATCACTTCTGTTGTGGTAAACAACCTGCTTCCCTATTTACAATGGTCTGGCCCTTTAGCTACTTCAGCGTGAAATTATAGCTAATTTGCCTACAAACGTCAGGTGGTCATAATAAATAATAATCTGGCCTCTCTCTCTCTCTCTCTCTCTCTCTCTATATATATATATATATATATATACATATATATATATACAAACACATATATGAAGCATTATTCCATATATTTTCTTTCCAACTAATCCCTTTGGTATTTTCATACTGACATGAGCTAATATACCACAGTCAACAATTAAAGACAGAATTAGCACATCACTCTCACTTGCAGTGATCATCAGCATGTTACTATTTCTCTAACCAGATAAGCAATGTGTTTATACATTTCAGCCTTTGGGGTATGTGCCATTAATTACACATGCCCAGCGGCTGACATGTGATGAATTAATAGTGGGAAAACTATTCTTCAGGTGACCAGAAAACTCCCTTCACTTGTCAATGTTTATCTCTTTCTCAAAGCCGTGCTATCCCAGAAGATATATTAAATAGTATTTAAAAAGAAAAGAAAAAGATAGCTGATCCAGAATTTTTGACAATCAGGTTTCTAAATATATGTAGAGAATCAGTGCCAAAGCTACTTGAGAAACTAAACAAAGAATGAAATCTACAGGCTAATTTTCCTCATAAATATTAAAGAAGCGAAGCAAGAGTATAAGAATATTTTATTCTATGGTTTAATTTGAAATGTCATAAATAAAAACTTTCTATATTAAGGACTAAAAATTAAAACATTCTTCCCATACCCAGTCAACTTCCAAAAATGCAATGCAAAATCAATTCTTAATCCCTTCATTAAAAGTCTTTCAGATTTTCTCTATTTTGAGTCTCATGGTTTGTACTAGTGTTAAATGAGAATGAATCTGTGCTTTAATTGAAACTCAACTGTAACTTTGTCTTTAAACTTGAACTGATAGACCTGGGATTTTTATTTTATACAAGATTATTCAGTTATTGTATTACTGTTGAAATTCCCCAATCACTTTATAATTATAAAATAAAGTATTTTTTCTATAGAGCTTTAAATTATCAAAGACAGGCTAGTTATTAATATCTAATTTCATGTTTAAAAACTTTTTTAAAATATGAAAATCTGTCTTAGAACTGCTAATTTTTACTTTTTTTTTACTAATCACTCAGCTGAAGGCTAACTTGTGTATTTATAATATGAAATCTCAGAAAAAAATAGTGTTGTTAATCAAATTATTGCAAACATACACACATAAACACACACTTGATGGTTATTATGGAAATGGTTTTATCAATTCTCTGCTTTTTTAAAATAGTGTTCTTCTAAATTCCTTTAAATGGAATGTCCTTTCAAAGAGTCTCTGGCATTTTTTTTCTGAGTCTGGTGTAAAGACCTTATGTTAAAAGTACCAATTCAGGGAAGTATCTCTGATCTCCAAAATTAGAATATTTGAAGTTGGGTTCAGAAACCATTTTGACAAAATCTCCAGGATATTTTTAGTGGGCTCCATTGTTTGAATCATTGCCCTATGAGGTATATACTCCCATTCCATTATATAGGCAAATATACTGAGCTCTGAGAGATGACAATGACATGGCCTCCCCATATTACAACTGGTACATTAAGATTTGTTAAATAATTGTATTATTTTGACCAGTTCTTCTTTGGTAAATTTGGCCACCCCTTCCACTTCAATCATGTCCTTAGAAGCAGCCAAATTCAGTATCAGACTTTCTGGCTTCTAGACTAGAGCAAAGGCACAGGGTCGCACAGAAATGGGTATACAAACAGGCAGGGACGGAGTATGCATCAGTAGCCGGGAGAGTGTCTCTTTCCAATTCTGATGGGAAGCTATAACTAAGTGGGCCTTCACATGCACATAATTTTGTCTGCATTGGAAATTTATACCAAAGAAGTAAACTCATATATGAATAGAAGCTAAAATATGAGACAGTCAGTAAGTGACTTCTTAGGGTGTTTAGATCCCTAAACCCAGTTATATTTGAGATATATCTTGTCATTTTTTAAAATTAAATTTAATTTATTTATTGTTTTTTGGTTAATCCTCATGTGAGGTTTCCACACACACATCCATTGATTTTTAGAGAGAGTGGAAGGGAGGGGGAGAAACACAGAGAGAGAAACATCAATATGAGAGAGACACATTGATTGGTTGCCTCCCAGATGAGCCCCAACCAGAGCTGGGGATGGAGCCTGCAACCTAGGAATTGAACCTGGGACTCTTTAGTCCACAAATGATGCTATGTCCCCTGAGCCAGTTAGGGCCATCTCATCATTTTTAGACCCACATCTCATCTCCAAATGCTCTTTAAATTTTTTTTCAGTTTTGCTATTTACAGTTGCTATTTACTCTTGTTTTATAACCTATGCCTTCCTTCTACAGTAAAACACATGGTTGTAAATGTACTAAATTAATGGCGCAGTCTATCCTAGAGTAGGCTTTTGTGGTGGTGGCAATGTTTTCCTGTGGGAATTCTCATCATGTAATTAATTTGCTTCACTCAATGTCAATGTTTCAACACCTTCTGGCAGCCCATGAAAGAAGTCATGATCTCATGGAAGAAAAGTTTCAGGGGACAGAGGATGTGATCCTCTTACCAAACCATTCACTTGCAATTGGGTTCTGACGACAGGCCCTGAGACAGTCAAGTGAGTGAAAGTCCTGAGGGTATCTGATTCAACCCAGGGTCAGTAGACCTGGCAGGGAAGGGATGGGGTCAAAAAAGCACTAAAAGAGAGAAATGAAGCCCATGCCTCATTTCTTGAAAGATCCTAGGCACTGAGGGAAACTTAGAAGTTTCAAAGGCATTCAAAGAGCAGGGCCTCCTGAGACCTAGAACCCAGGGAAGAGGCATGCCTGTGTGTCAGTGAGGTACTGAGTAACAGATGGTATAAAAGCAGTTAATGAAATCAGTCTTAGAACACAAATCAAATATCAGTGTGAGTGTGTGGCTGTTGCTTAAGGGAGTTCTCTGCGTTGCTCTGGATGAATAATAATAACTTCGAGAGATAAAAATTTTAATTCAGGATTCTTTATCTTCCCTACACTATGTAAGACACTTGAACATAAATGGTTCTGTTGAGTTCATTCAGTATTGTGTTTCCTGGCTTTTTAATACACAACCTTATTCAATGTTACTGACAATTTCTCCAAGTGGGAAAATTAGATGTGATTGCTTTTATTAAATTTTCCATGATAGAAGAAAAAAAAAAGGTGACTGTCACTCAGAAGGCCAAGGGAGAAATGTCAATGAAAGAGCTGTGAATAGTATGCATTTGGCTGTTAGCCAGACCCACACTCTTTAGCGTTTTGGCTATAAACTGAGATGGTTTTGTGAGTTTATAAAAGTGCTTATAATATTTGACACATCTTTTGATTACCTAAATTCTCTCTGCCAAAACTGGAAAGAAATTCATATGAAATATTTATGAGTTGGAATATATCCTGGAGAGATGCAACAACATCAATTGATTTATTAGGATTCAAAAGTACAGAAAAATTGTCTAATATACTCACGTCAATCTTTAAAACAAGGATTTATACATAGGTGGTTACTCTTCTCCTTGATATGCCCTTATTTCTAGTTTCTAGGTAGCCACATTTGAGTGGAAAATAATACCCCTAAGAAGTAGTAGAAAGAGCACCTTCCTTGAAATATAAAACATAAGGTGAAATATCTATCAATAATATGTTTTATCAAGATTTGCAGGCTTGATCCCCAGAAGGGGGAATGCAAGAGGCAGCCCATCTATGTTTCTCTCTTTCCCTCTTCCTTGCAGTCTCTCTGAAAAAATCAATAAAAATATTTTTAAAAAGTGATATTTTACTTAAAAATATCATGCAAATTTTTATGTCCTCATTTTTAAACTGTTTTTCAGAATCTACAATATGTTTTCACTCTTTCAAAATTACCAAAATATTTTAAATTTGTGTCAAAAGTTAGCACTTTTGTAAAAAAAAAAACCAATATTTTAATAACAAAAAATCATGCTCTATGTAAATATTTTACAAAAAATATTCAAAAACCTTTAAGATTGATGAAATGATCAAGAGTTTATTGCGATTAAAAGATAATTGATGGTGGAGGTTCTTATTTGTTTAAATATATTTTTTATTGATTTCAGAGAGGAAGGGAGAGGGAGAGAGAGATAGAAATATCAATTATGAGAGAGAATTATTAATCGGCTGCCTCCTTCACACCCCTTGCTGGGGATCAAGCCCTAAACCTGGGCATGTGCCTTTGACCAGAATCAAACCTGGGACCCTTTAGTCCCCAGGCTAATGCTCTATCCACTGAGCCAAACCAGCTAGGACGAGTTTCTTATTCTTAATTAATATTTGTAAAAACTCAGAAGATATTTGTCTTGCATAAAATTAACTTGACAATCATATTTTACATATCTGTTGTCTATGTGTCAGAAAATAGAATCATTAAATACATTTTCATTATATTCCCCATAGAGTCATGGATGGGTTGGCCAACTTTTTAAAAAATAATATATGTTAGTTCATTATCAATCACTTGTATGAAAAGATTTCATTAGGTGTTTTTATTAATTTCCCATATGTAAACATATAATTAAGAGACTATGCTTTTATTAATATTATCATAATGTTCAATCATTCCATCTTGTAACTGTAGATCCAAGGAATATAAAAAGATGGTTTGATTGGTATAACTTTTGTAGATCATTGGGGGTGAATCAATGTCCCTAACTACCAATTAGTCTTTGTTGCTCATGAAATCTACCCAATACCTAGGTCCTTAAAACAACACTTAACTCACAGTTCTATGAATTGTCCAAAATCTGTGTCCAGCTGTGCTAATCTTAGCCTGGCTTTGTCACAGTTTGGGGCCTCACAAGTTTTAAGTTCTGAGCTGGACTGACCTGGTGCAGGCCCTGGTGGCCTGTCATCCTCCAGCAGGCCAGTTCAGATTGTTCACCCAGAGGAAGCAGGGTCCTGAGAGAAAGCAGGTGTGCATAGCCAAGAGTGCTAGACTCAGAATTGGCACAGTGTAATTCCTGTCACAATCTACTGGTCTGAACTTGTCACAAGGCCTTTCCAAATACAACGGTAGGAAAACAGACTCCGCCACTTGAAAGCAAGAGATGCGGGGTCCCGTAAAACAAGTGGACCCGGAAAGGGTTGGAGAATTGTCACAATTTTTGTACTCAGTCTACCCTACTATTAAATCCTAAATCTGAAAGAGACTTTAAAGTCTCATTAACTTTCAAATGACAATAACTCTCAAAATATCATACCCCTTAACTTAGCCTCTGCTGCTTAAAATTGCTACTACATCCAAAATTTATATGTTGGTCGGCAGGAGGATTCAGAGACCCAAATTCCCCAAAGCTGATGATATCTATGACTGTAGATCTTTTCCTAAGAGATCCCTATTAGTATTTTGTCTTGCGAATATCTGACATTACGGCCTCTAGCATCTGCCTATAAATTCTGGGACATAAAGTATTAACAGTCACTGTTGTGCCCTAGGTCTAGGATCAGTGTTGTATATCAACAAAAGCAAGAAGGCTTTCCCCTCCTTCTCAGTCTATACAAGTATCACTATATTTGAAGGGAACTATACTGCACATGCTCATACATATACACAAATGCACGAAAGATGCCCACACATGTAATGACAGAACGATTCCCCTCCCTATATCCACACTTCCTTGAAATGACCTTTGCAATTCCTCTCATCACGAGGATTCCTTTCCCTGCCCCTTGAATATATGTGGGTCTTGTGACTTACTTTGGTGAACATACAGTACCTAAAATAGCAGCGTGCCAATTCTGAACTGAGGCATTAAAACTGAGGCACACTTCTGCTGGCTTCCTGGAACCTTGCTGTGCCATGAGTTCAAGTTCAGGCTTGCCTACTAATACCTTAATAAGTAGTGCAACACCCAGCCCCTTCATCACACTGGGTAACAGCTTTAGCAACCTCCAAATATGCAAATTATCCAGTAGAGACAAGCCAGTCCTAACTAACCCGTCAGCTTACCACAGACACATAAGTCCACCCATGAACACTCAGACCTAACTCTGACCATCAACAGTGTCCAATGACTAATAGGTTTATGAAAAAAAGTAGTTCTAATGCTAAACCACTAAGTGTAATCATTTTTACAGCTAAAACTAAAAAACCTCATGTGTAAATATGAAAAATATTAAGAAAAATGAAGATAATTTTTGTATGTCATAACATGTATGTCATAACAACTAGAAGATGATTTTAAGAATTTAGCACTCTTCAAATATATTTTTTAATCTGTGCTTTGGGTCCTCTCTATAATTTTAAGGTCATTTCACACACAAAAAAAATGATTCTATAAATTGGACAAAATGGATTGACCAGCATGAAAAATAAATACAGACCGATAAACTAATTTCTTTAGGACATTTGTATTTTCAATCATAGCCTAACATATGCATTTCCAAAATATTTAGTTACTAGTTTGAATTCTTCTTTGCTAGGCATGTATTTTACTTTAATCAGATACACTATGAATTTGAATTAGACCTCCTTTGGCTTTTCCCACTTGTCAAACTCTATCCTATTACAACAACAGCAAAAGCTTAACTGTCTTCCCTGACTTATTTTTTCCTCAAGTGGCCAGATAAGAGGGAGTGAAAAATAAATTATAAAACCAGCAGAGGCAACACAAGAATGTAAATACGAAAGAGGTTAATGAGAGGACAAAGATCAAACAAGCAAAACCAAAATAACAAGCTTACTCTTCTTAATGACTGCAAATGTTCACACGACTTTTACTTTCATCCTGCAAAATAAAACATCCTGCTACACAATGAATTCTATTGAAATATGAATGAATACCGCCTCATGGCCAGGGTTCATTGCCCATATGTTTTTATCAGAAGCTTGTTTCTCACAAGTCCCTGTACATCAAAATTTATATAAGATCTCAGTGGTTATTTTTCACTCAGTCACTTATTTGAAAGACTTATTCAGTAGCACTACCGACAAATTATCACTTTCTTATACACTCACTTTACCAGGATAGTGTGAGTTCACAAATATTTACCTAAACAAAGCCAAAATAGAAACAGCAGGTGATCTTGTGACTCAAGAAACCACTTTAGTTCCATTCAGTACACATATTTCATAAAGAACTTTGCATTTCATTATCAGACTTTATCATACATTTAATTTAATAATAATAGTAACTGCATTCGATAAATCCAGCTATTAACTCTCAAACAAGATGGGATGATTTTTAAAAACCACTTTTTTTTAAACTTGAATATTCCTGTAACAAGTTACAAATCACCCAGAACACCCTTGGAGCCTTGCTTCTTAGCAGGATATATATTATATACCAATTCTTTTTTAAATATATTTTATTAATTTTTTCAGAGAGGAAGGGAGAGGGATAGAGAGCTAGAAACATCGATGAGAGAGAAACATTGATCAGCTGCCTCCTGCACACCCCCTACTGGGGATGTGCCAGCAACCAAGGTACATGCCCTTGATCAGAATCGAACCTGGGACCTTTCAGTCCGAAGTCCGATGCTCTACCCACTGAGCCAAACCGGTTAGGGATATATTGCAATCCTTAAATCCAAGCAACTTGAAGATAACTTGATTAACATATATTAAGCTTTGCATGAGACCTTTTATTTTTTATATAGTGGTGTTTTCAAAAATAAGCCTGATAAATTTTTAAACCGGTAAGTAATTTTTCTGTGATTCTATTCCATTTTTTCTTGGGAAACCTGTGGGGTTTCTAGGTTGTATATCCCCAGTTTGTCATCCCATATCTATTACATTCACTTTTCCCCCTTCTCATACATAAAGCTTCAGTTGAGTTTATTGCACAGCTAAAGCCAAGAAAGATCCTTTTCTATCTGTATTGTAAGAATGAGAGTTCTGTTCCAGTAAAGTTGTGATTTTCTGGATTTATAAAAATCACTTGATGCATTTATCCAAATTAGATTCCCTCGCTTTACAATAGAAAAGTTATATCTTTATTTGAGAGTGGGCCAAGAAAGTCACGTGTTTAGTGGGTAATGTGCACTACTCTTTTAGTGAAATTTAAGTCTCTGTAGCTTTTTTTAAAACTAAGAACTAATATTGTAGAATGGTAACTTTCACTATGGAGTGCTTTGGAGACTGGGAGTGTAGGCACTCGCTCTCTCTAGGTTCTGGGTGCTGTTGCCCATGCTTTGTTGCAGCTTTGTTGAATTTAGCTCAATTAATATGAAGGTTGGCTAAACAAGCCCAGTCTGAGGAAGTGTGGCTCTTATAATTACTTTCTTTTTTTATTGTCTTACCTTCTACATTTCTAAGCTAGAGAAAGATGAGAGGTTTGAAAATTCTTCAATTCTTCTCCCCAGACAAAAATAATGTTCTGTGAAAGCCTCTGAAGCACATTTTTCAGTTCATTTGTACTCAAATTAATGAAGACATGCTCCAGATTCTGTTGTGTTCTGTTATTATCACTTCTAAACAGTTTGCTTGTGTCTGTGGTTCCCACAGAAGTATAAGAAGATTGATGTTCTTCTAACCATGTTTCATAATCATAGTGCTCTTTATCAGCAAATTCATTCTGCAATAATTTATATAGACATACATCTAGAGGCTTGGGTTATACTTATATTCAGTGGTAGACTTTTTGCTGCTACTATTCTTTTAATTTTATTTTATTTATCTTTATTGTTGAAAGTATTACAGATGTCCTCCTTTTCCCCCATTAACCCCCCTCTACCCTACTCCTGTCCCTCCCCCACCAGGGCTTCACCATACTGTTGTCTGTGTCCATGAATTATGCAAATAGGCATATAAATTCTTTGGTTAATCTTCCCCATTGCCCCCCTCTGAGATTTGCCAGTCTGTTCCATGCTTCTATGTCTCTGGAACTATTTTGTTCATCAGTTTATGTTGTTCATTAGATTTCACATCTGAGGGAGATGATGTGATACTTGTTTTTCACTGACTGGCTTATTTTGCTTAGCATAATAGTCTCCAGGTCTCTCCATACTGTCTCAAAGGGTAAGAGATCCTTCTTTTTACGGCTGCATAGTATCCCATGGTGTAAATGCACCACAGCTTTTGTTATCCACTCATCTACTGATGGGCACTTGGGCTGTTTCCAGATCTTAGCTACTGTAAATAGTGGTGTTATGAACATAGTGGTGCATATATTCTTTCTGATTGGAATTTCAGGTTTCTTAGGATATATTCCTAAAAGTGGGATCACTGGATCAAATGGCAGTTCCATTTTTAATTTTTTTAAGAAACTCACTCCATACTATTTTCATAATGGCTACAACAGTCTGCATTCCCACTAGTAGTGTACTAAGGTTCCCTTTTCTCCACAACCTCACCAGCACTTATTGTTTGTTGATTTATGGATGGTAGCTATTCTGGCACGTGTGACATAGTACCTTATTGTCACTTTAATTTGCATCTCTCTGGTGATTTGTGAATTTGACCATTTTTTCATATATCTTTTGTCCATTTGTATGTCCATTTAGGTCCTTTGTCCATTTTTTTAAAATCCACACCCAAGAATATTTTTCCATTGATTTTTTAGAAAGAGTGTAAGAGAGAGGGAAAGACAGAGAAATATCAATGTGAGAGAAACACATCAATTGGCTGCCTCCTGACTAGGGCCCAGAAGGAGCCTGCAACCGAGGTACATGCCATTGACCGGAATCAAACCCGGGACACTTTGGTCCACAGGCCAATGCTCTATCCACTGAGTGAAACTGGCTAGGCCTTTGTACATTTTTTAATTGGATTGTTTGTATTCCTTTTCTGAAGTTGTATGAGTACTTTATATATTTTAGAAATTAACCCCTTATCTGATGTATAATTGGCAAATATGTTCTCTCATATAGTGGGCTCTCTTTTCATTTTGTTGATGGTTTCTTTTGCTGTGCAGAAGCTTTTTATTTTGATAGAGTCCCATTTGATGATTTTCTCCTGTGTTTCCCTTGCCCTAGCAGATGTGTTGGCAAACATATTACTAGGAGAGATTTCTACAGAGGTAGACTTCTAAATGTAATTTAAATTTACATTTATGCACTCTTAATACTGCTTTTATTGTAGTTCCCACTTACTCTGACTTTTCTTTTAAAAATTAATCTAGAAAAAAATCTCATTGTTCCATAATTCCATATTGTGATAGGGCATGATTTATTATGAAGTCTTGATTCAACATTATTTGTTCCAGAGAAATTTTAAAAATTATAATAACAGATCTCGTTATGTCTCAAACTACAAGCAAACATCAAATTCAACTCTTAAACTAATGACTAATGACTAGGTTTGTGTTTATTTTGATAAAATTTAAACAGTTATAAATCAGAAAACTACTACCATGGAATAATACAATTTATGTGACCTTCCCTTCCAAAGAAGAATCAGAACAAATATATTAATTAAAACAGAGTACATTTTTAGATATAGAACAAAATAAAAATAGAATATTAAAATTTCATATGCAATTTGCGTAATATATATCTTATTTGATAAAATATAAATGATTTAACTTGTGGTCTTAATCTTATGGTTAGATACTTCACAAGCTACAAAGTGCACATTTTCGAAAATACTTTGAATGAACATAGCTGTACACAATGGTTCACTAATATGAATTGCATCATTTAGTAGCCTTGATATTTATGCTTTGATACGAAATGACTGAATATAAAATCTCAGAAACTTGAAACAACAAAGGTTCATTTTTTGTGTCTATGTCGCATGTTCATCTTGAGCAGGCTGGGAGTTCTGCTTCCTCTCTTCTGAATTCTGGGCCCCAGGATGGGAGAGCAGTTACTGTCTAGAACACTGCTGGTTAAGGTGGCCCAGGGAAGAGGGCGACACATTGCGTAGTGACCATTTGAACTTCCATCCAGACTCACAGCCATTCTCAAATTTCATTGAACTAGGCAAATTGCATGACCCACACCAATCACCAGAGGCCAGACACTGAATCCTGCCACATTCCCAGGAAGAAACTGAAATATTTTGTGCAAATTATAGCTAGCACACTGGTTCTATGTCATCATGAATTTCTTTTTAGGTTGGTATAATATTTGAGTTGTTTTATTTTGACATATTTTATGCAGGAATTAGAGCTTGTACTACCTTGCATGATTTCACCTATCTTAGAAGCTCAATGAACATTTGTGACTGTTCTGGTCTACCTGTTTGGTGAGAAGTTTGCTAACTGCTCTCTAATGAAGCAGTGATTCCACTATACTGATGCTGCTACTTTGCCATCCAACGGCAATAACTGGAGAAGTCTAGTATAGATTTAATTTAGTCACCATGGTGAGTCTTTCAGTGCTATAAGTATTAGATTTCTCCTAAACAAATAAAATAAAAAGTGCAGCTCTAGGAGTTCAAAGGCCAGTGCTTTATTTGTATACCATTGGCTTAGCCTTCATTTGATTTCTCTTTCGATCTCATCTCCTGAAAGGGGAGTTCTACAAACTTGGCTTTATTCTTCATTGCTAGTACCTTATCAATGAGGATATATTGAAGACAAGAGGCAATTAGACAGACTGATGATTTGGCTGTAGTGTGTTTGATGGTGTAAGACTTTCAGCCCAGTATTCTTTACTTGAAGTTTGAAGGAGGTATATCCAACTCTACACGTAAGAGGAGAGTCCAAGTGTTTTTCAAATAAAAATCCACAATCTTCAGGAGTCTCTGCAGCGGTTCTCAACCTGTGGGTCGCGACCCCTTTGGCGGTCGAACGACCCTTTCACAGGGGTCGCCTAAGACCATCCTGCATATCAGATATTTACATTACGAGTCATACCAGTAGCAACATTACAGTTATGAAGTAGCAACGAAAATAATTTTATGGTTGGGTCACAACATGAGGAACTGTATTTAAAGGGCCAGAAGGTTGAGAACCACTGCCTAGAGGACTTTGCAAGTGACATATCTGGCATATTTTAGTCCATTGAGGTTTTTAAACATTAGTGTTTTGTTTGGTTTTCAATCCTAATCTAAGAAAATCAGTGTCATACATTTTGAATCATCCAAATGACCATTAATAAGGAAGATAAATGAAGTCAGTGTCCACAGGTGTGTTTCCTTTTGAATTTATGATGACTTTTGAGCACAGTAGAGATCAAATGAGATAAAGAGTGACAGCACAAAGGACATTTTTACAGCAATTCAATAAAAATATTTTAAAAATTAAGTCATTTTCAGTCATTACATAGCAGTATATTTAGGACAAACCCAAAAGTACTTAAATGGTGTAATGAGTGACAAAGTCACATGAAAAGTATCGCTCAGATTCTGGTTTTGTACATTTGAACTTGAATCACCTTATTATTAAACTTATTTATAAATAATCATTGGAAAAACATTCACATGGTATTTTAAACATTCAGTATCACATTGTATGGTACTTTGTTAAATGTATTAACGCATCAAAATAAATCATATATAGTGAAAATGACTTCACTAAAAAAGAAGGTAATGACAATAAGACTAATAGGGAAAATATTTTTCATCACAGTCAGAGACTAATGTAAATAAAAAAATTTGATTTTTTTACTAGAAAGATCATTTCACTACATGACTCAACATTTAATTTTAGCAATTAAATTTGAATTAATATTGCTAACTTGAATTGTACAATTTTAATATTGCCTGTGTCTTATTTATAAATTTGTTTTGAGTTTTTTATTTTACTGGATATACAATGAATAAATATAAAACTAATTTTATTACTCTACATTTTTAAGGTTAATGGAATATAAAAGTATAAAAAATTGGAGTCTTTGAAAATATTTTCTTTTCACACCAAAATATATTTAATTAAAACTCATGATATTTCCTTCTCATTAACTTTCTCACCTCTCATATCCTATTTTTCTACCAACTATTCATTCTATACCAGTAAAATTGGTTTATATTTTTAGGAGAAAAAAATCTGAGAATTATAAGGCCACAGGGTCTTTGCATGTGGTCACCCCTCTCTCTGGAATAATTTCTATTAGAAATGTCATGGATCTTGTCAAGGATCCCATTCTTGGGGAGGAAAATGTTCCTACATCATTCAATGTACAACTGGACTCGCCTCAAGTTCCCATTTCCTACATGACTCTTCCTTTATTTTACCACGTCATTTACATGTTTATGTTGTTTACTCTCTACTCTCACTGGAATATAAACCTCATAAAATAAGGATATTAGCTTATTTTGTTCCCTGTGTATCTCTGGCACATAGGTCATACAGATGTTTTTATTAGTTTTATTTTTACCATACTCAGTCAAAAATAAATGTTTTATATAGAACTAGAGACCCGGTGCATGGATTCGTGCACACTGAAAGGAAATTAATTAGAAGGTGGATGGTGGAGCGGGACTGGGCAAGATGGGCTGGACATGCCCTGGAGCCAACCTCCCGTGGTCCCTCCCCGGCTGATCGCACATGGGGCAGCGCCAGGGATCAAAGGGCTTCTGTGGAGTGAGTGGGGTCCCTCTGGCAGGTGGGGTCCCTCGCTTGGCCTGTGGGGATCAGACCGAAACTGGCAGCCCAACATCCCCCAAGGGGTCCTGGAGTTCGAGGGCACTTTGCAAAGTTGCTGTTGCTCGGCAGCTCCTGCGTTGAGTGTCTGCCCCCTGGGGTCAGTGCATGTCATAGCTACCAGCCAGTCGCTTAGCCTTTTATATAGAGAGATAATTTAATTAATAACTTGGGAGTAATATTCAGAAAGTTATCATTTTCAAAGTTATTAAGAGGCAGTGGGTTCTAATTAGCCATTAACATGTAATACTAGTTTTTTATTCAGTTGAAGGCAGATGAAATAGATGTACGTACCTATGGTTAAGTCAGTGTTCAAATGATTGAGAAATAATTTAAAATTTTTCTAATGTCAAATGAAATATAAGTATACTGACGACACTAATAGAAATCAGAGCTAGTAGTAATTCCAAATTCCAAAACCTCTATATTTATTTATTTATTCTTACTATTAATGCATTTGGATAATTCTGAAAATGTATAATAGTGTTTTCATTCTAATCTGTCCTATTAAATTCCAAATAATTAGAAGGAAAAAACATACATCTACCTAAGTTTGGAAATAATTTTACTCAATAAATATTTGGGCAAAGGAACTCAAATAAGTGAATCCCCGTGGTAAAGTCTACATTTCTTTCAGACTGATTTGTGAACAGAATCGTGAGGCACAGAAAAAAATCCTTCCTCAAAGGAACATAGTTGACAAATGAAAGATTCTCCTTGCATGACCTTAAAATAATCTAATATTTCTCTGTTATTGCACTAAGGAATTGCTGCAGTTTTATTTTTGGTCCCGACTGAATAAGGGCTCACCTTTTGATGGTTGCCATTTTCTGCTTTTTGTGCGTAATAACTGACTTGACATTTGTGGTGCTCCAATGTGTCTTTCTTAATGTGAAGGAATCATCTGCGCATTAATGAACTGGCTTGATGTATCTGCCAAACCTTTCAAAGAAGCAATTAAGTCTCTGTAAGAACTTGCATGAATGGCACGATTTATGGTAACCTAAGCAGAAGAAGAAGTATAAACAAAAAGCAATTAATTTTTAAAGGTGGCAATCTACTACAACACAAGAACCACATATATTGAATTCTAGCTACATAGGACATAATAACAACATGCTATTTTTATAAATATCTCATCAAATTTCAAGTATTACTTTTGGGAAATGGTCAATTTTATTACTGCCTAAAAATATTTGAATTAATTTATGTGGTACTGTTTTCATCTAGCAAACTAGAAAACTTAAACTAGATGCAAAGGACATGAATTTTCAGTGTTATTAAAGGCATGGTGAAATGAACACTACCTGGCATTGATCATGACAGGGTGAGCTGCAATTATGATTTCTGTTAATAAATTTTCAATATGTATGAGAATCCTAAGAATGCCATATATAATAGTTCATAAACTACTTTTAATAAATAGTCATAAACACAGTGAAAAAAAGCATTGAGGCCTGAGGATAACTATTGCATTTATTAAGTTTTTTCCACATTTACCGTGAAAGCAAGCACCTAAAATGTCTAAAAACAGAGCAATGATAAATTAAATTATGTTAATGAACCAGCAAAATTGTACCTAGTACTTTAGGTAATGTTTACTCAGACAAAATTCATTTCCATTTAGCACATATTGAACACTTTTGTGCTAGGGACCATGCTAACTGATTTACATTTTGTTCTTACCAGGCTTATTTCAGTTGTGAGATCAAATATTTTTCTCAATTTACTGACAAAGATCATTTTGATTAAAGTAATTTTCTCAGGGTCACACTGTTCATATGTGATGCAGCAAAGACCAGAAATATGTCTGATTAGAAAAATCCATGCTGTTAACCCATGAACCTTACTGACTATTCAGTGATGTTGTAATCTTATTGAATATATATATTCAAATACATTGTGTATTGATTACATGCTTAAACTAGATTGTTATACTCTAAAAACCTCTTTGCAATTTTTTTTTGCCATTATCGCTGCTTGTTATATTAGGAATATGTATAAATAGTTGACTAGGTGAAGGAATATATGCACTTTTTTTCCCTCCAAGGGTTAAAATTTCCTTGATTTGATCTTAGAGAAGCTCCATTATATGAACTTGGATTTGGAGGCTGACTTCTCAATCAGGAATCTGCACCTCGATGGAGCTGGCTCCATGCACTGCCGACTTGTTTATCATAACACACTTTTAGCGGAGCTAGAAACATAGGCAGTGGCACTAAGTGGGACTTTTGAAAAACAATAATATAAATCTATAGCTCTTTTATATGATCTGATTGGAAAATAAACTTAAAAGTGCTATTATTCAGAAAACATTTTAAAAAATAATTATGGAAATACTGTGTATTTGACTATGGAGACAGACATGTGAATGCATTGGTGAGTGCAGGTCGTAAAGCAAGAGAGAATGAGAGGGAACTCTTGGAGGATTTTAGCCAGGATTTTCTTCAAACTAATTTCCCAAGATTTCACATGCTCTTATGGGGTTAACCCTCTGTTCCCCATGATAGACTGACAGGCAAGCACCTTCCCCTGGCCACCCAGACTTCTCCTGCACATGTGCCATCTCTTCCTTTCCTCCCTACAATCCAGTACTGGTCGGGGAGAGGGAGGAGTGTTAATCCCCTTGGAGGAACAATGCTGTGTGAAGCTGTAGCTTCCGGTGAAGCTTCCCAGATGACCATGCTCACAATGCCTGACTTCCCTTTGCTTTCTTTCCATTATTAATATTAACTAGCTAATTATGACAACAACACTCTTGGCTTATGAAAATCTTCATAGGAATGCTCTATTCAGGATTAGTGGGGGAACCTGTATTATAAAAAAAAAATGGGACATTACACAATGTGCTCATGAAATTTCACTGATTTTAGAAACCTTAGCTGAATCCCACCTAGAGGAGGGTGATATGGGAATTTTGGTTGGTCCACTGAGAGGTAGAAGAGTATTTTCAGAATGAATGATCTATAGTACACTATTTATAATAAAGGTTTCTTTGACCTTGGTATCTACTCTTGACTTTTATTGCATCTTTCTAATCATTCAAGGTGAAAGTAGTGTAAGCCAAAGGTAAGAATATTTGACTTTAAAAATATCAAGGTCAAGTTTATATATTGACCAATGGTAGCTCCTAATGATATGTAGAAATTGAAAAAAAGCAGGTATTGATTTTACATGGTTTCTAATATAACTGATAACATAAAGAGTTGACACAATTTCTTAGGCTACATTTGTAGAATGTTTATAGTTTAGCTATAATCAGAAGAAAAACTGACACGTCTTAAGGCTAATGACAAATTTTTTTTACTTAATTTTCTGTCCCTTTTTATATTGTTAAAATTTCAATAATCTTGGGGAAAGTTATGAAGCATGCTATTTATTTTTAAGTTTTTCACTAGATATTGATGAATGTGAAGAAAAGTGAATTGACACTGTGATTTGCCACATAAGTTCATAAATCTTTTGTATTATGGATATAATTCTCAATTCAAGAACAAAATTTTGCAGGGCATAGTAAAATACTTTCAGTGTCTCTTTTGAGCAAATTGTCCAGGGTTCATGAAACTGTGAGATAAAGCTATGTGTGTGGAAGAGAGATATTTGATGACCTTTTATTTAAGAAATAAAGACACACAAAAAAAGATATAAAAGTAATTGAATGTTATGGCTGAGGCTAGATATTAATTTCTGCTGTTTGCATTTAGCATTTTCAAATGAATAGAAAGTTTGGCCAGGGTGATTTAGACTTACAGTGCTGTTATTTCCCACTCAGGATTGGTAAAATTACATATTTTGTATTTTTATTTATAAAAGCAAAATGCTTTGAAAATGTATAATGATGAAAAACCTATTAACAAATAATGTGACAAAGCATATTTATGTATGCATTAAATACATTAATATCGGTTGCTTTGAGAAACATAAAAACCCTTTAATCTTTTTCAAAGATTAAATGTGCTTTGAGGCACTTTATAATTTTACTGAGCCTAGTTACATAATTTATTTTTCTTATTAGTCTTTGTAGTAAAATTGTGCTCCTTAATGTTATATCAAGAAAAAAAACATAATGTACAAATAAAATGCTACTTTTATTTTCAAAAATCACTGACATACGGTGCTGACAGTCCAAACTCAGCCCAATGGGATTAATAGAAATTTAAAACAGAGTTGAATGCAATTTCAAAAGAACATGTTGATTTGTTATCTCAGACTCATGAAATGAAGCTTCAACAAGCAATAAAAGCTAAGGTAAGATTTTGACAAATTATGAGACCAAATTAAACTAAATAAAAACCAACTTTTAAAACTTCAATTATCCTCAATAGGTTATTAAGAAATTTCTTCTTAATTCCAAAAAGTCATCCATTCAGTAATGAAAATATTGTTAATTTATATTACAGCATAGTCATGACTATAAAGTAGTAAAGTAACCATGAAAATATGTTGATGAGAAATAATATTTTAATAAAAATTGAAAGAAAAGATTTCCAGGAAAAACATATGTGCTTTGGCACTTTATAGGTGATATATTTTGGATATTTAATGGCAATAAGTAGGACTAATTAGATATAAGAAAGATTTTATATTATATATATATATATATATATATATATATATATATCTAGAGGCCCGGTGCACAAAAATTTGTGCACTCGGGGGGGAGGGGGGGTCCCTCAGCCCGGCCTGTGCCCTCTCGCAGTCTGGGACCCCTCGGGAGATAACGACCTGCTGGCTTAGGCCCTCTCCCGGGTGGCAGAGGGCAGGCCCAATCTCTAGGTGCAGCCCCTGGTCGGGCTCAGAGCAGGGCTGATTGGGGAGTTGGGGCACCACCCCCTGTCATGCACAGAGCAGGGCGGATCGGGAGGTTGCGATGCCACCCTCAGTCATGCTCAGGGTAGGGCCGATTGGGGGGTTGGGGAGCTCCCCCCTGTCATGCACAGAGCAGGGCCGATCAGGGGGTTGAGGGGCTCCACCCTGTCACTCACAGAGTAGGGCCAATAAGGGAGTTTGGGCACCGCCACCTGTCACACACAGAGCAAGGCAGATCAGGGGGTTGGGGCACCGCACCCTGTAACACTCAGGGCAGGGCCGATGGGGAGGTTATGGCTCTACCCCGTCACACACAGAGCAGGGCCCGTGGTGGGGGGGGTTGGGGCGCCACACCCTGTCACACACAGAGCAGGGCCGATCAGGGGGTTGGGGTGCCGCACCCTGTCACACACAGAGCCGCAGGGCGATCAGGAGGTTGGGGAGCTCCACCCTATCAGGCACAGAGCAGGGCGATCAGGGGGTTTGGGCGCTGCCCCGTCATGCTGATCCCAGTGCCGGGAGGCCTCCCAGCTCCGCTGATTCCGGTGCTGGGAGGCATATTACCCTTTTACTATATAGGATAGAGGCCTGGTGCACGGGTGGGGGCCGGCTGGTTTGCCCTGAAGGGTTTCCTGGATCAGGGTAGGGGTCCCCACTGGGGTGCCTGGCCAGCCTGGATGAGGGGATGATGGCTGTTTGCAGCTGGTCACACCCCCTTCAGGGTGGGGGTCCCCACTGGGGTCCCTGGCCAGACTGGGTGAGGGGCTGAGGGCTGTTTTCAGGCTGGGGGGTGACTGAAGCTTCCAACCGCTCCTTTTTTTCTTTTTTGTTTTATTCTGGGCCAGCTTTAGCTCTGAGGCTTGACTCCAGCTCTGAGGCCTTGGCTGCTGAAAGCAGGTATCTGGTTTGTTTGGGTTCTATAATCGAAACACTGTTTCAACTCCAGCTCTGAGATCCCGGCTGGCTGAAAGCAGGTTTCTGGGGTTTTGTTTAGCTTCTATATTTGTAACAATGTTTCAAACTGCAAGCTCAGAGGCTGGCACCGGCAGGCGGGGAACGTTGGAGTCCTGCGTCACTGAAGCAAGCAAGCCTCATGTTCTCTTCAAGCTGCCTGGCTGCCGGCCGCCATCTTGGCTGGCAGTTAATTTGCATATCGCCCTGATTAGCCAATGGGAAGGGTAGCGGACGTGACAACAATTTGCAGTTTTTTTCTTTTATTAGCATATATATATATATATATATATATATATATATATATATATATATATATATATATCAGGTATATTCAGTAGCATAATTTTGAAGAAAATATATCAAGATGTGATAAAATTATCATAATATTATATAGTAGAACATTATTGTATTCATACAGACAGAATAAATTATATGAACACAAAAAGTCTAATAGATATGTTTATGTGTATAGTTAAAAAGTCAACACTGGTTATACTATGGCCTTAAAATGATGGAACAATAGGAACTCTCATTGAGCATTGTGAATGGATATACACTTTGCAAGACAGTTTGGAAGTTTCTTACAAAACCAAACTTTCTCTTACCAATAATCACACTCCTTCATATATAGTCACCCAAAGAAGTTGAAAAGTTATTTCACATGAAATCCTGCACTCAGATGTTTATAGCATTATTCATAACTATACATGTAGATATGCATTTATTTTTTATCTATTATCTATCTATATATCTATCTATCTCTATATCCATAGCTTTATTCATAATTGCCCAAACTTGGAAGCAACCTAAATGCCTTTCAGTAATTGTGTAGATAAACTGTGATAAATACATTTAGTGGAATATTATGCAGGACTAAAAAGACACGAGTTATCAATCATAGAACGAAATATTATTAAGTGAAAGCATATCATTTGAAAAGGCTACATGTGTTATAATTCCAACTGAATAACAAAACTGAATGGTAAAACTATAGAGACAGTAGTCAGTTATTGTCAGGGCTGTGGGGGAGGGAGGGATGAATAGAGTGCAGAGAATTTTAGGGCTGTGAAACTGTTCATGAGAATTTTCCAGTAGTTGACACATCATTATACATTTTTTAAGTCCATAATATATACACATCATATATATGTGGATTGGGGTAATAATGATGTGTCAGTGTAGGTTAATCAATTGCAGGATGAAGAAAATGTGGCTAACAAATGTTTACATTACATAAAAATACAGCAAATATTTAGTCTGAGGTAATATCCAAAATAATAATTATATGCTTTGTTTTTAAGACACTACTGGCCTGGCCAGTGTGGTTCAGTGGCTGAGTGTTGACCTATGAACCAGGAGGTCACAGTTCAATTCCCGGTCACGGGATGGAGCTCGGGCTGCAGGCTCGATCCCCAGTGTGGGGCATGCAGGAGGCAGCTGATCAATGATTATCTCTCTCATTATTGATGTTTCTATCTCTCTCTCTCCCTCTCCCTTCCTCTCTAAAATCAACAAAAATACACCTTTTTAAAAAGAGAGAGACTACTAGCTACTAAGTTTCAAATGTTCAAGCCCATTAAAAAAACTTTGAAGGATAGAGAACACTCAGATGTAGATATTATGATTTAAGAAGTAAAATGGAGAGGAAATTTTCTCTTATAACCAGTAAAAGAATACCAGGCTAAGAGAGGAGACAGAAGCCACAGGGACCCAGTGCCATCAGCCTGAACTAGCATCCTGGAAGTGCCACTGAAGCTCAGGTGAGCCCTTGAGTTTGCTGATAGTGTGATGCACAGAGGCACATATAGGGCCATCCACCTTTTTTTCAGTAAGATTAGTATGTGTGTCTGTATGCCAAGTACTGTTTCAAACATTGGTAATAAAGGAATAGACCAAAACAGCATCCAAATCTTTTCCTCTCGCGGATCTTAAATCATGCGGTGTAAATAGGAGTGTGGGGAAACACGTGAATGGATTGCCCAGTGGTGACAGGGCTACAGAAAAGGATTTAGAAAGAAAAGAAGGCTAAAGAGGGTAGCTAGAGGTGCTGGGAAATACAAAACTTTATGTGGTGATATGGGGAGTCCACAATGAGAAAGTGATTTTTGAGCATGTTCCAGAAGGATGTAAGGGAAGAAGCCAAGTAAATTTGGGGGAACATGAGTTGCCCACGTAAAAAATAAACAAACAAACAAACAATAACAAAAAACAGTATATATCAACAATTCTCATTTGTCTGCAGATGAGTAACAAAAAGCCTGACAGATAATCCTAATATGTATTCAGGGTTGAGAAAACAGCGTGCATTAAGAGAAAAGGATGCCCAGTTATTGCCATTGAGGAAAGAGCTGTTTCATCCTCAAGTCTCTTTATATCCATATGCTCAGGATATGCACTACAACATTGGGGTGCTGAAATGAGAAGCAGGTGAGGTTCCTGACTGATTAGGGAATGAGTATATGTGGGACCAGTTTCCAATGCCTGGCAAAACGAAACCTTCACTCAGAAGTGTTAAATCAAGATAGTTGCCTCCAAGGTGCGAAGACCTTGTTCATAATGGAAACTTCCCTTTGGCGAGACAGGACATTTTGGGTGAGAGGAAAGAAAGCTGCAGCAGACTATCAGGAACCCCGGAGCTCCAAGAACTGCTCAGACCAATGAAGACTCAAAACAAAACAAAACTATTTAGACTGGCAGCCAATGTGTCTCTGAGGAACCCAAGACCTATGTTTTACATGGTGTCTCCCAGTCAATGGTCATAATTATACTCAAGCTTACCGTAAAGCAGTGCAGGTGCACTGTGAGATCTTAAGTGTGAAACTATGACTTTAGTAGCCTGTAAAATAAGGGCACAGGCTTCGAGATTGATTATTTGTGGGCAACCCAAAGAATCAAACCTATGCATTATGCTAGAGCTGAGTAGAGTTTAAAGCAGCTCTGGGATGTCCAAATGGAGGTGTCCAGTCAGTAAATGGAACTTTGGGATCTGGAGTTCAAGAGGAAAATCAGGGAAGGTGGTAAACATTGGGGAATTATCCACACACAGAAAAGTAATGTTCATACATGGCATGCATACATTGAAAAGAGGAATGGGCTGAATGAAATCCCAGAACAACACTAAATGTTAAGAGCGAGGCAAAGGAAAGGGTTCATGCAGGAGAATGGAAAGGAACATAGGTGGCTAGAGAGTTACAAGAAATATCACACGGCTTTTAATGTGACCTACAGTGTAGGTTAGCTGCACTCCAAGTACCTATCAGGAAATATAAGTGCCAATTCCTTGGTGCTCTGCTGAAAATACACCCTTTTTGATATAACCTTAAGGTATGCAGTTTATCCATTTTATATAATCTATCCCTGGATCGCATCAGAACAACTGAGGTTGCAAATAGAAAGTGCTTTATTTCAGTCTACTTAGAATGGTTGTATTGAAATACCTTTGGCAGCAGTAATTATGGGATGCTACAAGATGTAGCTTTATTAAACTTTTCCTGTATTTTCCATAAGGTTGCAGTGTTCAATACATAATAGTTTTCTGTGTGAAGATTGGTGCTAAGATCGTCTCCTTGCCCACTGTGCTGGGAGTTGTAAAGCTCTACCTCAGTACATTATCTGTTCTTTCAGGCTGTTATCTTTTGTTTAACTGAAGAAAACCTGATCTTTTTTATTGGCTGAAAGAGGAAAACCAGTGGCATAACTTTAAATTACAGCAATTTAGTTTATTATTTATATTTAGTCCTCATCTGGCTTCTTTTAACCCATTCTACTCTCTTTTTTCTTCTTCTCTGTCATCTCAGCAAATTATATTTTGTTGTGTATTGCCTGTATGAAAGTCAAATTAAAGTCTGCCAAATATCTGTTTCTCCACTCAGATCTATCATTTATCCTCTCCCACTTTTTAAAAATATGTTTTTATTGATTTCATAGAGGAAGGGAGAGGAAGAGAGAGATAGAAATCAGTGATGAGAAAGAACCATTAATTGGCTGCCTCCTGCATGCCCCCACACTGGGGATGGAACCAGTAACCCAGCCAGGAATCGAACCATGACCTCCTGGTTCATAGGTCGATGCTCAACCACTGAGCCCTGCCAGTCAGACTATACTCTCCCACTTAAAACTCTGTCTTAGGAAACTGAACTTTAGGATAACATAGCCTGACTTACCTTCCTTTTAGCTTTAGTTGTGGCTAATGAGAGGTGCAGCATGGATAGCATAAGACGGAACGATGCTGAGTTTGAGATATTGTCTCATTATTTGCCTGCTGTGCTGGGGTTCAGTGGTGGCTGCATCCTTCTGAAAGTCATAGATCCTATCATGTTACTCCCACCCATGGCTGTAGAAGTCTCCCCTTTAAGGTTACAGAACCCCTCTTTTTTTCATCTCAAACCTGGTGTGTCATTGCCTTCCTGATATTGCTCTTAACCTGGTGTTTACTTACCCTTGTTTGTTTGCGTAATCCTATCCAAACTTAAATAAAGATTAGTTCAATATATGTCTTCTATTAATGCTTTCAATGTATCTTGTTTCCTGCTGAGATAGTGACTGTTGAAGTGTTCATACATTTTTAAATTATGTTTTTCTATATTTCATCATCCTGAACTTTAAGGATACCATCATCTGACTCACATTCCCTCTGGCTTTAGCTTAGTTTGGCTAATGGGAGGCGTAGCATGGACATCATAAGACTGAAAGATGCTGAGTGTGAGATATTAGCTCATTATTTGCCTGCTGTGCTGGGGTTCCGTAGTGGCTGCATTCTTCTCCAAAGACATGTATGCATGTGTATATGCACATGTATGTGTAAGCGAACTAAATGGATTGTTTCTAATATGTGCCAAGATCCTAAAACCCAGAGTAAAAGAAATCATTAAGTGAAACTTTTCTTAATATCTTTAACTAGTCTCATTTCTTTCTTTGCAAAGTCACTTAGAGAAATGAAAACTAACTTGTTATAACCAACTTCCATATTGGACCCCAATCATCCCTGCTTCTCTGGTAGTCACACCCTTGTGCAGTCCCTTTCAACATTGTATCAAGTTTGGTCTGTGTGACCTGAAGCATATGGCGAAAGTATGTAAGACATACAGAAAACAAATCAACCCAGACATCTGTGGCAGATCAATATGAGACAAGGGCTCCAAGTCCATTCAGTGCTGAAACAACAATATCTCCTACAAGTTGTGCGAGGACAACTGAGTATCTACATGCAAAAGAGTGGAGTTGATATAAAATCTAACTCAAAATGGATCAATGAGCTAAATATGAGCGCTAACCATAAATTTCTTAAAAACCATAAATTTCTTAAAAGAGAACATAGGTGCAAATATTCATGACATGGATTTGAAAATAGATTTTTACATATGACACCAAAAGCATGAACAACTGAAGAAAAAAATAGATAAATTGGAATTCATCAAAAAATTATGACATTACAATGAAAGCGAAAAGACAGCTTACAGAAGGCAGCAACCCAAATGATGAGAGAGAATCATTGATCGGCTGCCTCCTGCATACCCCCTACTGAGGATCAAAACCACAACCAGAGCATGTACCCTGACCTGGAATCAAACCATGACCTCCTGGTTCATAGGTCAACACACAACCACTGAGCAACACTGGCCAGGCAAAATGTTAAATTTTTTGCCATATATATCTTATCACAGTGAAAAATATATTTTAAAAAACAACCTGTTAAGTAAAGAAGGTCCACTTCACTAGCCAAGGTAATTTAGTAAATTAATCTATAAATGACAAATGTCACATTCAAACTGAGTGCATATATATTATTATTTCTAGCCCAGAGATGACAAATAGATTATATAATACAAACAACGCAAATGGAGGCAAATAGCTTATTGACACATGCTATCCCCATATCTTTTCTCAGTCTGAGATGTCTATGCTTTAAGAAAACCGCATTTTTTTTAATTTTTTTTTTTTTTGCTAAAAGTATTACAAAGGGTATTACATATGTGTCCTTTTTTTTCCCCCTGCCCTTGACAATCCCCTGCCCTCCCTTTCCCCCCAGTGTCTTATGTCCATTAGTTATGCTTATATGTATGCATACAAGTCCTTCGGTTGATCTCTTACTCCCCTCCCTCCTGCCCCCCAAATAGTGATAATATGTCACATTTCAGATTAGGTTATACAAAGACTACTCTCACATTCTCTCTCTCTCTCTCTCTCTCTCTCTCTCTCTCTCTCTCTCTCTGTCTCTCTCTCTCTCATCACCCACTTTTGGGGAAAGCAACCCCATGTCCTCAGAACACCCAAGGCAGCCTGTGGAAGGAAAAGCCAGATGTCAGGACACTGAGGCACTGACCACCAGCCAGTATCAGCCACCAGACAAGAGAGTCAGGGTGCCTCCAGGTGATGCAGTCTCAGCTGAGATTTTTCCGGGAACCTCCTAACTCTGAGCCAGAAGGATACAGATACGCTAGACTTGGACTTGAAACCCTCAGAATCTATATGAGATAATAAATATTTGTTGCTTTAGGCTATTAATTTGTACCAACAGATAACTAGTAACTTATACCTTACCCACAACTTCAGATTTAATGTTTGCCTACCAAAGAAACAATCTTTTGGTGTTAGAAAAGTGAGATCACTTATTCGAAGACCAAAGTGAAAAGGTTTCATTGAAATTGTGTTTATTATTTCTCAAGAGGAGGAAAATAATATTTTCATATATTTTCTGCCCATTGTTTCCGTGAATAAGGGACATTCAAAAAGTCTCATTATCCAGGACTCAAAATCTAAGTGAAAAACATGAATTTTCCTTCTTCACTCACATTTTATAGGCTTGTGAAGCTAATTGAAATGTAAAACACTGTAATGGGTTTCCAGCAACTGTTTGGTTGCTGCAAAGATCTGTAAAGAAATAATAAAAATTTGTTCAAAGTGTTCATGCAAAATATCAGCAGCTACAACTTGAAATCTCTATCCATCAACAGAGATTTTTCACTGGATTAGCAGGTACACACCCTAATTACAGTGCAATTTATGATGATGGTTTATAATTTATGGAAAAACTGTTACTTTATTTCAGAGTCATATTAATAGTTTAAATTTTAATGGGGCAAAAACTGTTAATATAACACTTAAGGGTAATAAGATTACCTCATAAATAGAATCAACTATAGAAAAATATATTTCCATGTAATGTAATAATAGTGTTTAATTAAATAATTGAAGCAATTAAGAAGTCAAAGTGAAAATGCAATTATAAAGCCCAAAAGACATATTTAATCTGCCCTCGGGTATTAGGAATAAAGATAGTTAATATACTTTGCATCTGGAAAAAATATAATATTATGAACATCATATTAAACTTCCATTTATGTGGAAACAATTAGAGTATACAAACGTTTATGAAACTTTTCAATTAATTGTTAATTGGTTTTCTGGTCCACAAAACAAAACTTGCTGGAGGAGGGGCAAAAATCCTGTTCATTTAAACAGCGTTAAGTGACAATCTAATAAAATTAAGAGTAACAAAAGGAAAGTATTACTCTTTTAGCTAAGTCATCATAGCTAGAACTGTGCTTCACTCTAAAAATAAGTTAGTTTTGATTCATTTGCATATATATGTCTAGTACACTGAGGATCATAAATGTATTTAATGAGCATGATGGTTGCAATGGAAGTAAATGCTACACTTATAAAAATACCATCAAAGAAGCATAAATGACTGCTTCTGTGTTGAAGCCTTCTTGACAAAGAACAGTGGGGATTATGTAGAAACTAACCAGTGAGAACGGGAATAAACAGCAAGAGGGTAAGAAATATGTCTGGAAAATAAAAGCAGATGATAGATTTTAGGGGTGACTGTTCTGGGGGGTAGTGAAGAGTAGAAGTTAAGGTGGAGAATGTGAATGGTGGTGACTGAGGCACTGAGAGAGGTTCTATGGGTATAATGAGTGACTGCAAAGTGGGAAGTGAGTATGCTTTGGAAATACTGCTGCAAGAGGTAGGGAAGTTAGGTGGTCAGTAGCTGAGGTGAGCAGTGGAGCATTTCCACAATAGAAGCAGTCTTTCATTCATCCTGGGAAGGATACAGGACTTTTGAGAATGACAGACACAACTTTGTAACCTCCAGGAATGAAAACTATCCAATTGAAATGGAAAATTCTGAATTTTAAATGTTATAGTTAAAATTAACCTCCGCTGTTCAAATCGCTAAAAATAACCAAGCTCATAAAGTTAATATTTCCTTGCCTTTTGTTATGCTACCCTGGAAAAAGACAGATTTGAGTGGAAGTTCATTGTGAAGGGCTTTCAGGGAGAGGCTGACATTGATTGGTAGGTTAAAGCAGGTAACTGCTGTGGGTCACTGGAGATACCCCACAGGGGACCTTTGAGAGATCATATGAAATGCGCCTTGGTGATGCCCTACCCAGGGGGTAAGAAAGCTGATTTGTTTATCCATCAAGTCCATTCATTGTCGGCCAAGGGCTGCTCTCAGGGGCATTACATCCTTAACACTTCCGGGGGAGCTTGAACAGAAACTGTGAGTGTACTGAGCTGGATACTGCCAATCCCAAGGCCTCGCTCTGTCTCAACCTCTCTCGTTGATCCCATTCCAAACCTAATAATCATCACACCTTATTCCAGTCCTGTTAGGTGCAGTCCCAGACCATCCAATCTAAGAGGGAAGGCAGTGGGGGAGGGGTAAGAGATCAACCAAAGGTTTTGTATGCATTCCTATGAGCATAACCAATGGACACAGCAGTAGGGGTAAGGGCATGTGCTGGAGAGTGGGAGAGGCTGGGGAGAGGTCAATGGGGGAAAAAGGAGACTTATGTCGTACTTTAAAGAATAAAAATTTTAAATAAATAAAATTAGCTGTGAACTGCCATTTTTTGAAAGAGCTAAGTGAGTGCCCTCCAACCATTTTGCTGGTTAGAGGTGACCAGGAGGTAAAACATACTTCGGATTAGTGCAAGCGTCTGGAAATTATTTCACGACCTAAGGAAGAGGGATTCATTGCAAAGAGCACCCTCCCTTCTCCTAGTGCACCATGAGAACCTGAATGTATTATGTTAACTACCTCCACGTAACTACATTTTGGTATGCATAACTATCACCTAAAATTTTTTGTTGAAATACATATCACCAGAAATATCTTCCAGGGAATTTAACTGACTGTCCTTGTGTGAGGTCCAGGACCCTCCAGTTCTAATAAGTGACTAAATAATTTTGATACAGATGGTCTCTGAACTACTTTTCAGGAACACTGTATAGGAAAGCAAAGATATTTACATTTTAATTAAGAATACTAAAAAGTAAACACTTTTCCTCTGTACTATTACCAATGTACATTATGAATAAAAGATCCAGAGAGAGTCAGATTCTGGAAACTCAAATATGGGAAGAAATAAAAATGTTAATATTTCAACTCAGTCCTTCACTGTGATTTTTACCTCCACCCTATCCCCACCTACGTGGGAAAATTATAGTGGATCTATTATGTGCAGCTACCACCCAGAGAGGAATTGGAAGATGCTATTTTCAATAAGACATTTAAAATTTGGCAGGAGAAGGGTGGGTGATCAGTATCCTTTAAGAGCTCCATAAATGTCATTTGAGGGATGGAAATCATAATGATAAGTAGTGGATAGAATTGAGTTCCCTAATCTCAATGAGAAAAATAGAATCTCTCAGAGGCCAGAAGCCAATGCTCCATCAGAGAAAGGGAATGTGGGGCAGAATGACATCTGTAAAGGCATTAACATTTGAGCACTCATGTTCCAACATGCTATGGAAAGGAAATGGCTCATTTTCATACAGACTAAGAGAAATTTCCTCCTACTCTTAGTCATTGAATAATTACAGATAATCAATTAATCAATCAATCATGCTAGAGACACCTTTGAGAAATATACCTAAAATAGCATTTACATTTTTTTCATTTAACAGAGAGCTTCATTTTTAAATATTAAAGTGAATCTTAATTTAACTATATGAACTATGAATTATACATATTCACGCCCCAAAAAGAATCAGAAAAAAATAGATAAAATCATCCTCAACTATTTGTTCCTAAAATTTTAATAAAAATAAGCATTAATTGTAATTTTACAACTAAGTTTCATACATTCTTATATTTTATTTCAAGGTATACTAATTTATTGAGTACTTTAGTATATATTATCATCTTTTCTCATTGCAACAGTGCATTTTTTAGAATATTAGATAAAATAATAGTAAATTTGCTTATAAGTCTAACATTAGCCAAAACAATTGTCACTAAATATAATAAACCTTACATACGAAATTTGAAGTTTACTTGTAACTTAAAAGTAATAGTTTGCTTTGACACCATGTTTATCAAAATAGTTATTAAAATGACAAGTCATTTATATAGTTAAAATAATAGTGATTTTTTAAAATATCTGACTTGCCCACTAGAGCATTTTAGTTATACTAGGAAGTAGAATAAGTTAATTGACCTGTTAAGAATTGACCTTTTCTTATTTATAGGACTGTAGGAACAAATAAATTAATGAGAAGAGATGTATAATTTTTATAATTTAAATGTCTTGACTAGATTGAAAAAGTCATGCTTCTAAGAAGCGAACTAGAGAATTGTCTCCTTCCCTGTAAACAATTATTACATTTTTTCCTAACAACATATCATAAATATCCAAACAAGTCACTATGAATGAATAAAAATCATATTTTAATATTGCATAATATCTTGTAGTATGAATGAGTTATAATTTTACCCAATGATTTCTCTACTGTTGCAATTTGGAATGTTTCAACATTTTTACTATTAAAAATAATAGTATAATAAATATCCATGTTGTTACGGGCTGAAGTGCATCTTCCCAAAATGCATATCTTAAAGTCCTAAACAACAGACACTCAGAATTCAGTTGTATTTGGGGGTGGCTTTTTATATTTAAAAAAAATATTTGTATTGATTTCAGAGAAGAAGGGAGAGGGAGAGAGAGATAGAAACCTCAATGATGAGAAAGAATCATTGACTGGCTTCTTCCTGCATGCCTCTCAATGGAAACTGAGCCCACAACCCGGGCATGAGCCCAGGAATCAAATTGTGACCTGGTTCACTCTACCACTGAGCCATACCTATTGGACGGAGGGTGCCACCTTAAAGGAGTAATTAAGTTAAAGGAGGTTTTAGGGTGGGGCCTAATCCAATTGGACTGGTGTTCTAATAAGGAGAGATTAGGACACACCCATGTACACAAGGAAGACCATGCGAAGACACAGGAAATACAGCCATAGGCAAGGAGAGAAGCCTCAGAAGAAACCAATACTGCTTATACCTTGAACCCAGACTTCTAGCCTCCTGGATCCTAACAAAATAAATTTCAGTTGTTTAAGTCACCTAGTCTGTAGTACTTTGTTGTAACAGCCCTAGCAAACTAATACAAAAATATAAAATGTTTAAGAAATATGCATTTATTATTTTAATGTATTGATCTTTATGTAAAGAAGAGTTCCAATAGTAGAGTATTTGAGTTAGAGGATAGATGATAGATGATAGATAGATAGATAGATAGATAGATAATAGATAAAGATTATATATTTACTTTCAACAGGCATTTCTACATATTTATAAAATGTTCATAATAATATATAATGCAAGCAAAGTTTTGTTTTGTCAAAGTTTTTTCTTTTTAAAAATTTCTATGAGTTTTATTATTACACATTGATACATAATTGTTATATATGTATATATGTATATATACATATATACATATATAACACATGTATATTCCATCAATATGTATTAATATATATTGAGATTTTTTCCAATTACTACTGGTGACAATGAACATTTTTATATTTGCTAGACATTTGGATTTATTTTCTTGTTTAATTTAGACCCTTTGAATAATTCCTCTTGGTTAGTATTGGCTTTGCTTGCTTTTCATTGTTTTCCCTTCTTGAAAAAGAAACGGAGAGGAAATCAGGACCAGAAGCTGTAAAATAGGAGCCCAGGAGACATATCAATAGAGAGCATCAGGGCAGTGAGTGTATCTTTTTCTTTGTTCCATACAGAGACGAAAGTTGTTACTAGGTTCTCAATGTAAATAAATGTGATGCCATGTGTTAAAATCACACTAGTATATGTTTCTTGGATCTTAGATCCCTTCTTTATAAAAAACATTCAAGAATGACTTTAAAAGTACCATGGGCTTTTAAATTCTATGAGTCATAGAGTTGAGTATATTGTGTGGTAGAAGATTAGTTTTGTGCAGTAATAATAAGTAGGTAATTTACTATTAAATTTTTCAGTGGTAATGTATAATTTTTCAGAGCAATAACTACAACATTATTTATGTAGGTTTAATATGCAAAATGGTAATTTGTGTTTTGAATTATCACCTAGAAAAATTAAGCTACAATCTAATGGTTTGCACTGACATTTAATTCCACAATAACGGATTATAGCATTATATCCCATTATATTTTGGAACCCATTATAGCTTTATAGTATTATAAATAATTTATCCTTTTTCCCACTGGTTCTTACCTTATATAAATATTCTATAGCATGCTTGTATTGCATCTATTCTTTTCATGTTAACATAATTTATCTCACTTTACATATTAAGTACCTTATTATATTCTTAAAAATTCAACTGCTATATTAATTTAACATTATTCATGAAATGTCTCCACATTCTTTTCTTTTTAACTTATAGAGGGCATACCACTTAATGTATTCATATTACACACAAATTGATAGGTGGCAGCTCCATGGTCATTGAAACTTAATAAATACAAAATGAATGCCTGAAAATTATTATGGCATTAATTTAATTACATCTTGATTTTAACTAGAGTATTAAAAATAATGTTATTTTGACATTTTAATAATTTGATACGTTTTCATTAAACTCTGATCTAATTGAATTATACTACTATAGTGTATATATTGAAAAAAGAACAGCCCCATGATCCTGTTCTGAAATAATCTGTGTTATAGATTTCCTAGTTCATTTCCATGAAAAAATTATCTACCTAAGCTTTAGAGTGAAAATAGAGTTTTTAAGGTTAATTCTACTTTGGCTACTTTTACAATAAAGCCACACACTATTTGATGATCCCAAAGAATCATAATAACATATGTAATATATTTTACTTTATCATCAACTATTATTGATTAAATGAATAATTTTATTAAATATTTAAATTATTTCATATCAGCATTATTTTTATAGTCCTTTTGTTGTAGTGATAAATATTGCACTAGTCTTTATATCTATTCAGGAGTATCTTATGTAAGATTTAGATATACAATTCAGAGTTAAAAAGCTCAGTAATCAGTAGTTTTCAAAAGATATATTTAATAATAGATAATACAGTGATAGTTAATATATATGCAATATGTATTTTAATTTGGAAAAACTGAAAATTAATTTTATATAAAACTCCTAAATATTTGTAATTTTTTAGAAAGTTATAAAGTTATTAATATATATATGATATAAATGAGGATCTGTTTTAATAACTCAACATCATAAAATGAGAAAACACATTTTTAGTTTTCAATGGAATATCCTAATTATTTTTAAAAAGTAAATATTTAAAATTCTCTGATGTCAATGAAGTAAGCTCATCATATATATGCAAATAACAAAATCCATAACCACTTGAGAAAAATGTCATTAAATAATTGGCTCTTACCAGAGGGAAGGGAACAGTTAAGGGTAAGGGGTTTCAAATATATGGTGACAGAAAAAGATTTGACTTTGGGCAGTAGGCACACAATGAAATATACAGATGATGTATATATATATTTATACACCTGAAACCTATATAATTTTATTAACCAATGTCATCCAATAAAAAAAATAAAGTTAGGTAAGCCAAAAATATAAATTCATGCATTTGAAAAGAAAGTCAAAATTTCAAAAACGTTGTTTTGAAAACAATGATGAAATTTAAATATATATATATTGATTGGGCAATATTGCAAAAGTGTATAATTAATCTGATAAAATATTGTCATTTTTAATAATAAAGGAAAATATAATAATGATTAATTTAAGAAAATGAATATGAAAGAAATATAGTATTTCTGATTAATACATTGTGGCTAATAGTAATAGGACTGGTGTTGCTCAGTGGTTGAGTGTCGAACTATGAACCAGGAGGTCGTAGTTCGATGCCCAGGTTGCAGCCTGGATCCCCAGTAGGAAATGTGCAGGAGGCAGCTGATCGATGTTTCACTCTCACATTGATGTCTCTCTCTCCCTCCCTCTTTCTCTCTCTCCCTCTCCCTTTCCTCTCTATTTAAAATTGAATAAAAAAATCTTAAAAAAAAAATCCTTGGATCATGAAAGAAAGAGGCTCATCAACATCCCCAGGAAAGATTGTTGAGAACTTCTGCAGCAATGCCTTTGGAAAACATTCACATGGGTGATGGGAAAGGCAGTCTTAGGTGCACAATATTCTGACTCCTATTCAGCCTTGAACTTGTAACATTTCTTTACATAGACATAAAGCCCTCCCAGCCTATGCTGGACTTATAGCCTTTTGAGGGAATATCTTATACTGTTTCAGATTTAATGTATAATCCTTTGTTCTGCTTCAGCTTGTGGGTCTTATGGCACCTGGTCAACCCACCACTATATCTGCTCCTGGCAGGGAGAAAATGAGGTCCTGATGGGGGGCGGGGAGGCATTTAGATCATGGCCTTGCTTTGACCAGGGGATGAGACCCACTGGTCGGGGGGACCAACGCCCGCTGCTGAAGCTGATCATGCTCTGTCTGTTTTCTATGTGAGTGGTGTTTTCCATCCAGCGCCTGTGTGAATGGGTTGACATCCGAGACTGCTGCCGCTGGAGCAGAGGGACTCTTCCTCTGGCGGAAGTCATAGATGTCACCTGCTGGACCACAGAACACACATATTTTAAGACTAAGGGCCACTTTCAAAAGGACCATCTACATATAAAGTCTTAAAGTCTACCTCCATGTGCTTCTGTTTCTACTCCGATTATGTTTGTTAATTATTGTAAAATTATTGTCAAAATTTTTTCTATTTTAGGCCATCTATCCTAAAAAAAAGGAGGAGGATGAAATAAACAGCTAAGTGTTCTCCCTACTGAGAATATTTCCTGCCTTTAATCACTTTCTGGGTCAGCCTTTAGTGGGTTAAAGTCCACTTTCAGCTCATAGCATCCTATTTGGGCAAGCTATCTATAACATAGATTCTTATTAACCTTCAAAAGAAAATATGTGATTTTCTATAATGGGAAAAATCCATCCCTTCTAAACCACTCATACACTTTGCTATCCCTACAGACATTTCCTAATAACACCTATCATAGATGCACATTTACATTTGGCTATGTATTCCTTTTAGAGGTTCCTATGTTTTCCAGTATAAGGTTCCTCAGGGCAGGGATGGACTTAACTTATTTCATCATGAACTCTCTTGCACAAAAGACTTAGTAGGGACCATCACACATTTTATAAGCCTACTAGAGGCCCATTGCAGGAAGATTCCTGCAAGAATAGGGCTTCCTCGGGCCTATTCCTGCAAGAATGGGGCTTCCTGAGGCTGAAGCAAAGCGGAGAAGGCTCCTCTCCCTCCCTTCTCCACTACTTCAGTCCCTCCCTTCTCTGCCACTTCACTCTCTTCTGCAGCGCTTGGCTTCCTTCTATGTTGTCTTCAGTCTTTGTTCCCTGCCTGTGTATGCAAATTAACTGCCATCTTTGTTGGGTTAATTTGCATATCACTCTGATTGGCTGGTGGGCATAGTGGAGGATGGTCAATTTGCATGTTTCTCTTTTATTAATGTAGATGAAAAAGTCATGAATATGCTAAGCATTACCAGAAAGCAAATGATAGTATACATGGAGAAAAATATTCATTGTTTTTTCCTTAACATTTTTTTAAGTCTATAGAATAGTCTAACCTGAAAATTGAAAAGAGCTGTAACACACCCAACTTTTACCCTTCCTATACTCATGCACCTTTTCATCAACAGAGTCTTAATTTTGTACAAGGACTTTTCACAAGAGAATGTCTTTAATGACAGGGTTTGATTTATTTTATATATATATATATAAACTTTAATATACTTTTAGATTTACATTAAAATTACAAATATACCCATAAATCTTGTACCCAATTTTTCCAATTATAAACATTTTATTCTACTATGGTACACTTGCTTATATTTAATATTTTAAAACTAGTCATATAGACCTGGCATATGAATAAAGTTAGTCACCCTTTTCTTTCGCTCTCTCCATATATCTCAGGTTTCTCATCATAAACTGAAACCTAAAAAGAAATAGAATAGTATTCATTTGACCAACATCTGTGGATAGTCAACATTTTCTATTTTTAAATTTGTCTTAAACTAAATGTAACTATTTAGTAATAGTTACCAATAGAAAATTATAGTAGCTTTTAGTTAAAAAAACTTGAAATGGGGAATGCAGAGGATTTAATTAAAAATACTATTCTGTATCTCTGATTATTTATCACTCTTCAGAAATGGTTCACTCAGAGTAGAAACAGAAACGTATAAAATAACAGCAGCAGGACACTGATCATAAACAGGCAGGCAACAACTATGAGCATGCCTATTTACTCAGTATGAATTTTACATTATTTTTATAAGAAAGATTATTCAAGGACAATCACTCTTCATCTCTATGGGGTGAATCACAAACTCTCAAAATTGGATGATATTTAATAAAATAAATATACTCCCTTCCTGCCTAAAATTCCTCCCCTCAAGTGATGCCATCCAAATGGTTTTAAGGGTTTTTGTTATTTGTCCCCCCAGAGTTCATCTGTCCTTGAGTTTAGCTGGCACAAATGGCATTGAGTCTTTGTTCTCTATTTTCCCAGGCCAGAGTGATTTGAGCTATGTATTCTCTGGTTAGGGAGGAGAGTATAAACCACTTGTTCTCAAGTGTCCTTGGTTTGGGAAGATAAGGTCTTGTGATTCACAAACTAGATGCAAGCTGCCCATAGTGTTTGGCCTTATTTAATTTTCTTGTCTCAGAGTCCCCATTTCATTTGCCCAGGAATTTTCCTAGCTTCTTACTATACTGCAACAGTTTCAGTTACGTAAGATGAGTAAGTTTTGGTGATCCAATGTATAGATGGTGACTGTAGGTAACACTGCTGTGCTGTACACTTGAAATTTGCCAACAGGGCAGATCCTAAGTTTTCTCAGCACACTCACACACAAAAGCTAAAATTGCAAGGTGATTAACATGTTAATTAGCTTGATTGTGGAGTGTTTCACATATATTATATCACCAAGTAGTACACCCTTAAATACATACAATAACATATTGTTTTCTATTTAATGACACTATTTAAAATCAGATGATTGCACACACATTTGATAAAGCATCCATATGTAAGATACTCAAAGAACTTTAACAAATCGAGTAGCAAAATGCAGAAAACATAAAAATCGGCAAAATACTTAGAATGGCATTTTCACTTCTACCAACAAGCAAAATAGAGACAGACTCATAGATGAAGAGCAGACTGAGAGCTGGGTTGGGGGGTTGAAGGGCTGGGTTGGGGGTGGAGGATTGAACAAATAAGCAGAAAAAAAGATTTTTAAAAAAACCTAATGGAAATGGACAATAGTGTGGTGATTGCAGGGGGGGTAGTAGGTGGAGGAGGGTATAAGGGGAGGATGGAAGGAGACTTGACTCGGAGTGGTGAACACACAATACAATGTACTGATGATGTGTTGTGGAATTTTGCACCTGAAACCTGAGTAATTTTCTTAACCAGTTTCCCCCCAAAAAAATTCAATAATAATAAGAAAAGAAATCTTAGAATGACATTTTAAAGAAGAGGTTTTAAGGTGTCAGTAGACACATGAAAAGGCATGAGGGGAAACTAAGTTAAACTAGCAATATGGTACATACTATAATGCACGTTCTATTAATGACAAATCAGACAATAATATTAAGTGCTGGTGAGAATATGTAACAGGTATAACCTATACTTTGCTGCTGAGAGTATACATTTTTACAACCAGTTTGGAAATCTTTTTTGGCAATACCTACTCTAGCCAAATATATACAAGACTGCAAGTCAGAAATTTAACTCCTATGTGTATATCAGATGAAATACCTGAAATAATATAATCATATATTACAAAATTTGACAAAAATTTTCACAGAACAATTCTTATTACTCCCAATGTAGAAACAACCCAAATGTTTACCAACATTAAAATCATTAAAATTGTTAGTATGTTAATAAAATAGTATACTATATAACAAAATGAAAAATATTACTACCTGAAATAATATAACATAGGTAAATTTTATAAAATAAGATGTAGCTAATGACACCAGACACAAAGTAGTGACATATATATTATGTTCAATATATATCATAAGTAGTGATCATTATTTGTATATCTCTATATGTACTCACACATGCAGATACAAACATTCACATAGATGCAACATGCATATACACGGAGTTTAAAAATAAACAATTAGAGAAATATATGGTGTCAGAAGTGAAATAGTGGTTATTTATTGGATAGGATAATGACTAGAATGATACACAAGGGGTGTTTCTTGAATGTTTGCATATGAAAAATTTCACTATATCATGTAACTAAACATTTTATATAAAATGTAATAAAATGTTATGACCACATATATCCATGACAGCACAACATAAAGCTAATATTTTTGATAAAGGAAAGTAAATTTATACTGTAAAAATATATCCTAATTCTCATAAGAGTAGAATAGATATCTTTGCCAAATCATATTGGAAATTAAGGCTCATAGTATTTTTCAAATTCTAGGAAAAGGCTTGTATGAAAAAAATAGAGGCTAGAATTATAACCACAGAGTTAAATTATAGAAACCATGTCAATTACAAAATAAGCAATGGCATTCTAACTATCAAAGCTGTCCAGAAATTGATTGGAATGTTTCTTAGATTCATGAGGTCCACCATCATCACATTTACTGAAATAGGATTGATTTTCCTTTTTAAGGGTTATTTATTCAGTCATTTATTTTGTTTTGTTTTCCCTCAACAATTACTTGCTGAGAAATTGTTACTGTTATATATTTTTTCTAGGACTATCTTGTAGACTGCATTTTTGGCACAGATGTAGGTTAAATAATACATTTTGATATCCATTTTAATTCATGAATCAATGATAATCAAACTACAGTGTGATATATCACAGTAGTTAAAGTCACATGCTATGAATTCAAACTTCCAAGGTTTGAAAATTCTTTCCACTGTTTACTGGCCCAGTGACCTTGGTAAAATTATTCAAGCCTTGTCTTCCTCAGTTTCCTCAACTTAAATTGTGGATAAAATGGTTTCTACTGCATAAAACTTCTGAAGATTAAACACATTTCTTAAGTAAAACCATTATGGCTATGCCTGGCTACCTGAAAGCATGAGCTGTGTTTTCAGTTTAAGTGTTATTTTTAATGTTACTCTTTTAATTCAGGCAAGTATAAATGTACAGACAAGTTTACATATTCAAAACTCTGAAGGATGATTATTTTCATATATATAAATCTACAAATGGACACATACATTTGTTCAAGTATAGCTAGATGATAGTTAAATAGGTGGCTCAATTGATGATAGATAGTTGCATGTGTCTGTGAAAGATAAATTACCTGAAGCTTAGGGACATTTTAATTATATTAACTGTATATAAAAATTATACCACATTCCCTGATATATTCAGGCATTTTGGCTGTCCCATCTCCCTCAGGGCACCACCATAGTATTATGTGTTCCAAAGTTGTTTGATACTCGGTCAACAACTTTTCTTCGTTCACAGCCAGAAGTTCTTCAATTACATTTCTCATTTCATGGGTCACTTACTTTCTTTGTTCTCATCCATGAAAGATAAACCCAACCTTTCTTATTGGATTAGAGGCAGGTAGTGTGAGTCTTAACTCTGTTATGGATGTTGGTTTGTCAGAGATGAATTTCTTCTCTTTGATACAACTTGAACAATCTATCTGGTATGTTGAAAAAAACGCTGTCTCTGTGGAAGAAGAAACCTGATTCAGACCAAAGAGGTGCTTCTCTTATTTAAAATGAAAGGCGACTATTGGAGAATGTCGAATCCACGGTCCCTTTAAGGCTGCTGGTCAATCGTCTTCTGAAGAACAGACACAGCTGAACAAAATTACAGATTGTGTAGTTGTACCACGGGCAGTTTCTTTTAGAATGAGCTTAACTGCTAAAGGTGAATAATTGAAGCCAGAAACTTTATTTTTGTTTTCTTTTGTAAGTGAAGTAAGATAAAAATAGAAATCTTATGATTTTCTAAAGGTACAAAAAAAAAGAAAGGTTAGATGTGCAGGCTTGCAAAAATGTTTGGATAAGCTAAAGTGGAGACAACTGAGATAATCTCTCTCTCTCTCTCTCTCTCTCTCTCTCTCTCTCTCTCTCTCTCTCTCCTATTACCCCCCCCCCATATCTTTTCTTTTAGGTAAAAGGTCTGTTTTATTTTCTTGGTATGATGATATAATTGAATTGCAGAGGTCATTTTAATGTTGATAAATTCAGAAATAGTATCTGTTTCTTTGACATTTATGTAGTAATTTCTTTATGAGCAATAAATATTTTAATAAAATAATGACTGAGTTTGTGGTTAATGAGTTATTTGAAGAGTAGTTCATTATTTCCAGAATTTTAAAATATGTTATAAGTGGAAATTTATATTATCAACAAACTAACTTCAAAATAAATAAGATATTAACATAACTATATGTTTCACTGGATTTCTGGAGATTAAGTGTAACTGCAAGGATTTAACACACATATGCACTTATATACAATTTCATTATTTCTCTCTGGCCTTCTAACTACCTGTCAACTGCTTTCCCAGGGCATCTTGCTGACCAGGAAGCAAATCCCTCACTCCTGTATTTTTACTTATCTCATTAATTTTTTCACATATAATCAGCATCTTGTTCTCTTAACTTTTTTGTAGATTTTTTACTTTTTTAAGTTCTTACTTTGAAAGCCTAGCTCAATATTTTTAAGTGTTATTATTTTAATACATGATTAAATGCTATGTATTTTCTTTAACTTATATAATACATTCTGTTTTAATTTTTTATGTATCAATTTTTACCTCTCCTTTGACCTATGCATTATTTAGTAGAATGCATTCAAATTTCTAAAAGCATTATATTTATTCATCCTTTATGTTTTTGCTTTCCAAGGTAATTACCTTTCTTTAGCTACAAGTTCGTTGAAATTTGATGATACTTGTTCTATGACTTGTTACATGGGTCAAACATTTATGCTTGAGAAGAATGTGTATTCCATAATATAGTAGTTCCCTATTACTGTTCTAACAAATTGTCACTAACTTAGGAATGACTTAAAACAACATGAATTTATTAGCTTACAGTTTTGGAAGTCAAAAGTACAAACTCAGTCTCACTGGGCTAATATCAAGGTGTTGGCAGGGCTGGTCACTTGTGGAACTTCTGTCACACAATCTCCTTCTCAGACGATGAATCTCCTTACTCTTTCCCTTCTGAGGCCCATTGCTATTAAATTGAGTTCACCTGTTAATACAAGATAATCTCCCCACCTCAAGATTTTAATTGAATCACATCAACACAGTTCCTGATGTGGAGGGTAATATATTTACAGGTTGTGAGGTTAGGATGTGAACATCTTTGGTGAGGGCATTATTTTACCATACATGTGTTCTCTAAATATTTATGTCAGTGACCTATATATGTCTTTAAATCAAGCCTTGAGTAAGATTTCTGGAAAACAAAGACCATGAGACCTATATACCTGACTGTACTATCTTTTTTCATGATCATAAAATATTTGCCTCTAAGTATAGTAGCCAATTATTTCAATGGAGTATATCTTTCTGTGATTTTTTAATTTTTTTTTGTTTTGTTTTGTTTTGTTTTTACTGTTTGAGAGGGCATACTCTAGTGAGTTCAAATTTGTCACCCCATGGTCACTTCTACTATCCTCCCATTTTTAGTTTGGCACTCCTAAAAGCAATACAGATACCTAAAATATATATATACATATATAGTTGTTGTTGGGAAGGCAACTGGAATAGATGTTATACTGTTAAAATAAACAAAATGAAAGTGTGGATCTTACTATCTAGGAGAGAAACACTCAAGGTGCTAATTTTGGAAATGGGAGAGGGATCCAAGACTACCTTGATTCTTTAGCAACCCATAATCTTTAAATTTCTAGCCTGACATTGATTGACTTCAAAGGAAGAGAATGAAGACAAGTTCTGACTTAACTCTCACTGACTCAGACCTCCTTCTTTAGGCTAAACACAATGACTATTATTTTAAAAACTAGTGGCTCAGCACACGAAATCACGTGCAGTAGGCCACCCGCCACTTTCATGAGAGACGGCGGGGGCCGCAATGTGCCTGCAGGAGACAGCAGGAGCTGCGCTGCTTCTGGGGGAGGCAAGAGGGAGGCACACCGCTTCTGCTGGAGTGAGCCGCCACCACCCATGAGAGCCGGGAGTGAGGGACTGAGAGGTGCTCCATGTACCTCCTGGTGACTGGTCACGCATGCAGCCCCACCCACCTGCACACGCCTTGCCATGCATGCAGCCTCCTGCTGATAGGTCATTACACATGAGGGTGTGATGACCATTTGCATATTAGCCTTTTATTATATAGTATATAAAATCCTTTTATCACTTTTAACTATGAATAACTGTTTTTACATGTGTCAGTTAATCACACAGAAAGATTGAAAAGAGAAATGTGAGCTGGAAATGTTGATTTATATAAAACTAGAAGCCCGGTGCACAAAAATTTGTGCACTCGGGGAGGGGGGGGTCCCTGAGCCCTGTCTGTGCCCTCTCGCAGTCTGGGATCCCTCGGGGAATGTCCACCTGCTAGCTTAGGCCCACTCCTCAGGGGAATGGGCCTAAGCTGGCAGTCAGACATCTCTCTGGCAGCCGGGAGCTCTTGGGGGATGTCCACTTGCCAGCGGGGATCAGGCCTAAGCTGCAGTCGGACATCCTTAGTGCTGCTGAGGAGGTGGGAGAGGCACCTGCCACCTCAGCTGTGCTGGCATCCATCAGCCTGGCTTGTGGCTGAGCAGAGCTCCCCCATGTGGGAGCGCACTGACCACCAGGGGGCAGCTCCTGCATTGAGCATCTGCCCCTGGTGGTCAGTGTGTGTCACAGTGACCAGTCATTCCCAGTCCTTCTGCTGTTAGGGTCAGTTTGCATATTACCCTGTTACTATATAGGATAGAGGCCTGGTGCATGGGTGGGGGCCGGCTGGTTTGCCCTGAAGGTGTCCCGGATCAGGGTGGGGGTCCCGCTGGGGTGCCTGGCAAGCCTGGGTGAGGGGCTGAGGGTCGTTTTGAGGCTGGCCACACCCCCTTCAGGGTGGGGTACTCCACAGGGGTGCCTGGCCAGCCTGGGTGAGGGGCTGATGGCCATTTTCAGGCTGGCCACGCCCCCCGGCAACCCAAACTCCCAGCCTCAACATTTTTTTCTGGGATTTATTTATCTTCTATAATTGAAACTTTATAGCCTTGAGCAGAGCCAAGGGCTGGCCAGGGCAGACGGGAAGTTTGGCTTCCTCCATTGCCTGGGGCAACACAAGCCTCCTGCTTGCTCCAGCTTCGTGGCCGCTGCCATCTTTGTTGGGTTAATTTGCATACTTGCTCCTGATTGGCTTGTAGGCATGGCTTGTAGGCGTGGCTTGAATGTAGCAGAGGGACAGTTAATTTGCATGTTTCTCTTTTATTATATAAGACTAGAGGCCCAGTGCACAAAAATTTGTGCACTCAGGGGGGGAGTGGGGGTCCCTCAGCCCGGCCTGTGCCCTCTCGCAGTCTGGGACCCCTCAGGGGATGACCACCTGCCGGCTTAGGCCTGCTCCCCGGGGGATTGGGCCTAAGATGGCAGTCAGACATCCCTCTGGCAGCCCAGCAGCCCTCGGGAGATGTCCACTTGCCAGCGGGGAGCAGGCCTAAACTGCAGTTGGACATCCTTAGCGCTGCTGAGGAGGCAGGAGAGGCTCCCACCACCACCGCTGTACTGGCAGCCATCAGCCTGGCTTGTGGCTGAGCAGAGCTCCTCCCATGTGAGAGTGCCCTGACCACCAGAGGGCAGCTCCTGCATTGAGCGTCTGCCCCCTGGTGGTCAGTGTGTGTCATAGTGACCAGTCATTCCCAGTCCTTCTGCTGTTAGGGTCAGTTTGCATATTACCCTGTTACTATATATATAGAATAGAGGCCTGGTGCATGGGTAGGGGCCAGCTGGTTTGCCCTGAAGGGTGTCCCGGAGAAGGGTGGGGGTCCCGCTTGGGTGCCTGGCCAGCCTGGGTGAGGGGCTGATGGCTGTTTGCAGCTGGTCACACCCCCTTCAGGGTGGTGGTCCCCACTGGGGTGCCTGGCCAGTCTGGGTGAGGGGCTGAGGGCCGTTTTCAGGCTGGCGGGTGACTGAAGCTCCCAACCTCTCCTTTTTTTCTTTTTTTTTTTTATTCTGGGATTTATTTACCTTCTATGGCTGTCACTGGAGCTGAAAACCAGCTTTAGCTCTGAGGCTCGGCTCCAGCTCTGAGGCCTCCACTGCTGAAAGCAGGTATCTGGGCTTTGTTTAGCTTCTATAATTGCAACATAGTTACTTAGAGTGCAGCTCAGAGCCCAGTAGCGGCAGGCGGGGAACTGGGGATTGTTTAACTTCTATAATTGCAACATAGCTGCTTAGAGTGCAGCTCAGAGCCCAGCAGCGGCAGGCAGGGAACCTTGGCTTCCTCCATCACTGGAGCAAGCAAGCCTCCTGTTCGCTTCAGCTGCCTGGCTGCCGGCCGCCATCTTGGTTGGCAGTTAATTTGCATATCGCCCTGTTTAGCCAATGGGAAGCGTGTCAGAGGTACGGTTAATTACCATGTTTGTCTATTATTAGATAGGATAATTGGTTGAAGAGAACCATTAGTAAGTAGAAATAATAGTGGTGTACAGAGAACAATTTGTGAAATATATTTATATGCCCCTACAGAGAGCCATTCAAGCAGATCAGAATTATTTGGTTATATTTTTATCAGAAGTCCTAATTGACAAAAGCATACAAAGAGCAATTTCTTTGTGAAATTTGTATAAGAGTTAGATAAATTTGTGAAAGAGGTTTGGCCATGTAAAGCATGACTGCTTTGCCTAAACATGTATGTGTCAATTTGAATAAGGGGAGAATGATGTATGTTCCAGTCTTTGTCCAAAGCCCAAGATCCAGGAGTGCCAGTGTCCACATGTAGGGTAAAATGACGTCTCAACTCAATTAGAGGGAGAGAATTCACACTCCTGACCCATTTTTGTTCTATTCATGCCTTAAAATGATTAGATCATGCCTTCCAGGTCTCTGGATATATAATTTTTGCTCTTGACTTGGTCCAAATGTAGTTATCTAACCAGCCATGATTCAAGAGGTAAGAAATAGTTCCCACCTATTTATGGGAGGAGCTGCAAAGTCACTTTGTAAAGGGCATGCAGACAAGGATGAGAAGAATTGTGGTCATTTTTGCCATTTACCATAATTGTAAATTTGCTTTGGAATTTAAATAAATTTGTCATAGATTCCTTGCTTTCTATTTTAATAAATTTGTGGTGGGTTCTTCTGTGTTTTTATTGTTGCTGTTGTTCTTATGTAAGTAATTATGGCCTATATAAAACAGGAAACTTATAAACACTTCTCTCTATTGGTATGAGCTCCTATTTATTTTTCTTCTTAATCCTTTTGCTTTAAAAAGACAATGTATGTAATAGGGATGATAACAGAATTTAATGACTTCATTAAATAAACACAAGTATAAATTATGTTTGAAATGACAAGTTACTTTACTGGAAGTATTTTCATTTCATAAGAATTGACTCATTTTATATTTTTATTTTTCATGTGTCAAAAGATGAAATTATTGAGAAAAAATAAATTCCTACAAGCCAGAAAAAGACACTCATATGGGCAAATGCCTGTACCTTATTATTTTTTATTGTCTTATTTAAATGTTTATAATTTTAATAATTTGTTTATGTTTGATGTTTTCAGTTATTGGTAAATTTCATGTCACCATGAAGGATAAATGCATTCTATAAATATTGGCCTGTTTTATTTAATTACATTGGGCAATCCTTCAATAATATTTTACTCTTAAAAGCTTGTAAAAACATTGTCTTAGAAATAAACAACTGAAATAAAATATTGTTGACTTTCTTTGAACAAATAAATATTTACGTCAGATTTTCTGCACTTAGCTTAAGGAATTTTCATTATAATAATGTTTCTTTTCAGCACAATTTGTCTTGTTACAAATGCATAAGCTAATATATCATGTGAAGAATTCATAATATCCATGAAGTATCATAGTTGGAATAAATATAATGGGATGCCAGAATGAAAGATTAACAGTAAAAACGATTGTTGAGCCCATCATTCATCTCATTAATATAATGAAAAAATATAAATATAATATTCCCAAAATGTTGATATACTTTAGATTGATTTATTAGAAGTACATTTTCAAATTATTATTTAAAGAACAGGCTGAAATTGTTTTACCAGCGGAGTGACAGCTATAATAGAATAAACTCATTTCTTAAATATTATTGAAATGTCATGATGGGACTGTGCTTGGTTAGATGATTTAAGATATAAGAAACCCAAACCCAGAAGTACTGGATATCTGTGAAATTAACCCCTCAATGACTCAGTGTTCACCCCAGTCAAACTCTGTTATGATATCTAGAATCCTGGGCAAGAACTACATGAAATCACAAGACAGGGAGCTCTATCAGTATGAACCTAAAGACATTTTTAAAGTACCCCTTATGCTATGGGTATCAGGCATTGTCCAGGCCATGACTCTTTAACATACAAACATGAAGGGTCATGAATTCAGGACGAAGCCCTCTTGGATTCTTCCCATAGGCCATTTCACATGCTATTCTACCTATAATGCACTTCCTCCCTTGTCCTCACCTAGTTATTGATTCATCCTTAAGATGTCAACTCTGATAAATTTTGATATGAATTAACAGTTTAAAAATACTGATTACTTTATAAAACTTTAAAATAAATAACAGTTAAGTGAATGCTTTGTACATGGAAACAAAATATATTCTATATGACTGCAACATTTGATTTAATTCCTACCTTCAACAGGCAAAATTGTAAACATTTTTCAAAGTGGATTTTGACCAAATGAATGATTTTCACATGAAATGAAGTATATAAATATTTAAAGTGCCCTGGGCTTGATTCTCTTTGGAGCACCTACAGGAGGCAATATCCTCCTCCAGTGAAGGATTAATAAAAAACAAACAGCCGAAACCGGTTTGGCTCAGTGGATAGAGCGTCGGCCTGCAGACTGAAGGGTCCCAGGTTGGATTCCGGTCAAGGGCATGTACCTGGGTTGTGGGCACATCCCCAGTGGGAGATGTGCAGGAGGCAGCTGATCGATGTTTCTCTCTCATCGATGTTTCTAACTCTCTATCTCTCTCCCTTCCTCTCTGTAAAAAATCAATAAAATATATTTTAAAAAAATAAAAAACAAACAAACAAAAAACAGGATTCAAAACCACTGGACTAAACTTTTTTAAGATTCTTCTATCAATCTTTTCAAATTTATTTAGTCATTAAATACCTTCCTAAATCAATCAATGGGATGAGATGCAGTATTCAGTCTGCAAATTTTGATGCAAGTGTTAAAATTAGTGTGAAAATCAGAACATCATCTGTTAAGAGTGGAGTACAACTTGTCTCTCTTCCTCTTAAATATTTGTTTAGTTTTGGAATTTTTGCAGAGCCGATCCAATATGCAATGTTTGGATACTTTCCATAATTACATTAAATGAAGCTTTACAAAGATTGGTTTGCATATAAATTTTAGAAATTAGTAAAAAAAAAAAAAAAAAGAACTAATTGATATATTGTACTATCATTTCCCCCAGATAAGTTTTTATTTTGACATGCAATAAATTATACTACATTCATGGGATAGAAATCCAAAATAAATGTATATTCATTTCAAAATATATGTTCTTGAACTATTGAAATATTTATTCTCTTAAAATGTATTTATTTAAAAATATGGGGAAAGGAGAAAATATACATTGTGCTGTTAGACTCAGAAAAAAATGCTACATCAGTATAAAGAGTTTGATAGGCACACTAAATCTCCTATCACATCAAAAAGTACGTTTTGCTTTGTTTGCTTTTTTCTTAGGTCTCTTGCTGGTGATACTGTTGTAAAACTCTCCAAGATCTAAAAAAAGGCCTTGAATTTATTTTGCTTCAGTTGCAAATCTATTAATAGGATGGGCAGAGAATTGTAATGCTTCATTGCTTTCGGCTGATGGAGGGGAAAGCAAAGACCTGTTACTTTCCAAGTGGCATTGAAGTAAAATTACCCCAGACATCCAAATATGGAGTAAGGTAAACGCAGCCTATACTCTTTTCCTTTAGGCCTTAGAAGATGCAAATCTCTTTAAAATATGCAAATATTTAAGAAGTTTAAAATTTTGAACAATGTCAGTTGCTTCAAATAAAGGAAGAATGGTGTGACTTTGTAATTAGCATCTATAATTCATGAACTACAGTTTGTATATAAATGTGAGGTTGTTACATTAAGGCCCCAAAATGTTCACCACAGGATAAATTCTAAATTTCATAGGCTGCCATAAACTTTCCTATCATTATGTAATGACATTCAAAAATATTTTAGATATTTATTTAAATACTTATTTTAAATGTCTGGCAAATATTTCTACTTAAATACGTAAAATTTTTGTAAGTGCCAATTCATACATTATGAAGGATTTTGGATAGAACAAATGATTTGGAGATCCACATGCTAAAATAATGCCAAATTGAAAAGTCTGTATCTGAAAGGTAGTTTTATACCTATTTTGTGTGAAAATGTAATAGAGTGAATTAATTTACTCTTTATATGCAACTTTATATATAATGCATTTAATTTATTTTATAAAGATGGAATTTTTGATGTCTTCTTACTTCAAAAACTTTGACCAGCATATATTAAGTTCAGAAAAGAGAATAGTATCTGTTCGCAAAATAGTAAACTAAGAAATTTAAGTTTCCCACATGGAGGAAAATACATAGAGTGGATCATACTGGAAATAAAAAATGGTAATAAAATTACTTGAATCATGTCACCTGTCATAGGGGGACCCTGGTTATTTTTCCAGAAATAAAGATACAGCCCGGCTGGTATGGCTCAGTGGTTGAGCATTGACCCATGAACCAGGAGGTCACAGTTGGATTCCCAGTCAAGGCACATACCTGGGTTGTGGGCTCAGTCCCCAGTGTGGGACCTACAGGAGGCAGCCAATCTGCCAGCAGCCCTGCTCCTGCTGTGGCTGTTACCAAGTGCTGATGGCGCTGGCCCCGCTTGCACCTGCTGACAGCGCGGAGCGATTGGGGCTGGTGCCTTCAGCAGGTGCCAGCGGTGGCTGCTGCCCCAATTGCCCCTCAGGAGCAAGGGGAGGTGGATAAGCCCTCAAGGGCAATCAGGACCAGCGCCAGGCACTGGCAGCAGGTGCGAGAGGCAGCTGCTGGCCCTGATTGTCCCTCAGGAGCAGGGGGAGGTGGAGAAGCCCTGAGGGGTGATCAGGGCCAGCAGGAGGTCCGAGCGCCGGGCAGGACTGTGTCGCGAGGGAGCAAAGAATTTTCAGTAACCACCAGAGGCTCACCCCGATGATAGTGACTGGTACCCTGCCTTGGTCTGGCGCCCCTGCTCACCTGCTCCACCATTCTGCCAAGGCCGATGCCCGTCATATTCTGCGATCTGTCACCTGCTGCCAAAACCCACCATGTTTCACGCACACCCCCTGGTGGTTAGAGCACATCATAGCGACCAGTTCTTCGGTTGTTCCGAAGTTCAGTCTATTTGCATATTAGGGATATATATATATATATATATATATATATATATATATATATATATAACTTTCCATTACAATGAACTGTAAATCATTCCCAAATTTTATCTCGATAGAACTCTTTCAAAAATCTGAGAGTCTCCCTAAACACTCATTTCTTTTTTTAAATTTTTTTATTGATTAAGTTATTATATATGTGTCCTTATCCCCACATTACCCCCCATACCCCCCACTCATGCCCTCACCCCCCCCCGGTTGTCTGTGTCCATTGGTTAGGCCTATATGCTTGCATATAAGTCCTTTGATTGATCTCTCCCCCTTACCCCTACCCTCCCCTATCTTCCCTCTGAGGTTTGACAGTCTGATCAATGCTTCTCTGTCTCTGGATCTGTTTTTGTTCATCAGTTTATGTTGTTCATTATATTCCACAAATGAGTGAGATCATGTGGTATTTTTCTTTCTCTGATTGACTTATTACACTTAGCATAATGCGCTCCAGTTCAATCCATGCAAATGGTAAGAACTCCTTCTTTTTACCGCAGTGTAGTATTCCATTGTGTAGATGTACCATAGTTTTATAATCCACTCATCTACTGATGGGCACTTAGGCAATTTCCAAATCTTAGCTATGGTGAATTGTGCTGCTATGAACATAGGGGTGCATATATCCTTTCTAATTGGTTAAACACTAATTTCTTCAACACTCATATGTAAATCTTGGTTAAGTCTTAACAATTCAGAAATGTAATTCAGAAATGTAATCCACATCTCCATTTCTTCCAAAGTCTTGGCTGTCCAACTTATAAACACATCCAACCCACATGGCAGTATTTTTCTTCCAGTTAACTCTGTTATTCATCCTGTTTGTTTCATGTTAAGATCAAAATGATCTTTTCAAAGGGAATACATGATCTAATCCCTCCCTCTGTTTTTAACAGTTGTAATTGACTCCCATTGCTATCAGAACTAATATCAAAATTTTTATCCTTGCCACCTACACATGTTGTCCATCTCTGTAGGTTACTTCACAGATTCTGTCCCGCAGAGGCCAGTCACATAAACCCTTTTGTTTCTGCATCATCCTACTTCTATCTTTAATGTGACTTTTCCCACATTTTTTTCCCCTATTCTCTATTAACTTTGCATTGTTGTGGGGTGTTATTTTTAGTCTAATTCTTACTCATTCTTTAGAATCAATTTCTAAATTGTGATTCTGATTTCTGACCATACATAACCAGGCTAAGCTTTTGAGTTAAATTTATTCATTAACATCTACTTCCCATTTATAACATTTGTAATCCCTGCTACATTTAAATGCCATGAAGGCAAACTCAAATCATTACTACTCTATCATTAGGATTTACCATAATCTCTGTCACATTAAATTGCAAGGTATATATACTCTGACTATATATATATATATATATATATATATATATATATATATATATTCAGAACATTGAAGGATCACTGCTGTTAAGCTACAATTTTTCTATCCCTTGACCTTCATTTCACAATATGTCTATTCATATTGGCTTGGCCTATTGGATTACTCTTCTCATTCTTTCCATATTTTAATTTAAGTACCTAGTTTCTAATTAAGGTGAAGAGGATTTACAGATTTCACAGGGCTTAGCTGCAAGGTATTTTCTCAGAATCAGTGTTCTAAAATCATGGTAATAGAAGACATAAGCTTGGCTCAATATGAATAACTCAAAGCACAAAAAGGTTATGTTGCACAGCTGACTGCCCTTGCTGTAATTCATTATTAATTATCAACTACATGATATTTCATGGAAATGTGTAAAATATTTTACATAGTTAATTCTTCATTGAGTCATTCACTGTAAATTGCTTTTTTCTCATTATACCTATTTTTAAATTTATTTTTATAGGAATTATTATATTGATTACATTTAATGTATTCATTTGTTTTATTCTAAGAATTATTACATTAGTGACATTTAATATGTGTTAATATGTATATATTAACATGTATATGTTAACATAAGCATATACATATACATGCATATAATTCTGTAGAAGAAATTTAAAAAGTGAAACAGCTACTATGAAGGCTAGGTGTGTTTTAACTGTAATTTACTTCTAGAAAACTGTATCAGAGCATTTAGGCAAAGTGTGCTTCTTTTACCTGAATCCCTGACAGAACTAGGTGTTATCACTTATAAAATTGTTACCAGTTTTGTAAAAAGTTACCAACCTGACACATGTATAATGACATTTCTTTCTACTATTACTTGTATGAGTGCATGACTTGCTTGATCATCTCATTTTTAACTTAAATATTGATTATATTCCTTGAACCTTCCGTCTAAAATTATATCCCTCTGGACTTCCTATAATTTTTCACAGCTTTATTTTTTTCTTTGCACTTACAAATGTTAAAATGCTACATTTTACTCATTTACTTTGTTGTTATTTTCTCTCTAAAACATAAGCTCTGAAATCAGAAGTTTCCCTCATTTTGATAGAATTAAACATTAGAAACTAATATTGATTTGATTGGGTTTTGCATTATACATGTTTATTGATACTTGCTAGTGAAAAATTCCACAACATTGTGATATATGTTAAAAAAAAACAGGTGTCAGGAAAACAATGAGTCAAGGTGGATATCTTTTATGAAGAACTGATTAACAGCCAATTTAATTTGATTATACGTATATGGGAGTATGGCCTGCAAATAACTACAATGTAGGGTTGGTGTTATGCCAGCAACAAAGGAAAAATGGAATCATGCCCTAATGAGCAGGGAAAATACACATACACACACAATTATTCAGGCCATACATAGGTTTTGTAATCCAAGATCAAGTATGTTTTTTATAGGTAAGTACAATCCTAATCCCTTAACCTTAACTGATGTCTTTATTCAAATGAGTTTATTCTGCAACCCAAAAAATAGAGCAGAATAATGCAAGGCTGAATCACTGAACCCTACATGTGATATTGCTTCTTGTTTGGGTGTAGTCCAGTGGTGGGGAATGGTTCTAATAGCCATAAATAAAGTCTGTCTGTTTGGGCCTTTCTGATTCTACTCTTGTTGATTACATTTAAACTGAATTATGCTATTGAGCTGTCATTTCAAATGATACTCTTAAATTATATGGGTCATTTTAAATTCTGTTTTATGGCAACATAATTGTTCTAATCTTCACTCTCACCCCATATTTTCACTCACACATCTTGAGACTTCATCCAGGACCCTAGGTCTGCTAAAAGAAGTAGGTGACTTTCATGGGCTTTAAGGTTATTTTCTAGTGTAGAGGAAGATCTGAGAAAAACTCCACTGTAAAAATTAAAGATAGCAGTACCATTTTCTTAATATTTCATATTTATGGAATTATTATTTGTGTTTGGGGCAGACTGAAAATCTATTTTTATTATGCTTTCTGAGATGGCATTTTGAATGTAAGCCCCATTTTACATGGTTTATAGTTCCACTGAGTACCTATGTGGATAAACTTTATCATGCTGGTTCTTAACCTAGACTGAAATAATTCAAGAAGTTTCAAGGAAATGTTATTGTGTCGTTTTTAATTTAAGAAATTATGGGAAAATTCTTTTTGGTTGTTCAAAAACAATATACAATTCCTATTCTTGAATAATTCATAAAAACGTTTTTAAGTACAAATATCTACAATATAATTATATTCAATAAAAGACATTTAAAATTACTTATACAAAATAATAAATGGAACATAATGCATATTGACCATATTCCTCAATTCATATAATACAATTCTCTATGATCTGCCAAATCCATCAGAAGTTCTGAAATGTAGGGTTTTGTGGGAAAGACTGCGATATTAAATCAAAATGAAAAATCTTATTTGCAGGAATGGCTAACCACCTATTAAAAAGTGAGGATTTCAGTGGTTATTTAAATGCAGTCTCGGTGGTTTATGTAAGCTGTCAAATTTCCTCATTTTCCCATTTCAAATCTGTATACATAAGGCTGTCTTTTGATATCCATTTATACAAAATCAAATTTAAAAGAATAATAAAATAAAATCCATAAAGGATGAAAATGGCTAAGACTCATGTATGGCTCACTCAGCTTAACCTTTGGAATTCTCAGAAGAAATACTGATCCTTCCCAATACAGCAATTAATTTAGTGAAAATACCTACCTTACGGAGGCAGCATGATACTCATTATACAGTTAGCACGCACTGATCAATTATTGACATTATCCATTTAAGAAACAAGAAGAGAAATTTGGCCAAAAAAGGTCACTCTAACTATACAGAAATATGTAATTAGTATATTGGTCCAGGCCTCTGAATTGGCTCATTTTCAGATTTAACTTGTTTCTTTTTTTTTCTTTTCTTTTTTCTGACCCAGTATCAGAATGTAATTAGGTAGTTCAATCATGTTTTTCCTACTTAGGGGATTTACCTTCAAGATTTCAATTTTGCTTTGAAACACTGTATTGAATGGTTTTCCCTTAAAGCTCAGTAAAATTATATTTGAGAAGATTGAACAATTAGAGCCTGTCTTCATAATTCTTTCCCTTTGCCATTCAACATAACATTGCAAAGTGTATTAGTATTACTATGATAATTATTTTCATGTCAGTTTTAAGGTGATTTTTGGCTAATTCTGGCAATTTATATTCATTACCATTCATTTATGTATAAATCTTGCTTAGTGTGAACTCCCCAAAACTTTTATGAGCTGGGCAAAGTCAAGGAATTGCCCATGATTAGTATATACATTTGACCATATAGCAATCTATTCAAAGTAGAAAAAAATATATATATATACTCTTCGAATGTAGGAAACGAAGTGGCTATCGCTATGCCCTGTAATGGTGAAAGTGAGAAGGGCTGGTTTTTCCAGTTCCTCTAAGTAAGTCTCAGAGTAAGCAAAAAGATTTGAAACCTCAGCTGAAGGAATGGGCAAAAAAGTCAGCGATGGCCCTAAACATTTCTTTTTTAAAAAAATTAAATTTATTGAGGTGACATTGGTTAATAAGATATATAGGTTTCAAGTATACATTTCTATGATACATGTTCTGTATATTTGCATTGTGTGCCTACTACCCAAAGTCAAATCTTTTCTTGTCACCATATATTTGACCTCCTTTAGACTGTAGTACCCCCATGCCTCTTCCCTTTGCTAACCACCATACTCTTGTCTGTGTCTATGAGTTTTTGTTTATTTATTTTTCTTGTTTCTTCATTTGTTGCTTTCAGTTTTATATCCTATATATGAGTGAAATCATATGGTTTTAACTTTTTCTGTCTGAGTTATTTTGCTTGGCATGATATTCTCAAGGTCCATTGATGTCATAAAATGGCAGTATTTCATCTTTCCCTATGGCTGAGTAATATTCTGTGATAGGTGATTGGATAAAGAATAGATGGTGCATATATACAACTAGAAGACCAGTGCATGAATTAGTGCACAGGTGGGGTCCCTTGGCCTGGCTGGCAATTGAGGCCATCTAGCCCAGTCCCAATCAGGGCCAATAGGGGCCAGACAGCCAGGGGGAGGGACCATGAGAGGTAGGTCGGCCACAGGAAGTTGGCTGTGGGAGCACACTGACCACCAGGGGGAAGCTCCTATGTTGAGCGTCTGGCCCCTGGTGGTCAGTGTGTGTCATAGCTACCAGTCGGTCATCCGGTCATTCAGCTGTCCAGCCATCTGGTTGTCTGGTCATAATGGTCACTTAAGCTTTTATATATAAAGACTAGAGGCCCAGTGCACAAAAATATGTGCACTTGGGGGGGGTTCCTCAGCCCAGCCTGTGCCCTTTCGCAGTCTGGGACCCCTTGGGTGATGTCCACCTGCTGGATTAGGCCCGCTCCCCGGGCGGAACGGGCCTAAGCTGGCAGTCAGACATCCCTCTGGCAGCCCTGAAGCCCTCAGGGGATGACCACTTGCCAGCAGGGAACAGTGGACATCCTTAGCACTGCTGAGGAGGCAGGAGAAGCTCCCGTCACCACAGCTGTGCTGGCAGCCATCAGGCTGGCTTGTGGCTGAGCAGAGCTCCCCCTGTGGGAGTGCACTGACCACCAGGGACCAGCTCCTGCACTGAGCGTCTGCCCCTGCTGGTCAGTGTGTGTCATAGTGACCAGTCATTCGCAGTCGTTCTGTTGTTAGGGTCAATTTGCATATTACACTTTTATTATATAGGATAATTGAAACTTTGTAGCCTTGAGCAGAGCCAAGGGCCAGCCAGGGCAGGCGGGAAGCTTGGCTTCCTCCATTGCCAGGGGCAACCCAAGCCTCCTGCTTGCTCCAGCTCCATGGCTGCCATCATCTTAGTTGGGTTAATTTGCATACCTGCTCCTGATTGGCTTGTGGGCGTGGCTTGAGAGTAGCAGAGGGATGCTTAATTTGCATGTTTCTCTTTTATTATA
>NW_005871048.1:55375933-55465780 GCF_000147115.1 Myotis lucifugus | reverse complement strand
TCTGGTCTTCCGGTCATAACTGGCAACTTAGACCTTTTATATCATATATAAATATAGACCTAGGGGGCCCAGGTGCAGGAATTCGCGCCCAGCCTGGGATTTGGCCCCCCGGCCCCCATTGCCGGTCTGGGTTTGGGCCTGTAGGGAGGAAAAGTTGTTGAGAGGTTGGCCAGCGGTCCATCCCGATCGGGGTGTGATTCAGGTTTGGGCTGCCTGGAGGGAGGGCCTCCAAGAGATTTGCCAGCAGGCCCTGCCCCTGCCTGGAGTGGGGGGGCCGATTGGGGGCCAGTGGCCTGGGGGAGAGGCCATGGGTGGTTGGCTGGCAGACCCTGCCCCTGATCTGAGTGGGGGGGCCCATCGGGAGCAGGGGCAGCTGGGGGAAGGGGATGCAGGAGGTTGGCCGGCCATCCCCACTCCCTATTGGGGTGGAAGAGGCCAATCAGGGATGGGGCCAACTGGGGGGAGGGGCCGTGGGATGTTGGCTGGACGGTTCCATCCCCCAATCAGACAGGTTGGCTGGCCGCAGTGGGTGTCATAACGACTAGTCCAGTCGTCATGGTGTTCTGGTCGCTGGCTTTTTATAGATATAGATGGCCCTAAACATTTCTTTAATGTTGGTAACTACAGATCTGGCAGAGTTAAAAATCAGCATCATGGTTGCAGTAAGTATGTAAAAATAATATTATGAGACTTATTTCAAGAAATGGGTCTCTGTGAAATGGGATAAAAAAATGTCCCTTCTCATCCTAGCTGGTTTGGCTCAGTGGATAGAGCGTGGGCCTGTGGACTGAAGGGTCACAAGTTAGATTCTGGTCAAGGGCACATGCCCTGGAGTGTGGAGGAGGCAGCCGATCAATGATTCCCCCTCATCATTGAAGTTTCTATCTCTCTCTCCCTCTCCTTCCTCTCTAAAATCAATAAAAAATATATATTTAAAAAATGTCTTTTCTCAAGTAAGTCTGTTAATCACTATCCCACAAATAATTCTGAACTTTCCTTGCTTGGGAAAGTAGCTCATCTGCATTCGTGAGGAAAAGTTATTTTCTCTCAGACATAAAACGATTTGCTTTGGTAACATGAATTCACTTGTACCCTTGACTATTTAGGATGTATTGTGTTAATCTCACCTAATATAGTTGTAATATTTATATTGTTCTTCATTATTTGTTAAACATCCCTTTACTTAATTATCTTTAAACAAATAATTATTTGTTTTTATTCCCAGAAATTTGCTTAGTTTATATTTGTGTGGTTTAAATAAAATATAACCCTAAATGAGGAATATTTTTTAAAACACATTTAAACTTTATAATATGTATTATTTCTTAATATGTTTGTTTTCATTAGAGGAGACTGTTAAATGAATAGATTTCTCTTAGATGCCTATAATTGCTTGTTTAATTCCCTCTATGTGAGACTATCATAAATGCAATAGATGGCATTTTAATTTTGAAACAAACTTTTAAGCCACCCTGAGATATCAAAATTTGTCATATCATTTTCTGAAAGGGTTACATTACCTCTGCATGCTGCGTTTTAAGTTAACTCAGAGAATTTATTCATCTTACATCATGAGAAAATGTCTTTCTTCAATAATGCATTTTTATTCTTTTTAAGATCATTAATGAGATACAACACACCCACAGAATATGGACTTATCTATACCTACTTTAACTCTGTCAATTAAAAACATTTGAAGCTATGATATCATGTGTATATATATTTAAAATTGTAAAGTATTTTTGCTACCACTGTTCAAATGGTGTGATGCTTTTATACTAAAGCTTACTACATCAAATATTAGCATATCTACACCAGCTTTTCTGGGTTAGAGTTTGCACAAGGTAACTTTTTCAATCATTTTATCTCCAACTTCCCATTCATGGGTCTAGTGTGCAGCAGATACCTGGGCTTTTATATTTTTTCTCCACTCTGATTAAATAATTTGTATACTTTTTTATATACTTCAGTTTCTGTGACCTATGAAATTACTTGTTTCATAATTGACTGGTCATTTTATATTTGAATATTCTCTGCTTTTTGCTCCTTTGAATTAAACTTCATAATTATTTTTTGTCTATTAACTTGTAATGTCTTATTTCTAAGATAATTTTTGGGGTGCCTAGAATTTACAACATAAAAAATTACATTTCAACAAGAGTAATTATATTTTATATTGTTTTGCCTATGCTAGAGTCTTAATTCACTCAAGTATTATTTACCTCATTATTGCCATTGGGATTACTGTTCTCATGAATTTTAATTCTGCATTATTTACATTTTTATGGAGTTGATATTCATTACTCATGTATGTATATTTATATACTGTGTTGCTTTTTGTTTCATACTATATTTTTCTTTTTCTCAGGTGTTATTTTTCCTGCTAGAAATATAATTAAAATTTCTTTGGGTTCATTGATAAATACTGCTCATATTTTATTCACCTGAGTAAATGTTTATTGCCCTTATTTTTGGAGAAAAGTTTTGGAGGGGTTGAGAGTAGAACTTCTTATTGACATGACTTTCAGCCCTTCTTAAAATGTCCTATTGTCCTCTGTTTTTTAACATTTCTGCTCAGAAGGCAGCCTTCAGGCTTACTATTGTTCTTTTGAAGAGATAACATAATGTGCCTATATTTCTTCACCTCTGACCATTTTTATGTTTTTCTCTAATCCTGGTGTTCATTTGATGTTTTATAATGTATTCAGGTATGGTGTGCTATATATTTATCTCCTCTGGTTCTTCCAGAATTTCTTGGATCCTTGGGTTTGATTACTTTTCATCATCTTTTATTTATTTAATCATTGCTTTTACCTCATTTTCTTTTTCTACTTTATCTTGAACTTAAATTATGTGTAGTGAACCTTTCTGCTTTGTTCCACATGTCTTTTCTCTTTATATACTTTTCACAATTTTGGTTTCTTTGCTTTGATATGTATATTTACTATTGTTCTCTCTTCAATTTCACTAAACCTGTCATTGTGTCTAATATATTTTAAAATTCATTCATTAAAGACCTATAGCCTTGCCGAGTGGCTCAGTGGTTGAGTGTCAACCCATGAACCATGAGGTCATGGGTTGATTCCCAGTCAGGGCACATGCCTGGGTTGCGGTTGTGGGATTGATCCCCAGTGTGAGGTGTGCAGGAGGCAGCTGATTAATGATTCTCTCTCATCATTGATGTTTCTATTCCTGTCTCTCTCTCTCCCTTCCTCTCTGAAATCAATAAAAATATATTTTAAAAAGGACCTATGGAAGCAATGTGGACTGAAATTCCAGTGAGGAGAAACCTCAGATGAAGTACCAAGGAAATTCATGCCTTTGGGGGAGGGAGGGGGGGCACAAATGCTGATTCTTGGCTTGTGCTAAAGGCTCAGGATCCATGCTTTGCTTGTCCTAATATTGTTACAGCATAAGACAAGTGATATGTAAATTTATTTTCCCACTAAATACCAGGAAATGTGGAATATCAGGTATGTTCCTTCTACCTTAACAGCTCTTTACTAATTAGAAAGTTTAATTTGTGGGAATTAATATCTGCTCTGCTCAGATCTTATTGGCCAGTAAATTATATCTAATGTATTACACATATTAAATTAAAACATAATCAAACTTTAAAATGTTTATTCTACATTACCTTTATGCCTACCATTCTAAAATACTCAATTCACAGGACAATTTACTATCAATACTGCACATGCTGAAAAAATATAAATACAAGTTAAAAGTTTTCTATATGAATATTTTAATCTTTGGGAAAAATTGGCAAACAATTATTGTAGAGCTTAAATGCTTGAAAACAGTCCTTAAACTAACATATACCCTAGAAACAAGTGCAAGAAAGCATTGGTCTGCCTTGAAACAAAAGTGTAAAACATCTTGAACAGCATTATTTACTGTTAAGACAGGGTGGCTTAACAGATGCTGTCTATGTGGCTTTGACATTTGCTGAGATTTACCTGCATCACTAAGGCTTATGGAGAAGCAATAAACCTAAAAGACAATCCATTGAAGCAAAATAGAATTGCAACCAAAAATAAAAGTCTACTGAAATGAAGGAGAGATGTATCATTCAGTAGCAGACCCAAAGATACACCTCATGGAGTGAAAAATATATAAGACATTGTTTGAAAGTGTTAATATCTCAGTATTTATCCAGAATCATCTAATTCGATGGGTGACTTGCTGGTGGAAATGAATGTCAAAGTGTAAAAGGGATGCTGGGCTTATTCTTTCCAGTGCGCAATCCTAGGATGAGGTAGTAACTTCCCGACATCTTTCCATAGAGTTATATTTTAGTTAACCATTTGTCTTCCCTGATAACTTAATATTGAGAAAAGAATGTGCTATATCAGAGCTGCTTCACCTCACCTAAAGTAAGGATTCCCTTTGAATGTAAAAAATGCTACTATATGTACCTATTTGTATAGAATCATAGGGAAAGTACCTAATGAGAAAAGACTATTATTTCAGTACAACTATAAATTGGTGTTTTTTTAATTATGATATTTTATATGGTGTAACATTGTCAATTAATTTCATGTAAGCATATATTGAACATATTTAGTACAGAAATATGCCTATGTATATTGATGGAATGGAATAAGTGATCAATAAAGTACACTAGCTTGTTTATTAACTAGGAAGGCATTACATTATAGAATTAGGCTCAGTTTCATAAATTCCTCAATTTTATATATAAAAGTAAGTATACATTCTAAGATAATGTATCTATTTTTAAATTATAAATATAATACTCATTTAAGGATTAAAAGCTAAGACTTTAAAATTGATTATTAGAAGAACAGGAGGAAATTTATTTTCCAACTAAAACTAAATCTTAAGGATATACATTTATTGTAGCTTGGCCTTTTGTTATTGGATTGTAATAAATATAACATATATTTGGCATCAGAATAAAATCACTAACAAAGTATAATTTAGATAAAGAGTAGAAGCAGGCTGTTTGTAAATAGAGATGTTCATCTGATATGTTCTGTCATATTTTCATAGTAGGACATAGGAAAAGAGCTCAGAGTGGGTACTGTTTCAATCAGTGAGTCCATTCCTTCAAGGAATACCGAAATATGGATGCTACAGGCTTCATGACTGCAAACTTCTGCATTCTTAGTTCTCATTTGTTCTGCTTCCCAATGCATTTGGTGCATAGTAGAAATGAAATGGAGAACACAGACGGAACTTTAATAGAGGCCATCAAGTCAGGACAACAATCCTGCTAAAGATGGAAAGCATAAGTGAAAGGGGCCAAAGGCATAAACTTCCAGTTATAAAATAAATAAGTCACGGGGATGTAATGTATAGAATGGTGATTATAGTTAATAATACTGTACTGCACATTTGAAAGCTGCTAAAGTATAGGACTTAAAATGTTCTCATCACAAGAAAAAATATATAACTATGAATGGTAATGCATGTTGACTACACTTACTGATTATTTTTCAATACAGGGTGGGTAAAAATAGGTTTACAGTTGTAATACAAATACATAATACAATAATTTATAAATAATGATACAAAAATAAACCCTGGGTTACATGTACTCATAACTGTAAACCTACTTTTGAACACCCTTGTATATACAATATCAAATCATTATGGCATTTACCTGAAACTAATATAATATTGTATGTCAATGGTACCTCAATATAAAATCATAGTATAGAACTAAAAGAAAAGACACAAACTAATCGATTTGCTGAGCTGGAAGTCAATAATGCCTTTTTTTTGTTATATCAGTCACTACATCAAATTCAAAAAGCCATTTAACTCTCTGAAACTCAGTTATCCCTTACATAATGAAAAAAAATAATAATATTAGCCTCTCTAAAAAAAATTTGTGAATATACCTATGCAACACTTTCAAATCAAAGTAGGTACTTAATAAACATAGGTCATTCTTTCTTAAAAGTCCATCGTATTTTTATTCTGATAGCAATAGTTGAATTCATGTTATGATTTGAAATTTAAGTCCAGATCAAACATTATTTTATTTAAACATCTTAATATTTTTCCTTCTATTCCTCATACCTCATAAAAGTGCAAAACTCAACATTGTTTATGTCCCTAGTACAGTGCTCAGAGATTATATGAATACTGTATATAACACGTAAATATTATGTAAACACTCACAGATTGTACTCAAACAATCATAGACATATAAGGCAGGTAGGTTGCCCCACTGGTTTGGTTCAGTGGTTGAGCATCGACCTGTGAACCAAAAGGTCACAGTTTGATTCCCTATCAGAGCACATGTCCAGGTTGTGGGTTCCATCCCCACTGGGGTCCTGCAGGAGGCAGCCAATCAATGATTCTCTCCCATCATTGATGTTTCTATCTCTTTCTCTCCTTCTCCCTTCCTCTCTGAAATCAATAAAATAAAATAAAAAGACAGGTAGAAAGTAAATTTTAAAACAGTTCATCAGATAAAATTGCCATAACATAACATTATTCTCAAACAAATGCATACAAACTGTGTTTATATGTGTGTTTGCATTTGTGTATTATAGATAGATGATGATAGATGATAGATGATAGATGATAGATAGATAGATAGAAAATTGACAGATAACATACAACATACATTTTCATAAATACATGAAAAATACAAGTTGATTATTTAAACAAGTTATTTAAAATAATGTACCATATACTTATTTAGTGGTCTTGTTATTTTTTTCTTCTGTGTTTCCAAACGAATCACTTTGTGAACTTAACTAGATATTCATACTGTATCATTTGCAACTTCTCATTTGTCTTCCAATTAAGAAATAACGGGATTATAATAAATGCTTATTTTAGATTTTCCCTAAACTTCATGCTGATCAATTTCCCTTCATCTCTTTCGTTACAGCTCATTTTATTGTAAGGTTTTTATAATAATTAATCATCATAGGCTTCTATCCCTAGTAGAAAATGCATGCATTAGCTACAGTCTGTTTATTTTGCTTCCCAGTCAGCAATTACAATGCCAAAGTAAATTAAATTAAATTATATTTTGAGGTAAAAATTGATGATAATTGCTGAAATAATAGAACAGGCATATTTAAAAAATAGTCAAATAAATTGGCTCAAGACTAAGACACATTCATCATATAAAATTATTGATGAAAAATTACTGATGAAAACTAAGCAGAGTTTTCATCTATCTATATCATGTATATTTGAACTGTGTATACCTCTGGAAAAATACACTCTTAACAGTCAAAGTTCTTTGGCATAACCTTTTAAAATTCTGTTGAAGGAACGAGTTTTTATTGTAATTTTAAATAACACTTTCATATGATATTCATATGGATTCTTTCAGCTATGCCCCTCCTATAAAACCACAATCAGTAAATGGATGATTTCCTTCCTGTTAGGATATTTTAATAGTCAACTTGTTCTACCACAGGCAAATTCATATTAATGTAATGTTTCAAAAAATAATAAATAATAATCAACTGGACACTTTAGTATAAATTGTAATATATCTCATTTCCCCTTTAAGGAAGTATCGTTGGCAGATGTGCCGTTTCTAACATGTCCAAATCTCCAAGAAACATGGAGTTTGGGTTTGTGTGTGTTTTAAAATTTGTGGTCACCATGTATTCTTTGTGACCTTATTTATTAATTTTATAATAGAGATTAATTTGAAATGATTCCACATTTATTTTCATTAGTAAAGTAATTAGAATATTTAAGTGTGGTGATTAACATTTTTTTTAATTTAAAGTTTGCTTTCTTTTGAAACAACTGATGATGTTAGTCACTTATCTTAGTTAGCCATTGTTTTATGATGTGTTACCAGCTTTTGCCAATAAAGAGTATTAAATACCATGCAAGTTATTCAGCATCGGGTTACTACTTGATGAATTGTATCACAGGCTGCATTTATTACCCACAGTTCTTGTCCATGTGGTGGCAAATATATCTCACAGTTGGATACCCAAAATTAAGTCATTTAATGGATTTGTAGTTCAGTTGATTGAGGTCCACAGGTCTCCGTGCACTTCTGGAGGCCATTTTATTTCCTCTGTAATTGTCAGTCACTGTCATTTCCACTTGGTTGCAGCTCTGTGACTAGTCAGAATATAGGGCACTTACCATGGTATCGGAGCAGCGACAAATGGTGTTTAAAGGTTCCTTCACACACACACACACACACACACCTGCACACAATAGAGAAGTTTCTTTAGATTATTTTTAAAAGTCAACATTTTTTTCCCCTGATGGAATTGGAATGTGTCTGCTTATACTACATACAAAACTTCATGTTGCTTTCTATTTAATACAGAATATAGGACATCCCAGATGGAAACAAATCACAATAGAGACTAATTTTAGTAGTATCAGAATTGCAATATAGAAATCAAAACGTTACAACAGTGAAGCAAACTCTATCAAGTAAAACCACTTGCTACTTTTCTATATTAAGTTAACTTAAAGTGGTAATGGTCATTTTGAGAAAAAAAAATTACATCTACCTTCATTCTTTAAAAATTCACCTGTATATATATTTTTGACACACCACATCATTTGACTCAAAAATGATTAAGTGTTAATAGTTCAGTGCTGTTAGGAGCTTGCCAGAAAACAAGGATTTGTTCTTTATTTTTCAGTGCCAGCAGCTTTCTGATTCAAAATCACAAACACAGCATTTTTTTTTGCATTGATTCTGTGAGGACATTAGCAAATCTCAAATATATAACAGCTCTACATTATGCAGGAGTTCTGAAAAGCAGACTGAATTCCAGATGGAACTCTTAACCTGGACACTGAAATAAACTTTTAACAAGAACCTTGGAAGTTAAGTACTAACACTTACCAAATATCAACAATTCTTGGGATATTTGCCTGTGAAAATGATTATGTTAAAAATGAAAAATATGTGTAAATGTGTTAAATATATATATATATATATATACATATATATATTATGAATAGATAAAGTATATATGTATATATACATACATATGTAGTTTTTTAAGCTTAGATATATCCTTGACATTTTATAATGATATTTTATAATAAGTAAAAAATTAGAGGGCCACAGTTTTGATAGTTATAAACCACCTTTAAAAGTAAAATGTCAAATATATTTCTCTGTATAAATCAATACTCTTTAAAATGAATGATTTATTCCTAGTAATGAAGTTTCATTAAAAATATTACACAGAGAAATAATAAATTAAGTCATGAGTGACATACATATATGTATGTTATAAAACTAATATAAAAAGAAATACATTTTAAAAGTTATTTTTCTTTTTATTTAATTTATTGGGGTGACATTGGTTAATAAAATTATATCGGTTTCAGTTGTATGATTCTATAATACATCATTTGTATGTTGCGTTGTGTGTTCACCACCCCAAGTCATGTCTCTTTCCATCACCAGTAGACAATTTACAAAGAAATTAGGTGAGCTTTTGAGGTCCTAACTGATAGACAGTTGCACAATGGTATATTTACACATCTGATGTTGGTTATTATATTGTTCAATTCTGAAGGCTTACTCTTTGGCACATTAAATGTGACCAGTTCTCCTTCTGATGGTTCTACATTAGTGAAAGTTGCTATGATTCCCTAAGAATATGTTTATGTATTGCAATTAAGTCAAAATCAAAGGATAGGAGCATTACCAGCAAGAAACATCTACTTGAGCAAGATATTTGTTGAAAAAGAGGAACAAAAACAAGGCATATAAAATATTCACAAGCAAGAATCTGAGGCATTAAGTGGTCAGGGAAGAAAGTGCACTGTGACATGGATTGCTAGAAAAAAACTACCCATGGCTGTTCTGTATCTGGAAGACTAAGGTTACAGAGTAAATCGACATTAGACAGCATGAAAAGAAGCAAAAATAGTTTTAGGAAAGTAGCATAAATGAGCATTGGTATTGGGTAGCAATTGTCCATTTATGAGAACAAATTTAGAAAAAAAATCCAGGTAATAGGACAAAAAAGAAAAGTGGCATTCTTTGACAAATTTGAGTAAAATGTCAAAACAAATATTTGAACTCAGAGGGTTGATTCTTTAATTATAACTAGTGTCTACACTAGAATGAGAATAGGATGTAGCCTCAGATGGGGATTTAGTCATATGCAAAATCTCTGCATGGGAAAACTTGTGGGGTATAAATACATTGTTTGTTGTGGGTAAGGTGCTCAGATACTTAAAATAATATTTATGAAAAAGGAACTATTAACTGTGCAAAAAATAGTTTTGTGGGTTTTTTTGGTTTGTTTGTTGTGTGTGTGTGTGTGTGTGTGTGTGCGTGCGCCTTTTTATCATCTATCTAATCCAGGGTGTGGAAAAATATTTGGATTAAATTTAAACAGCTAACTTTGTCAAGGAACTGGTGCTAGAGATACTTTGGAATTTTTAAAATATTTGAGCAGAATTAAAAGATAGCATGGGTGAATTAGACTTGAGCCACAATAAACAATTAGGGACATGATGTTCTCTAAATATGGAAATCCCCATCCTTGAAGAGGACTTAGAGACTCAAAATGTCTGATGCTTCTTCTCCATAATTGAACTATTCTAATTTCAACAGGAATATTTGAGCATTTTTGGAGCTTAAGTCAAATCAGTGTAACGGAATAATATTGTATGCATTTTGAAATAAATTTTAATATATTTTAACTGAAAGGCAATATAAATGAAATGTAATGGTTTGAACTGACTACAATAAGTCTCCATTGATCACATAATACTTTGTTATTTTTTAGATTTTTATTGAATTTATTGGGGTGACACTGGTTAACAAACTTATGCAGGTTTCAGTTTTATTAGACATGAATTACTGTTAACCTCTAAAGCTCAGGTTCATGGCTGCCATTTGTTCTGTTCCTGCATTTTCTTCTATAATACACTTGCCAAAGTCAGTCAAATGGTTCTTGTTCAGATGATTTTATTTGCAAATTTTAAAATGGCAATCAGCAATAGAAACAATGTTTATTCTATTTTATAGTTCTTATTCATTATTATATAATTGCTTATATTTATATCATGTTTATGTTATATTTATGTTTCAGTCATATTGAACAAACAGTTTAAATTAAATATAATTTTCACATAGAAATCATGAAATTTATCTCTTAAACCACAAAGAATTGAATAGGTCAAACTTCAGAGGATTAATAGTATGTGTAAAAAGATAGTACAACACATAATAATAGATACATTTTGTAGAATAAAAGAGAATACAAACATATAAATATGTATAAATGCAGAAAGTTGCTATTAATTCATAGAATACCCAGAAATTTCTAAAACGGACACTTTCACCTACAAAATAATTTTTTATCTCCCCACCTTGACACCTGACATATTCTATTTAGTTGATATTTTATAATGAGATTAAGATAAAATTAAATGACAGGTCTTATTGATTTATTTATTTTGCTTCTTGCTGGTAGATGATCATAGAAAAAATAATTCCAACAAAATGAACAGAAATTAAAACCAGTATTTAAAGAAAACCAAGTCTTTATAAATATATTATTTACATAGTGCGCTAAAGTGAGTGATTTATATTTTTCCTTCAAGTGCTGTTTTTAGTCTCAGTAGTATTACTGGGGAAAAAAAGAAAAGAAAATTGCTGACAAATTTGCTCCAAAAATATAGTTCATGGAAAAATGCTAACACACCTAATAAAAAAAATTAGATCTTTCATATAGAAATCCACTATGATTTCACTATAGAGTATGAAAAATGCAATATGCCTTTTACAGTACATTTTTATATATGCACTAATGAAATGAAGTTTTATTAAATGTATTACAGTGATTGACCTGGCTGGTGTTTCTAAGTGGTTAGAGCATCAGCCTGCACACCCAAGGGATAAAGAAAGCTGGCTATAGTGGGAGGTACTTACAGGGAGGGGAGGGGGAGGTTGCCTTGTGTCTATTAATGCTGTAATCAATAAATATATTTTGTAGCCAGAGCAAAAATAACCAGTGCACACTTTTCCTTCTGAGCATCTTTGTTCATGGCTGTTCTTTTTAAAATCAAACCTTACATGACCACCGTCATCTAGGTGTTGTAACAGGGCAGGGCTTAGGAGGACATACAGGGTGTGATGTTCTCAGTGCCTCAAAATTAAAAATAATAACCTTTTTATTAGATTTAGCTGACATTTTTATGACTAGCACTGGGTGATCCGGTCTAAAATTCAGATGCCTTATTTTGCCCTGTATTCATGCAAAGCGTAGTATGGAGGCAGAAACATTTTAAAGAAAAAAAAAACATGTCTTAACCTTAGAGACGCAGTCCTGCCAGGTTGGCATTAATGAACGTCTTGCTCTGCTTCTCATTCTTTATGCTCTTATTGGCCAGGCTACGCAGGACACTCAGCTGCTTTTAATGACTTCCATTACTCCCTCTTATTTTCTAGATTAATGACATCTTGAAAGTGTTTATGGCATAAAATTTTCAAATAGCTCATGCACTGTTCATGAAAAAGGCAGTATATTTTACTTTATGTGCATATAATTTCCACCCCCTTCCCCAGCGGATTAGCTGCAACATTTGCTGCTTTATAATTTCTTAATATAGTTGAGGGGGAAAAAGGGGGGGGCACTCTCCCGGTGTGAAAGTGTAGTGACAAAGTGGTCACAGTCCACCCACTGCACCCTCAGTAACTGCCAAGGGCATTATCCGGGATGGGAAGGGGGTGTGGTGAGTCATATTTTGATCCACTACCAATTTCCTCTTTTAAAAATCTGTGATAAATGTTTCAAGTTATGAAGACCCACCGATTATAGTGAACACTGGGCCATGAAATGTCTAGAATTCAGTTCTTAGCTGGCATCAAGTGTTTCTAACCTGAGTTTCGTGAGTCACTTCTCCATGTACAAATCATAGCAGAAACATTCAGTAAAATAACATTCTAAAATTTCCAAAAATGACAATTTGCTTTAGTTAAAGTGTATTTAATGAGCAAGAAATGATATCTACAACAATATACATAATTATACATTTCTGAGTATGCCTTTTCAAATCATATATTCTGTTTCTTAGTCTCGTTTGTGGTACAAGGGACACTGATATATTAGAAGTATTTTGGATAATGAAGAACTTTTGAAGTGAGTGCAATAACTTAAAGAAGGCAGCAGTAGCCAGAGCTGGTTTGGCCAGTGGATAGAGCATCCGCCTGTGGACTGAAGGGTCCCAGGTTGGATTCTGGTCAAGTGCACATTCCCAGGTTGCAGGCTCGATCCCCAGTGGGGGGGAAGAAGGCATGCAGGAGGCAGCTGATAAATGATTCTCTCTCATCATTGATATTTCTCTCTCTCTCTCTCTCTCTCTCTCTCTCTCTCTCTCTCCCTTCTTCTCTGAAATCAATTAAAAATATATTTTAAAAAAAGAAGGCAGCAGTATAGCATCTACATAGTCAAGTCTTAAGAAACAATAGGGATGATGTCTCAGGCAGAATCTAGAGCATCATTTGTCAACTTGGTTGTAGTTCAAGGTGTAAGCTCAGCCTTAGGATCCCATTACCTCCATGTTTCTTTGGCAGCAGTTGAATGTTACACTATTGTGTTAAATCAGTGCCTGAGCGTGTGCTTCCTGCGAGTCTGATAGTGTAGAGGTCCTCTCAGAGAAGGGACTGAGGGGAGCAGGACAGGGCAGGAAAAGACGCTAAGCAAGGACGTGGTCTGTGCTAGAGGGTGGCCTCAGTCCTGTGCCACAGGACACGGTGGAGCATGGTTTGCACTAGGAGGCAGTTCACCCTTAAAGCGAGACATTACGCATGTGCCCCCAAACCTCCTTAAAGTTACTGGCTTTGAACCTTTGTGGCATCATGTTATTCCCTCTAAGGAGGTGAACAAGGTCATTTTCCATAAAAGAGGACAAGTATGAGAATTTGTCAGCCATGATTCACAGTAGCTGAAGGATGAGTGCACTGTCCTGGGGAAAGAAATCCAATTAGATTAAATGGTCTCCATTCCAGATAGGTCAGCTCGGTTGAGAAGTGTATTCTTTATAGAATAGATCATTGACCTTGGCCAATGTGCTCATTGATGTAGTGATTTATTGCCTTTGGGTCAAGGGTTCGAACACCTTTGATATTTAGTAGACAAGTAGACATGTGAAATTTAGCATGTGCCAAGAAGAATTTTGATATCAACCCTCCAAATATGTGTACTTTGCTAGTTTTCTTAATCTTAGAAAATTACATATTCTCTTTGCAAATGCATGGGACAAACACTGAGAAATCATACTTTTGTCGGATAATCCCCTTATTTAAACTATCAGTTAAGCGTTGCTTAGGTTTGTTCAGTTTATTGTGAAGTCACTGCCTCTAAGCTTCTCCCACCCTGTAGTATTTTATGTATTTGAAAACAATGACCTTGATAATCTTGTATATGAAAGGAATTCTAGGGCAGGTTTAGGGAGTCTTAGGCATAAAGAGGGTCTATGGGGGAGGAATACAAAGGCGAGGGCTTGGAGCTTCCGGAAGGCATATATTCACAGAGAATAGAAAAGTGCCACAGGATAAGGGGAGAGGAAGGCTTACATTCACAGAAGATTAAGAAAAGCCACAGAGTATCTGGAGGAAGGAGACATACATTCACAGAGGATAGAGAAATGCCGACAGATGCCAGAAAGAGGGAAACATATTTTCACAGGAGACAGAGGAATGTTGCAAGATAAGGGGGAGAGAAAGAGGGGAGCACAACGTGGATTTTTGACTTTGAAGCTGATATTCTGCAAAAGAGTGACCAATTAGAAAAGCATGGGGTCATAAAATGGGGAAGAGGTCCAATTAGAAGGGAGCATGAAGAGACAAAGAACTATAGACTTTATGAACCTTAGAAAAAGGGGCTTAGTGGGTTACCCCCTTGGAAACCCCTCCCTACATGGGAGTTTGTATTTGCTTCCAATAAATTTCCACGCTTTTATTAACAAGTCCTTTTAGTCCAAGCATTTTATTCTTCAAACTTTGTGAGGCAAGAACCTGCAAGGGAGAGCTCTGCTCCCCAAACCCCACTTTCCATATATCTCACTATCATCAATGTTAGACATGTTTGGCAGACAATAAACATTTTTTTAATTAAAAAATCTGATTTGGGAACCCTCTCAAAGATTAATTGATCCCTATATTTCATTTTTTATAAAGATACTAAAAAATGTCTACTTGTATATCAGTCTAAAGTGAATAACTGCAGAAATCAAATGCTGCTCCACATTTCCTTCACTTTCTTTATGACAGGTTTTGTTTCATCACAAAAATAAATAAATAGTGTAAACATTCCCTCTAGTGCTTAACTCTTGATCTGTAATCCTTTAATTATATAAATTCTGAAAGCACGTTGTAGTCCTTAGCTTCCTTCACTAATTAGGGAGCAATTTTCAACTTGAGACATCCCATAGGATTGGAAAAGATAAGCAGAGAGGAACTCATTAACAATCTATAATATTATGCTATGAAAACAGAAAACAGGCTTTTACGTCTCTATGGAAAGTACGTTAACAATACAATTTAATTTTTGCATTTGGTCTCTAAGCTCAAAATGAAATTCACACAGGGCTGCTCTCTTTCTGAAAACATATTCTAATATTCATACCAGGAAGTCATTCCTCATCTTAATGTTGGCACGTTTGATGCATTAACACATAGAACATGGAGCTTAGATTTCCTGCCTACCTCCTATTATGTCACTTAGTCTTCTCAGGAGATACCTGTCTTGAAAATATAGGCAAAAAAGACAAATGACGACTTCAGAAAGAGATGCACATTTGTTGTGTTTTCAACCTAAGACAGATACTGAAAATATTGACACTAAGTGAAAAACATAAAACATACCTCCTACCTATGAGCAGCACAAAGAAAAACAACACAAATTATGCAAGGGAATTTTTTTCTTTGAACATTCATATTTTAATTACAAACTTACAAAGAGGAAAGCCACCTTTGAAGTTCTTTCTGTGAAGTCATAATGTTACAAAAAGAATAAATGAAATTAAGTTGCTTGAGCAGCAGGAAATTCAATTTTAGACAGAAACTGTCAGACTGATCTCATCCATCTTTCCTCCAAGAATATCAATCACTGTTTCTCCCCTGCCTTCAGTATTACTTTCCTTACTTCCAGTGGTTTTTGCTGGCATAGTTAGCTGAATTCCATTGCTTCTGCATTACTTCTGTTTTATTCTTCAATATTTCAAGAGTTTCTGTAAGGCCAGGAAAAAAAATACTGTGTTGTGCATATTTGTACAATAAGTAGTTAAAATAAAAGTCAAGATATATATATATATATATTCATGCATTAATTTATCATTATGTAACTTTTAACTCAAAATTTAATTTTCTAAAACATGAAACATTTTTTAGCCAAGAATGAGCTTCGCTACCAATGATTTTAATTATCACTCTTCCGATAATTTATTTTTTAGTTTCCTAAATAAAGCAAATTTATTCACATAACCCTACTCCTAAACTTCTAAGTCACAATCTGTTTTTAAAAATATATTTTTATTGATTTCAGAGAGGAAGGAAGAGGGAGAGACAGATAGAAACAGCAATGATGAGAAAGGATCATTGATCAGCTGAGCCCGCAACCTGGGCATGTGCCCTGACCGGGAATCGAACCCTGACCTCCTGGTTCATAGGTCAATGCTCAACCATTGATTCATAGGTCAATGCTCAACCATTGAGTCATGCCAGCCAGGCCACAATCTATTTTTAGTCAAATGTTTACCTACATTTGTTTTGTCATACCAAGTCTGTGAGCATTGTGATGATGATTCCAACTTCCTGTGCTATCCCAGGTCCATTTCTGTATTTCATCATAAAAGAAACCAACTTATATTTTCAGTTTTCTAATATACTAGAATGATCTTTCATTAGAAGAATAGTCCATGTATTAAATATCATATAATAAGAAAACAAAGAAATGTAACAGGAATATGAGTACTTATATTTAGTCATTAAGAATCTTCACCAGTATAATAATAAACTTATGAGCCGTCTCTCGGCCGATTTTTTGCTTTGAGTTGCGAGCTAAAATTCGGGTTACGAGCCAGCTTCAGATACCCCACCGCTAGTTGGCACAGCGAACGTCACAGTGAACGCCACAACATCAGCCCAGCATCACGTGTCTCACTCGTATGATCTTTCATTAGAAGAATAGCCCATTTATTAAATATCATGTAATAAGAAAACAAAGAAATGTAAAGGCCCCACTGTACTTATATTTAGTCATTAAGAATCTTCACCAGTATAATAATAAACTTATGGACTATAGTACTAGTACATTACCTTCATATCTGACATCTTTAAGTTATATAACACTCAGATTTGCATTTTTATGAATACACAAGTGGGATAGACAGAAAAATACCGTTAAATTGTGTTGTCACTGACACCATAGAAGAAGAGAAAGTTTTAAGTAGTGATGCCTAAGTCAAAAGCTATGGAGATACCAACTGAGATATACCTAGAGTCCTGATTTTTGTGGTTTCCTTTTAGGTTCTTCTTTCTTCTCATTCTATATATTTGCTACAATATCTCAACATCTTGTGAGACTTCATTTCCCCAGGCACAGATAGAAATGACTTAATATTGGTCTTTAGAACTGATCTTTTTATTCATATTTGAATTATGTAAAGCTTAAGTCTTTTAGGACATAAAAAATTGTATGTTCTATCATGATGAGTCTCTGCTGAAAATACCCAACTAATTTTGATTTTATTATTTAAACTGTTAGGTTTTATAATTTACAATGTATTTTAAATACCACCTGTTATAAACTCCATAACTGATATATTACTTCTCAGTTAATGCAAATAAATGAAACCAACTTGGTACAATTTTGCCCACCTGCGTTCCATTTTTAACTCAGCATGCATAAAACTGAACCCATTTTTCTGTCTCCTGAAAAAAAATGGTTTGTGTTTCTGTTTCTTACCTCATAGAATTATTTTCTATTCACTTAGGTGTCTAAGCCAGTAACTTCAAAGACATTCTTAATTTCTCCATTACTATAAACCACTGCACATTCAATTAACTCCAATTCCTGACAATTTTACCCTCCAGATACCTGTCAAGCAAGTCTACTTTATTCCATCCTCATTGCCACTGCACTGTCAAACCATTATTTCTTTCTGACATTATTAACATATACTCTTAAACAGTTTCCTTTCTCTCTTTTGTGTCTACCCACTCATGTATTACACTGCAGTTAGAGAGCTCCTTCTTAGATGCATTTTAAAACTCCTCATTTCTCTTCATTTTAGTGTAAACTCCATTACAGATGGTTAATGTCTGAGAGCATGGTTCTTCACCATCTATGCTTATTCCTGCCCACATCCTTACTCAAACCCCATGATCAAGGTATAAAGAACATCTTCCAGATTCTTAAAAATAACAAATTCTAATTACGGCTGAGTTTTTACATACATTGTTTTATTTATGTAATATGCTCTTTGCTCTCTCTTCTGGTACCTCAAATACCTGCCACCTTCTCTTGCTTCAGCCTTAGATTTGTCTGGAAAGCGTCCTAATTCTGATGTTTGCACACACATGGAACATTGCACTTATACGATATGAAATATCTTATAGTTCTCTGGCTACTTCTTGACCCCTCTCCCCTCTCTTTAATTCATTGCATGACAGTGATCCAGTATGTCCTGCCTAATTTTATGTATCTAGCTTAGAGCCTGATGTGCTTTAGAGTGTCAAGATATTTCATTTAAAAATAAATATGATCATATTAACCAATGTCACCACAATAAATGTAATAAAAAGAAAAAAGAATAAAATGTTAAAAAATAAAATAAAAACAAATGTTATGAAAATAGTTAAAATTAAATATACCTATATGCATATGAATATATATGAACTGTCTGATTATAGTCTAAAGACATCATTTCCAGCCTAGAACTCAATAAAGGAAAAAGTAATATCTTTTATTTTACTACAAATTATCAAATAACTTCTATTTTATTCACTGAAAATATGGCATAACAGCCACCAATCAAGAAATTACAATAAAAAATCAAGTAATCACTAAAACATTTAAAATGGCACCTACAAAATGTAGTGCTAGTGCTAATTAATCATCTTGGAAATGCAATTTCAAGGTGATATTCTTGTTTATGCATTTTGTTTTTTCCACTTAACATATATCATTCATACCTGAAAAGAAAATCTGATATACATGCACGAGTTCACTTTAGTACATTGTTTACCTGCCTGTATCCTCAGTTACAGCAGTAGGAGTTGTTTCTCTATCAATTTTCAGCAAATAAAATAGGTGGTAAAATAATAATTTTAAAGCAACGTGTAAAATTATATTATGATGGAATCACACCAATCCTTTTTTTTTTCTGAAGCTAAATCATTTTACCCATGAAATATTACTTAAAGAATAATAATGATAAAAACTTTATATTTTGGGTCAGCTATTTAATTTAAAATCAAAATGGTTATGCTAAACACCATATGTTCCCTAAAACTTATTAAACACTGCAGTTGACTTAAAACAAAAGTGTAAGTTTACTTTGACACTGAAAATTCAAATCTTATATACACGATTGGGTTTTACATTAATTAAAGGCAGTAAATAGAAGCAGACTATAGTCTGTGAGAAAAAAATCTCACCTTCATAGCTACTTCAACATTAGCAATTTTTGTTTGTTTGTTTTTTATTTAAAAGAGCATAATTCTTATAATGGGAGTACATTGAAAGTAAATATATACAAAACCCCTAAACTTTATTTTTCTTCCTAATTAGTGTTTGAAGGACAAGCCTTGATTATTGAATGTACACTTTCCTGTAGATTAAAAAAACATGATGTCCTTATGTATCTGTCGCTATTGCTATTATATGAGAGAAAAAGCAATTTAAATTAAGTCCCCCTGTCCAATTTCTTATCTCTAAAGATGTATAATCTGTTCAGATAGCCAAGAAAACAATAAACATGTATATTTACATATATCTATATATGGTGAAATGCATCAATATTAATTGATTAAATTATTCAATTAATGTCCTCCTATACCTAGGTGTTCAGTTCATTCAAGTTTTAGAGTGGTGGAGAATTAAGGATAGGTAGTAGGTGTCACATTTTTTAAAAACACTACAATACAGGTGGAGCAGAGTTTTGTGAGAAGAAAAAGACTTGGGTATGAAGTAAACCAACCAGAAAAATGGTGAAGGCTTCACTATTCACCTTTCAGTCAACAACGTCTTTGATTGCCTACAGTTACAGTATATCAGATATTATATTCTGCATACTAGAACAAATCAGTAAACAAGTCACACCCCTGTTCTTTTTGTTGTTGTTATCTTTATTGTTAGATTATTACAGATGTTTGTTTTGTTTTTTTCCCATTGACCCCCTCTACCCCAACACCTGCTCCTCCCAGACCTTCACCGCACTATTGTCTGTGTCCTTGGGCTATGCATATATGCATATAAATTCCCCAGTTAATCTCTCCCCACCCCCCACCTCCACCTTCCCTCTGAAATTCATCTTTCAGCCACTTGTAGAACACTGATTGTCCACGTGAATCAATACTGACTGAACACAAGACCAGAGGTGACAGACAGAGGTTATGTATTGTAACTCAGAGCACAATGGATCAGAGAGCAGCCACAGCAGATGAGATGTGAGGGAGATCAAGAGTTCAATGAAAACACAAACACAGAGGGATGAGTAAATGCCAGGAGGTAGATTAAGGAATTCAAGGAATTCTTATAAGAATAGAGAACTGAATAATTATGCTGAATTTAACAGAATTTCAAAGGTCAAGGTATGTCCATTGACATATGCTTACAATTACAATATGTTTACCAGCATATTTTTAAAAGGAATAATCTAATGTTGAAACACATTCATATAGAACAAGCTATTGATTTCTTATATTAGAAACAATTTCACCCTAGCAAGTTTGCTCAGTGGATAGAGAATTAGCCTACAGTCTGAAGGGTCCTGGGTTCGATTCCCATCAAGGGCACTTAACTAGGTTGAAGGCTCCTCCTTGCCCGGAATGCGAGGAGGAAGCAACCAATCGATGTGTTTCTCTGACATTGATATTTCTCTCTGTCTTTCCCTCTCTCTTCCACTCTCTCTTAAAAAAAAAAAAAATGGAAAAATAGGATTAAAAAAAAAACAATTTCAACTTCTCAGGAAGGGACAATGTGACTCACATTTCTTTCAATAATAATACGTTCACTGAAATTTAAAATCCATGCTGACATGTTTCTCATGATTTCATGTAACTTTAGCTACTTGTTTTGAAGTTTCAAGAAACATGAGAATCAGACTTAATAAGATCCACTTTAAAAAAATAGTACTACCCATAGATAATATTGATTTAGTGCTTACAGTATGCCAAGATCTAAGTGAAGTATTTTTTAAATTTTTGAGCCCTTTCAGTTCTTAGCACATTCTTTTTTTTTTTGTATTGTTTAAAGTAGTAGAGGCCCGGTGCACAAAAATTTGTGCACTCAGGGGGGAGAGGGGGTCCCTCAGCCCGGCCTGTGCCCTCTCGCAGTCTGGGACCCCTCGGGAGATAATGACCTGCTGGCTTAGGCCTGCTCCCGGGTGGCAGAGGGCAGGCCCAATCCCTAGGTGCAGCCCCTGGTCGGGCTCAGAGCAGGGCCGATTGGGGAGTTGGGGCGCCGCCCCCTGTCATGCACAGAGCAGGGCGGATCAGGAGGTTGCGATGCCACCCCCAGTCACACTCCCGGTGCCAGGAGGCCTCACGGCTCCGCTGATCCCAGTGCTGGGAGGCATATTACCCTTTTACTATGTAGGATAGAGGCCTCGTGCACGGGTGGGGGCCGGCTGGTTTGCCCTGAAGGGTGTCCTGGATCAGGGTGGGGGTCCCCCCTGGGGTGCCTGGCCAGCCTGGATGAGAGGATGATGGCTGTTTGCAGCTGGTCACACCCCCTTCAGGGTGGGTCCCCACTGGGGTGCCTGGCCAGTCTGGGTGAGGGGCTGAGGGCTGTTTTCAGGCTGGCGGGTGACTGAAGCTCCCAACCTGTCCTTTTTTTCTTTTTTTCTTTTTTATTCTGGGCCAGCTTTAGCTCTGAGGCTTGGCTCCAGCTCTGAGGCCTCAGCTACTGAAAGCAGGTATCCGTTTTGTTTGGGTTCTATAATCGAAACACTGTTTCAGCTCCAGCTCTGAGATCCTGGCTGGCTGAAAGCAGGTTTCTGGGGTTTTGTTTAGCTTCTATATTTGTAAAAATGTTTCAAACTGCAAGCTCAGGGGCCGGCAGCGGCAGGCGGGGAACATTGACTTCCTCCGTCACTGAAGCAAGCAAGCCTCATGTTCGCTTCAAGCTGCCTGGCTTCCGGCCGCCATCTTGGCTGGCAGTTAATTTGCATATCGCCCTGATTAGCCAATGGGAAGGGTAACGGAGGTACGGCTAATTACCATGTTTCTCTTTTATTAGATAGGATTACATATGTCTCCTTTTTCCCCAATTGATGTCCCCCCCACCACTCCCACCTCCAAGGGCAAGCCCCCACCTCCCAGTGTCTGTGTCCATTGGTTATGCTAATATGCATGCATACTAATAGAAGTCCTTTGGTTGATCTCTATACCACCACTGCCTCCCCTGCCTTCTCTCTGAGGTTCAGTGTTACCTTGTCTCTGTATCTATTTTTGTTCATCAGTTTATGTTGTTCATTATATCCCACATATGAGTGAGATCATGTGATATTTATCTTTTTCCGACTGGCTTATTTCGCTTAGCATAATGCTCTCCAGTTCCATCCATGCTGTTGCAAATGGTAAAAGTCCCTTCTTTTTTATAGCACATTCTTATGGCCAGATGCATGAAATTCGTGCAAGGTGCTCAACCCTCGCAGTTGCGGCAGCTTGCCTCAGCCCTCACAGCCCTGGCTTCATCCGGAAGGTCATCTGGAAGGACATCCGGAAAGTCGTAAGGCTGTCTGGTCTAATTAGCATATTACCCTTTTATTATTATAGATTATCATAATTGCCCTCATTTACAAAAACAACAGGCTTAATTAAATTTGGTAATCTGTCTAAAGTTAATATTCCTGGAGTGTGAGAGACATTCTAAAACAGTGTGCTGGCCATATCATCTCTGTAACAGATTCTTATCACTATTCCAGGGGTTTGAGTTAAACAGAATGGGGAGAATTATCTATGGGAGATTCATCCTGAGTTAGTGGGAAATCAGTCTCAGTGTAGCAAAAGGGAACTTATATTTTATATATGCTTATCTTATCAGTATAAACACAATTCAAATTAGAGTTGTATATTATTTCTGCACTCGAAGCATGGCTGAATCAACTTTGTTGAAATGGAGAGAAACATTGGGATGCTCTAATCTAGATTATTTATGGCATATATAGAAGAGACTTTTGGGCGCCCTGGAGAATACTGCAAAAAGACATAGATATTGCAGCCCACAGACTGCCAACATTGTAGTCAAAGATACAATGATACTGCAGTAAAGCAACTGCAAATGACATGCTACACATACTAAAATGTTGTTAAGAAGAAAACATCTGAAAAAGACATTTTGCATATGAACTGCAATTCAAATTTCATAAAAGCAGACATGCCAAATCCACATATTGATTTATAACTAAAATACCTCTTGCATTGTCAACTCTTGGTAACATGTTCTAGAGTGAGTAACATGGTTTATTATTTTTAAAAATTAATTTAAAGATTGTTCATTGTTCCCCACAATCAAGTGATGCAAAAAAATGCCATTTTATATAAATTAAATTACATTTAGTTGGTAAATATTATTACTCAGAGTTGAAATTTTCTGTTGCAAAAAATAGAGAATTTTATATTATATTTATGTTTATTTTTTCTGTTGAAAAACATTACAAAAAAATGAAAAAGATAAAGTAAAACAACTTTATAAACTATAAAATCTCTACACAAATTATATATATATACTAGAGGCCCAGTGCACAAAAATTTGTGCACTCGGGGGGGTGGGGAGGGGGATCCCCCAGCCTGGCCTGTGCCCTCTCGCAGTCTGGGACCCCTCGGGAGATAACGACCTGCTGGCTTAGGCCTGCTCCCGGGTGGCAGAGGGCAGGCCCAATCCCTAGGTGCAGCCCCTGGTCAGGCTCAGAGCAGGGCCGATATGCTGATTAGCCAATGGGAAGGGTAGCGGTCGTACGCTGATTACCATGTTTCTCTTTTATTAGTGTAGATATCATCTCTAATTCTAAAATGTGTTTTATATCCACTTTAAATTTTAGTCTAAAATCAGAAGATATTCTTCAATGATTACAATAATTGGTTCAGTGGGAAAGAACATACTGTATTTTGCTTGAGTTTCTCCAAGAAACTTCAATTTTATCACCTATACTTCTGATTAATTGCTTAAAAGTTAAATCAGTGTGAGTGACACAGTCATTGAATGATCCTTTTAAAGGTTTGAATTAATATTTTCTTCCTTAGCCATTGACAGATGTTCAGTGTTTCTCAGTGAACAACAAAATGTATGTGAATTTCATGTGACACTGTCAGAGTCATTCAACACCAAGGCTTCTTAAGATAATTACAAAGTAGCAAGTTCCCACAAGATATAAAAGCTGAGATTGGTGTTAATTGCCCACATTCCAGTAATCCTCTAGTCATAACACTGATGTCAATATTTTAGAAGACCATAAAGTGCTTTGCAATGTTCAGGCAGACAGGGCATTGTTTTGTCTCTAAACTGCAAAACGGTTTATGAGGAAGATTATAAGTATCTATCATCTATGTACGCGGTTTGAGATCTCGCCCTTTCATCTATCATCTATGTATCTATGTATCTATGTATCTATGTATCTATCTATCTATCATCTGTCTACCCATCCATTCATCTATCTGTCTACCTACCTATATATGGTTATAGAAATAAAATAAAATATTTTAAATGAAATCTATTTCCAACAGCTATTAATTTGCTGGTAGAAATCTAAATTTTGGAGAAAAGGTATTTTTAAAATAGATTATAAAACTATTGTTTTACATTAAATATGAAAACCTATGTAGTTTACATTTATACCATATAGACATTGAATTGATATACATTCCAGCAGAAGTCTAGATTTGGGGATCCACTTTGTTTATTGCAATATTTTTTTAACATTGTGCTAATGTCATCTATGTTAAATGTATCTACAGCTTCTATTTCCTTATCTTTATCCCCAAAGAGATCCAGTAACAAATAACTAGTTAGTGTAGAACACATGAATAGCCTACTATTATTTTGCCTCGATAAAAAAAAAAAAAACTACCCTTGAATTTGTATTTCCAAAGCCATGCTTTGTTGAAAGTGTTCTTTATGTAACTTATTTGCCTAATCTTTTTCAATATCCCATCTTTGCATTCTTTTTCTATCTGCAACAAAAGCCCCAGACTGTCTCTGAGTTCAAGGTATGAAGCTATTTCATTTCTTTATAGCAATGTCTCATAGTTACTGTTTTGTTTTTCTTAAACTTTTTTCTTTATTATTCTGCAAAATGAAGTGTTTTCTGTTAAATGTTCTTCAAATTTAAGAAATGGTAAAAACATTTGGAAAAGAGCTTTACTGAACTTGTTTTTCAATTTGGTAGTTCTGCCTTGACCATAAATAATTGGCAACAATATCCTTTGCGGTTAATGGCTTTTACTTTCTTTCAGTTTTTAGTTACATCTGAGCACCTAGAAAGTAAACACCTGTTGCTCATTGAAATGTTTGTATTAACTTGAAGAGCTTACTTGAAACATTTAATTCTTCCCCATAGAAACAAAAGAGTGTCTTTATAAGTAACTACAGCTTTTATCTGATGAACATAAGGGAAGCCTAAGTTTGCTTCCTTATACATAGTTACCACTCAGAGGGACATATATGGGAAGAGGTTGGTAAGACATAATGGCATTTTTATTTGTTTTTATTTAAACCCATCCTTTATGTCTGTATATAACTTTAGTCATTGTTCTTCAGAACAATAGCAACATCTTTGTAGACTGCCAGTTGGTTTAGTTCCAATGTCCCTGGCCTCATTTTCAATGAGAATAGAGTTAGAACTTTAAAAGCCAGATTGGCTTCTTTCAAACTACCTATGGAGACCAAAACAAATCCTAATAATTACAATTATGTTACAATGACAATAAGTGAACCTATTGCAGGGGAGTGTGATGGACAGAAAGTCCTAAGTCTTAGGAAGTGAGAAAAGGGAACATTTGTGGGAGATGTGGAATTCTTTTTTCTATTTCTGTTTCAATGTAACAAGCTTGGATTTGGAGTCTTGAAATCTGCATTCTATTTCAGGTGCTTTCATTTACTAATATCTTTTTTCTTTTTTTAATTTGTTGACTCTATTACAGAAATCCCCCATTAACCCTCCCTTTACTTCCCTGCAGTCTGCCCCACCCCTCCTAGGCCTTTACCACAGTAAATATTTCAGTTCTATCTTCTATCTGAATAACACAGACAATAACTGTGTCTACCTAATACAATCTTCAAAAGAATAAAACTTGACTGCAAATGTGCAAGTAATTACATAATGATTTGTTCTGCACAAATTCAGCCCATAATTAATATAGATTTGTATGTAGTGCTGTGAATAATCCCCACACTCGCTGTCCAGAAAAGACATCTACAAAATTACCTGAAACACAACAGAGACATTAAGATAAATTAATTAAGAGGTCATTTAGCATTTAGTCATATTCATTTCCTTAACACTGTTTAATTCTTGTGTGCCAAATAGCACTCTTTAAAATAATAAAATTTTCTTACCTACCTTTACTGAAAAAGAGATGATTTATTTTTGGGGGCTTTGTATTTTATCAATTATTAAATTTCCTGGCATCAAGTGAATTCTGGATGCCTGTTTATTATGCCCATGAAACATGAACAGCTTTTCTCTAAATCAGGTGTTAGCAGATTTCTCATGTCAAAATGGTGAATTGAATAAAATACTAGAAAATTAAATTACATCTCAGCTGAACCTTTTAGTAGTAAAATTTATGCAAGTATGTTAAGCAACATGGGCTAATAAAATAACCCTACATCTCACAATAGAAAGATAATTTTCCAATAAAAAGTGTGACCAAATCAATTATCCAGTAACAACTGTGTAAATTTTCTGTGGCAGGACACACTTTATATATGAAAAAGTGCAAAGAAGCTACTGATGTTATGCTCTTAATTTTTTTAGTAGCAAATAAAATGTCGACAGACCTGGCATCAAAACATAATAGAACTGTAAATATTTTGCACAGAAATATAAATGTAAATTTTTTAGTATAAATAATTGTACACGGAAACATAATAAAGTTTAGAACAAATGAAGTCCTTCAAATACCTCTGGGCAACAAAAATTCAACTAAGAAGATACATTTCAGTTGTTGGTCATAGTCTGGTATGGCAGTCTAGAGTAAGGAGAGGGCATATGTAGGAGGTAAAAATGGGTGCTTATTAGCAGCATGATAGTTAACGGTAGAGAGTGATAACCTTAAGCATTATTGGCACTGTTCGAATGGCTGAGAGGCTCTCTATGCTTCAGAAAAAGAGAAACAGATAGAAGCAAGAAGGAACAAAGAATAAAAAACACTCAGACATTTCGATGAGTCAGTGTTAGACCCTATTTTATTTAAACGTGTGAAGAACCCAGTCTTCACAAATCATTCAGGCAATTATATATTTGTACCCAATCAGAAATACCAATCCCTGACTTTAATATCGTTGGCATACCAGTGACAGTTTCTTGAGCGATATAGACTAGCAAGAGAATGGAAGGAAAATTAGAACAGAATCTTGCGAGTCACATATAAGAATGTGAACCCCTCCCCCCCCAAAAAAAAACCAAAAAAAAAAACACCCAACAACAACAAAAGAACAACACCAGTAAATGTATTATAGGCATCTCATGACACCAGAGAGGTGTTCTCCAACAGTCCCCTGAGTCAGTGAGAGAGGGCTGTCCCCAACCTCAATCCTTGTCTTCTCATGTGTGAATTTATATGAGAGAACTTGACTGCGTTGTGAAAAGCCAATTTATTAAAGCAATTAAAGCATGCATCTTATTGAAAAAAATAAAAAAACAACAGCAAAGCAAGCAAACCTATACACCTGGCTTATAAAACAGACCGGCTCTCAGCTAATCTGGAGAGCAGGCTGGGTGGGGGGCGCGAGGCATCATGCACCCTCCTGTCCATAGGCTTCAAAATTCCTCTGCTGACTGTTTGGGTACAGGTTAATTTCCAAGATTCCTTTTTTACTTTGTTGTGGCTTCCCCACAACATGAGAAGGATTCATGAGAAGCACCTGGCAACTTTATCTTGCCAAGCCTTGAGACTGCTGGCTTCTCTGCTTAGGGAGTAAAACTGCCCTTTTTCTCCGCCCCCCCCCTCTCCTTTTCTCATTCTCTCATTAGGGAGGTTTTTTTAAGCATTTGCTCTCAGATCCTTGGCTGGGGAAGATAATAGTTTGTTAGTTACAAGCTGGCTGCAAATTGCCCACACTGTTTGGCCTTGTTCTAACTTTCCTGTCTCAGTTTCCCTAGTCCTTCTGCCCTGGAACCCTGTAACAAATACTTTTTCTGTTTGTAAGTTTGGTGAAGAGGTGGAGGACATTATTTGAGTTTAAACCAGACTTTAAAAGTCTAGAATAGAAAAGAGTTTCACTATGCAAATGTTCAATATGATTGCATCCAAGGAAAATAAGCAACTTAAAGATGCAAAATCAAAGACACACAGAAAGGGATAGGCAAGAAAATATGTTATCAAAACCAAACTGGTAAATACTAAATAGAGTAATTTGGTATTAAAAAGAAGAGCTAGATACAAAGTAACTAATTCAGCAACAAGTATCCCTAGAGCCGTGCTTTATTTTAAATTGTATTTGCTTTGTAACCTCAGGCAAATCATTTCCTGTCTCGGGATCTATTTCTTCATCTTCAAAGTATAAGTAATAAACACACATACCTCCCCTACTTAGGACTATGTGAAATATGAGAGAGAATAAAGGTTCTTCATTAGTTGAAACAGGAGATGGTTGAGTCTATTTTTTTTTCTAAAAGAGAACTTTGAAAACCTAAAATGAGGGGAGCAGCAAAATGTTCCATAACTTTTATTATGTAACTAGAGGCCTGGTGCACGGAATTCATGCACAGTAGGTTCCTAGGCCTGGCCAGCAATCAGGGCCGATCTGTGGGGTGCCTGGTGGGGTGATGTGGAGGCCCTGCTAGCACCCACCTTGGCCAGCCTGGTACCACCCGCTTGCCAGCCCCCCCGACTGCCACCGCCGTTTGCCTCCCTCTGCAGGGCGACTGGTGGGGTGATTGGGGGCCCCGTTGGCACCCGCCTTGGCTGGCCTGGGTCTTGTGGGCTGGGGGCAGCTCCTGTGTTGAGCATCTGCCCCCAGGTGGTCAGTGTGCATCATAGTGACCAATCTTTCCACTGGTCATTCCGCCGTTCGGTAGATTTGCAAATTAGACTTTTATTATATAGGATGACTTAATGTGTTTAGGTGAGTTAATAGGTTAAATTTGCATAGAATACTTATTTGTTTTTTTTATTATTTGCACAACTTACTGATATCATACTACATAATATCCTATTAAAATAATTCCCAGTTGAGATATTTAATTTAAATTACATCTATAGATGCATTTTTGCCAACTCTGAAACAAATTTGCTATGAATGTACCCCAAAGTTATGAAATAAAGGACTTTCTTAATTGGTCTTATATATTCATATAATCTGAACAGTATGTAAGTAGCAATAAAAGTTGCATTAGCCCTTAGGACTTACACATGACAAGCAGCCTGTGGTAAGCAATAAAGATTCAAGGATAACAATATGAATCAGCTTTCTAAGTATACTGCTCACAGTGAGAGAGCAATAGCACAGAACATATCTTTATTGGTACATGCAAAATAGTTTCTGATAATAAAAATGTCACCATATGATATTGTAAGAAATACTTCAACCTACTTCTCCTAGAGGAATTCATAACAATCTAACTAGCAGTTTTTGTTCTCTGTGGATTTCAAAATGCAAATTGATTTGTTCATTTTTCTGGTTTAGAGAAACATAATATGTCCCTGCTGCCCCATGAGATTCTTCAGATTTCCTTGACTGAAGGCAAAGTACTTATTAATACTTATGAGCAAATGTCCCCAGGATCATACTGAAAGAATAAAAGCACTGGGAACCATTGACTAATTTCAAATGATTAGGAATAAATATTGTAAAATATACTTTAAACCAACCAAAAGTATCATTATGCTGTAATTCTTATTTTTCTGTGGATTATAAAACCAAAAAACAAAAGTTGTATCATAAGCCTTTGATTTAAAAGTGCTGATATTAAAATAGTCTCACTATTGATGGTAGTATATATCACAGAGTGTTTAAGATACAGGTAAACAATGTTTTACAGCTGCAGGGAGTAAATACAAATGATTTTTTTTATCACAATCAAACCTAAAAGCTACCAACCAAAATGATAGTTTTAACATATATATGTTGTGTGATGACTATAGGTCATACACCAGGCAAGGATGCTCCAAATAGTAGCTATAAACATCACTTTTTCCCCTATGGAAGGCAGATTTGCAAGACAGTATAATGTGATAAGTTCTACAATGTTAATAAGTGCAGTTCACAGTACCTGAAGTTAGTTGAACAGGGAAGGATTTGAGTATGGGAAGATATCTGGAAGACTTCTATGAAGGAAACACTTTTTATCTACTAGACATTTGTCAGGACTTGGCCAGGTGACATATGTAAAGGATGAAGGTGTGAGCGAACACAGCATGATGAGAAAACCACAGGCAGTTACTTAGAGTCTGCCTGAAGTTGGAGATGATAGGAATGACAAGTGAATTCATAACATGAATCCCTTTTGCAACATACTAAGAAGTTAGAGATTTTTATTTCATTCTATAGGTGATGAGAAGCCAGTTAATACTTAAGAGTAATTTCAAGGCATTCCTCTTGGAGAGAATATTCTGACAGCAGAACTAATGGAAGCAGAGACAAGGAGGCCAAAAGACAGGGAAGGAAAATACATGTGGAGGAGCATGGAGGTGAGGGACTTGGAACAGAAGTGGCTACAGTGTAAAGTGCTTTCCTTCACCCATTCATCTGATGTGATAGTTAAAGGACAGAGAAATGAATGTTCACTCTCCAGTCTCAAACTTGGGTAACTGGATGGCTATTGTGAACATTGAAATATGTAGGAGTAAAGGAAGCCATATGCCCTGGGAAAAGATGGACTATATGATGAGTGGTTAAAGTTATATGAAATTAAGGTATTGTGAAGAAATTAAAGATTTTGATATCTATCCAGTCCTTGGATAGCCATACATTCTAACCACAGTAAAGAATTTCTAGGTTTCTCAGTTTTGTGGTTCTCAGATTGGTTGGTGAAGGGCTACAGCGTAGATTGGGTCACAGTGATGTTACAATGGTGTTAGATGAATCAAATAGCTTTAATATTGAAAATACATAAAGGAACTTAAAATTGCAATGGAGTTTTCAGAACTGCACCATTACACAATTGAAGATCAATCTAGTTGCACCGTTACCTAGAAAATCAGGAGAGAAAACTATTGAGCTAGACTCAGCTAGTTGTCTTCCCTACATCTGGTCACCTCTTATACAATCATAGACAATTTAGTTGAACACATGACAATTTAGGCACAACAAATTTTCCCAAGATCCCCCATAGCTGGATGTGGCCTTGCAACTAGGTTTCCAACAAAGGAATAATAGCAGAGGTGACATATGCACCTGCTAAGCCATGCTGAATAAAATGTGGACTTAGCAGTAGGAGTCAAAGTGGTAATTTTTAACACAAGATCAACCTCACAATTTGACGATAAAACAACCACACAGACAGAGCTTTGGTCCTCAACGGCAAACAGATGTCAATCATTAACTGCTGATACACAGTGAATGTTAGTGAAATATACTTCTAATTAGATTAAGATATTATTTTGTCTTATCACAACAAAGGCCTAAGAAAATATTCTGAGGTCAGTCTAAATATGTATAGTAAAGGTTCTGCCTAATTATTGTTAGTCATTTGAACATTTAAAACAAAACTATGAGGAACATGAGTTCGATTTTAGCCAACAACCAATTTTTATGCTTATATTAAGAAAGACATATGAAACTAGAATACTTAGCAAAGCAGTTGGGTATGTACACAAAGCAAAGAAGGTTTCAGTTATTTGAACAAAGACTAAAACAATGTGTAAAGAGACAATGCCATCCTATACTTAATTTATAATATCTAATCCTATATATTTAATCATATAGTATTTAATATGGTGATGGTTTCCTGTATATAAAGGAGGAAAAAAACATAATGAATATTACATCTCAAACTGATGACATAAACAAGAAGGTAATCTTTATGGTTAAAAATGAAAAATAAATATAAACATGTCATACCCAGTAAATTACTTATAATGTTTATAACAGTTAAAATACTTGCCAGCATTATACACATGTAAAGGCTACAATTTAAACAAATTATATTATTAATGCCTTAAAACAAACATCTGAGATTCCTGAAATATGAGAAAATGAGAACTCAAAAAGTTTAACTTACCCAATCATATACATAGAAAGTGATATCTGGGTTATTTAATGCCAATATCTAATCCTATCATCACTGTGCTGACCTCCTTCTCACTTGCAAATATAATATATATTAATAATTTACTGTATACCAGTGACTATGTGTATCCTTTACATATTTCAACTCATTTACTGCTTAGAAAAACTGAGGTTCAGTGAGGTCTGGGATTGTCTGTTTCATATGTTATGAAATCTTTACTTAATCCCTGGTATTTCTGAAATTTCTGAAATAATATTTTGTGCTTTGAATCAATATTTTACATAATTTACACATTTATTTGTGAATAAAAAAGTTACCAAATGCAGGGAATGCATGTTTTATAATGTCATATCTGCAGTTATTAGCTATTAGGTATTAATTAGGAAAATGATCTAGGGAAGCCTCATTCATTAAGAAAAATCAAGGCTGGATAATTAGAGAGTGCTTTGGGATAGTCAATAATCAGATGGTAGTCTAAGTACCTGCACAAAGATCCGGTAGTAGCTGAGAGAGCCACCTAGTCCCTTAACTTAAAAAGAACCTCCCTCTGCAGACCTGCCATGCTAATAAAAGCTCCAATTAATCTGTTGACATGAGGCAATGGTAATTCCTGTTATTGAAATATTACCTGGAGAATATGATACATTACAATCATTTTAGGCATTTCAACTATTCTCAAATTAATTTGAGGGTTTTTTTGTTTTATTTTTTGTTTTGTTTTGTTTTGTTTTGTTTTGTTTGCCTAGGAGAATCCTGAGCAAAGGGATTGTAGTAATAAGAGTCATATGTTGTCTGATGATAGAAGAAAGGGTCTAGACAAGTCTAGTGTCATTTAAAAAAAGAAAAGACATTCTTATTTTCCTAGTTTCTCTAATGTACATAAAACCCAGGGTAATGCGTTGTCATTGTTCAGATATGAGTTAGCTGCAATGGTTTCTTTTTTATTTATCAAGATTTAACTAAAAGTATAACTTTCAGTGTTATTTCTATAGGTTACATACACATTGATATATTTTTCAATGAAGACCAGTATTTTTTGCTTAAAACTGACACAGTGTGCGAGCTCTGTTTAGGGTTCACAGAAATTGAAGTCCAAGTTCAGAACCTGTGTCTTCTTCATGATTTCTCTTCTCTGGAAGCGGTGGTTTTCCTCCACATTATTTCATTTGTGCTTTCCCATCAGTGTTTTCTGTTGCTCTTGATATTTCCTATGTGCCAGCAATTTACAAGATGCAGTGGTAGAAATGCATAACCCATCCTCTGGGGTATATTTTTCGGTTCAAGACATCCAGCAGGTCAGATCATCTGAGTGTCAATTCCAAGATAAATACTCTCATAAAGTGACCAGAGTTCCAACATTAGACTTTGTATTTGTACTGGTGCTAGAAAGGCCATATCTTAGGGTTAGTTCTAAAAATAGAGTACTGAAATAACTACACATCAGACAGTCCATATTTTTGAAAGTATATATGATACTCTCATTCATTTATAAAGTCTATTCTGTGACTTGCATTTTCCACATTTACTTATTTTAACATCTCTGTTTTGTTTCTCTTGTAGATAGTGCACAGGCCAATGCAAAATTATCATTAGTAGACTAGTCAGTAATGAGTAGATCAGACAACAATGCTATATTTCATATGACCTTAACATAGTGCTTTTAATGTTAACTATAGGAACAGTGTAATATTAGAAGCCAAAGAGTGGAAAACTAACCAAGGCTCATTTTCTTGGCTCATTAATTTTGAAGTGCAGTTGTACCTGAATTGTTCATAAAGATGCCGGAATGTAGCAGATAATACTCTTTCATAACCAGGAGGCAGAGATTGTTCATATTTCATACATTTTTATAAAGAGACAAGTGGTGCCCTGACTGGTGTGGCTCAGTTGGTTGCAATAGCCCTAGCCAGTCTGGCTCAGTGGATAGAGCATTGGCCCTGGACTGAATGGTCCTGGGTTTGATTCTGGTTAAGGGCACGTACCTAGGTTGCAGGCTCCATGCCTGGCCCTGGTCAATCTCAGGGCTGTGTGGGAAGCAACCAATCAATGTCTCTTTCACATCAATGTTTCTCTCTCTCTCTTCCTCCCTCTCTCCCTTCCATTCTCTCTAAAAAAGTAAATTGAAAATATCCTCAGGTGAGGATTAACAACAACAGAAATCAGTTGGTAGGAGTGGTGTCCTGTGCATTGAAGGGTCAAGGGTTCCATTCCCAGTCAGGGCACATACCCTGGTTATGGGTTCAAACCCCAGTGTGGGCACATGTGAGAGGCAAACAATCAATGTTTTTCTTTTACATTGATATTTCTCTCCCTCTCTCTCCCAATAAAAAACATATCCTTGAGTAAGGATTTTTTTTCATTACAAAAAAAATAGTGTATTGACATATTACACATACTGCAAATGGCATTTTATCTTATAATAAACCTGTGCATATATTATGCACATTGCATCCAAAATGAACCCAAATTAAAATCAATGGGTCACTAAGAATTTTAATTTTAGTGGGATTTCCAAATTCTGTAGGAAGATTACATGGTGACAAATTGGGAAAATCAAACACAATCCATTTGAAATAACCTAATGTGACTTGGATAACTTCAAAGAATGCATGTCTATATATAAAAGCATACATATATGTAAAGGGATTAGCTCATACAAGATACATTATATTCAAAATAAATACTTTAAATAAAATATTTTAAATAAAACGAGACAAGACTGTTTCCTTTATAGCTTGAATTTATTAAATTATTACATTGGGCCACTTATTGTGGTAAATTCTGGTAGTAAAAATAGTTGATGACATTAGGTACGTGCTCTTAGGAATTTTGATTCTACATTGGATGAGGGTACATAGGATGCAGAGATAAAGGCACACATTCTGAGGTCAACCAGGAGAAGATTTTGAAGAAACAACAAAAGATGGTAAGGAGTGAACTTTGCAAAGTGAACTTTACTCCCACTTATTCCAGTCAAGAGATTGAGCTTTCTAGCCATTCATTCTAGATCAGCAAAGCCTGCCTAGGAATGTCAGAAAATGCAGGGTTTGAATTCCCCAGTCTGTAACCATGTTCATGGTTAAGGTAAGTATTGGAAAATTCATGGGGTTCTTAAAAAGTGTTATACTGTAGATGGCCACTAAGTCCATTAACTAATTATTACATTTCTAAACCATGTAAATGCTACAGATGAAGAGACCTCAGTCTGATGCCAATGGAATCCCCAAAGTTGTCTACAATGTATGGTCACTAGAAATGAGAGGGGATTTTGATTTGTGTAAATTATTGCCAGACAATTATATTAATAGCAAAGAAAATTCCCAAAGACTCCCAAGCATAGGGGTACCTAGTTTGAATATGTATTAACATGCAGATAGGCTATTATTATTGCAAGTGGCTATGAATGGAACAGACAAGAAGTTAGGCCACCTGTCTTCATTGTCAGCCCCGAGTTTGACCCAGAGAATAACAGAAGATACATAAATTGAAAGAGGAATAAATTTCATGAGCAAGCTGGGTTCTCTCACACCTTGAAGCCACATTGATACTGAAGCAGAAAGCTCAAGCCCAGGCTGATTGGAGTTTTCCTGGAAACCAGGCCCTTTCTATTTTTTTTTGGGGGGGGGTGTTGGGGAGGAGGAAGGTGTTTGCATTTTTTGTTGTTAATAAAAATATTGAATTGGCTATGTCTCCTCCATTAACTATTATTAGTACTCTAATTAAAAAACAAATCAAAACAAAAATTATATATAAACTTAATAATAACAGTTCTCTCTCTTTTGCCTTTAATACCTTGGTTTATGTTTTTTCAATGGCTCATTTGTCAGTCAAAATGTCAACTGCCCTCCATTCCCCTTTTTTTTTTCTCTTAAACTAGATTGTAAACCATCTGAGTATGTGAGAGGCTGGTGTGTCTTCATTATGCATATAGTGTTTTTCACTGTATCTGACACAAGTAGGCAATGAGATAAAATTTTGTCTAACATAAATATTGAGTTCAGGTTTTCAGAAACTCTCTGCAGTTATATAGATGCTGTGACTTATTGGGTCTTCCCATAGATAAATAGGATGGCTCACTTCAAGTGACAGCCATTTACATTTAGATTACATCAGCCTTTAAACTATGCAAATATGACTGTTTGAAGCCCGGTAGATGTGTACTACTATTATCTAATTCTATAACTTAACCATCATATCTAAGAAATTATTTAATGCAATTTTAATATTTAATGTTTGACTGTAGTCACAAACTATATTTTAATTAGCCTGTGAATATTTATTATGTATGATTATTTAATTTTAGAGAAAATCTCATTTATCCATTTCATGGTGCAGAGAACAAAACATATGCTCTACTTCAACTAGACTGCCTTGCAATATTAACCACATAACCTGACCAGAGATTTAAATATACGCTAACACACACTGACAATAATAATTCCAAATGCATGTGGCTTTTCTAATTAGTCGTAAACTTTACTTGAATAAGCTACTGAAGCGTACAGTAGAAGAAAGGATGTAGTTCTTGGCAGGAAATAGAGTTTATTACTTTAATTTACTCAAAAAACATAGTGCAATATGTAAATCGTGAGGGTAATATAAAGAGAAAAGCATGTGGAATATTATGAGTCCTTCGTTGGTACTTGTCAGAAGTGCGGAAGTATAAAACTTAAAAAAATACATATGAAGTTTTGCAGATTAATTATTTTAACCTAAAAATCACTGTTTAGCTGAAAATTGACTTCTAAAGATGTTATTGGTATTATCTTTGAGACTATTAACTCAGACATACTTCCCTCACTATAACAATGGCTGAAAATGGGAGACATTTATTTATGAACTGTATTATAAAGTATTAATCACTTATTAATCAAGGGTTAGTAAAACAAGGCTGAAACAGTGAGGTATAAAGTAGCCATCTATGGTAACCCCAAATACCAGTAAAAGCTAATGTTCCACAGAAAAATATGCTCCGACGCTCATGAGACCACCATGTGACATGGCATAGATTATATGAGGGGAACTTGATTATTTCTCGGGCTCTTGCATCAGGCCTGTGTTAGCTTACAAAACAGGTTTATCCTTGGACGGAAAACGAATGGATGAATGAGTGAATAATTAAATGAATAAGTGAATGAATGCATTCCCTGATGGTTTATGTGTCTCTCACCCTTACAGCTGATTCAGCCCTAGATTTCTCAGTGTTGCTGAATGAGTTGTTGCCTTTTCCTCAGAAGCAGACCCGTCTGTGGTAAAGATATCCAGACTTCTAGTGCTCAGTCATATCTGATTTTTCCTCTCCTTTTGTATCCCAATGGTACCATGTTTCCTTTCTCACTTTAATTGAGAGGAGTGTCATACTACGTTTAGCCAATAGAATTTGAGTATAAATAGTGTGCTTCGTATCCAGGACAAAGCACTAAACTGCCTGGTCCTTTTCTGTCCCTTTCCCACTGCCCCAATGATTGTCTGGTGATAGTTCCCAAGCTGAATACAGTCTCCGCCAACCTTTACCCGAAGACTTTATACACAGGAGCTTCCACTGATGCACACTGAGCATGTACCACGAAAGAATGGTCTTTTGTTTTCAGTTTAGCCCAGCTATTTTAAGGTGAAATTGTTATTCCAGTACCCCACTATAATCTATCCTAGCTAAATAACTTCCCTTAAAACTATGCAGATAGAAGTAAGCGATGCTGATGTTCCCTATGCGTAAGACCCTGACTAATATCTCAGGCATGTTAGATGGATGTTCCTCCAAGGTTTCTTACTATTCATCCTCATATTCATCACTCAGCTTCTGGATTGGAGATAATCCCAAATATAGGGCTGTTTGCTTAGACAATGAAAGCTATTGATGCATTTTCCAAATGCAGCCAAGCTACTTAATTTGTGCCATTAGCTTTCTTTATTTGCACTAATTCTTTGTTCTTTGTTATTATTTTTATGCTAAGTATGCTTATATATTTAAATGGGTACAGAAGAATATTTTATTTGCTTTTTCCCCAACTTTGTTGAGATATAATTAACATGTAACATTGTGTAGGTTTAAGGTGTACAACATGTTGATTTACTACACTTGTATGTTACAAACTTGGTGCCACCATAGGCTTAGCTGACAGCTCCAGCACATCACGTAATTACTTTTTTTCTTTCTATGCCGAGAACATTTAAGATCTATTGTTTCCACAACATTTAATTATATCATATGATATGATTAACTATAATCACCATGCTGTACATTAGATCCCCAGAACTTATTTATCTTATAACTGGAAATTTTATACCCTTTGACCAACATTCAAACTCCTCTAAAATAACACCTCTAATTTTCCAATGGCAAATCTTTCATGGGACTTGTTGCCTATCCATATGCATTAGCTGCCATATTCTTTACTGCCTGATTTTTTTTTCAGAAGAACAATTCCTACAGCTGAGTCTATTTTCCCCATGTTGATTTTACACTAAGCTCTAAACCCAGAGTAAACAATTTAAGTTTACTAAGACCAAACAGCACTCATTTTCATGAGTAATTTATTACCCAAGTAACTTATGTGATTACACACATATATATATATATATATATATACAGGGATGGGCAAAAGTAGTTAATAATAATAAAAGTCCTATAATAATTAATAAATACATAATAAAGATTAAACTGTTTCATGTACTCATGACTGTAAACCTAATTTTGCCCACCCCTATATATTTTATAATTTATTTTTTTCCTTTTAAATTAACATGAAAAATTGAGTGAACTTAGCAGAACTTAGCAGTTATTTAAAAATAACAATTTGGCAAGCAAGAGGTAAGTAAAACCATACTTTCAAAGCTAATGTAGGCTAACCTATAAGACAGTAGTAGTCTGTTCTGCCATAATGCTCACTTTGTAAATGTGACTTTGTTCCAAAACAACTCTATTGGGGAACAGTGCAAACATCATGTGAATTTCAAGTTTTCTTACATACAGTTTTGTCATCAAGAAAAAGCAAGTGAACACAGAAAGTTGTCCCAACTTGAACAAAGCAACATAAGAAAAAATAAAACACACACATGCACGTACATCAAACACCTACCAGCAACCTCAGAGTTCACCAATATTCCAACTCATATCTGATCTTATAACTCTTGGTCCAAGTTTGATAAGCCTCCTTCCACTACTTCATCATAATTCACAAGCTATAATTCCTCTTATGATCATTGCTATAAGCCAACTTCAGATTTTTTTCAAGGTCAAGTGCCATATTTATTGTAAATACATGTATGCCTTAACCATTTAATATGCAAAAATGTGCTAGTATGTTTTCTTTTTCATGTTATATACCATAACAGTTTTGACTGCTGCGCCTCTTATCTTTTTCCCCATGTGTCTTGTTTCTTAGTGTGCAATTTTGCATAGCATGTTTTTAAAAACTACAATGTCATGCTATAGTAAACAGACAGTACTTGAATTAAAACCAAAACTAGCAGGATCTGTGTAAGAATGGATGCTAGCTGCCTCCCCCTGCACATAGTGTGAAGGGAATGTTGAAGCAGGGCAACTGCTCACAGGGAGGAGAGTGGGAGGAGTCACTGCAATGTGACATGAAGTGATGTGAGTGGCTTGGGTAGCGCTGCAGGCAGACAGGCCCAGTGCTCAGCCATCAGGAAGGAACTGGCTCCATTCAGGGTCGCAAGCAAGAGTCATTGAAGAAGCTGCCAGGTCAGGCATGATAACAGGTCCTCAGATCTTTCTGATAATCCTCAAATGAAGAATCACATTCTCAGATACGACCCAAGTGCATTCAGTGACATCATATCTCTTCCAGCTACACTGCAAACACAGCAAAAAATACAAAATAATTCAATATTCATTCTTACTACATTTGTAGTAATAGGGAAAATTTGCCAGTGTGCATTTTGCAAAAATGTGTTCAAAAACATGAAAACAAAACATTTGTGAATGAGGATTATTTTTAATATCTGGGTACATACAAATATATATTTAGACATAGCACAGTGCTAGATGCTGGTTATTATAAATTTTAAAATCCCGATTACTGAACACATGTCAGGTAAAAACAGATCTATAGCTTAGCAGCATACCTATTAAAATTTTAACTTTTATTTGTAGCCCCATGATTTGTGTCATTCCTTTTTGTCTTTATTTTGGTATTCATTTTGGCTTGTGCATTATAAATTTAATTCTGCATACATTGGTCATCATATTATCTATAAACCAGTATTTTTTTAAAAATTCATAGTCTCACCAAGGAAAATCACGTCAGTAATGAGATCTGTCTTACTGTGTAAGTTTTGCTATGAAGGGCAGCATAAGAATATCTGTCATAAATAAATAAGTCAACTCTTAAATATTGATATAGAGTACCTGTGGATTATGTGTACTTTTATTTATAATTGAATGTGATCTAATATATTCAACTTAGTTATCATGAATTATTACATTTCTTATAAGAATTTTAATCTAACAACTGAGCCAAAGCATCAACAGAACATGTACAAAGAAATTAATATATGCATTATTATTGGATGTGTTATTAAAATGAAAAGGGGAAATATGTAGGCAATAATGTTTCAGTAATATTCATGTTCAGCTATATAATGACTTGTTTTACTATACTGATTAAAACTAGTCTTTTAAAAATAATCTTTCAGCATCCATTTCTGTTATAATTATTCAACAACATATTTATGGAATATCTAACATAGGTCAGTAATTTTTCTAGGGCACAAAGCAGAATAAATTCTTATATCTATGTCTATGTCTATGTCTATGTCTATCTCTATCCAAATCCATATCCATATCTATATCTATCTATATCATCTATCTATATCTATATCTATATCTATATCTATATCTATATCTATATCTATATCTATATCTATACCTATATCTATATCATCTATATCATCTATATCTATATTATATTTTTTTCTGCCAAAGGTGGTATGCACTATTGAGTAAGATAATGTGAAGTGTTGGGAAAGATTAGGAAAGGCATCATTGAAAGGCTTACATGTGAGCTAAGACCTTGAAAACATGTCATAAGCCATGAAAACACTTGGAATTCATTTTCAAGCACAAGAAACAGCAACAGCAAAAGCCCTCAGGTTGCAAAATGCTTGCAGCCATTGCATATAGCAAGAAAACTGGAAAAACAAGAGAAATTCATAGCAGATGAGACCAAAAATGTGTGGCCATACTATGTTTTGTAAGGCCTTGGATATTTTGAATATATGTTGGCCTTTATCACTATAATTATGAGTGCAAGATGGAAAGCCACAGGAAAATTTTGAACATAAGATTCAAAGGATCTTTCTCCAGAACTAAAATAATAACAATACAGGATAGGCTGCATGAATCATGATATATCCATATATTGAAATGTATGCAGCAATTAAAATTCTCCTTTAAAAAATATAATCTTATAATAAGATATTTATGATGAAATGGTAATAGTAAACATGAATATTTCAGTATATACAGAATAGTCCTAATATATAATAATAAAATATATTATATATTTTATAGAATATGCAAATGTATTTATTAATACATGTTAATAAATGTATTGTTATATATAAACTAATAGTGAAACTATATATGCACATGTGTAGTGTGTAAATGAGTTCATTATGGATTTCTGCAAAGTTAGGTATGGTAATTCCTATTCTATTTTTCTGCCTTTATGATATCAGCGGTAAAAAGTTAATTCGCACTCAGCCCGCCAAAGCTCTAAATGAAGTGGTGAATAATACATGTATGGAAACCACTTTAGAAGCATATACTAATACGTGATGGAGTTTAGTATGTAACATTTTAAAATAATGGATCATTTTAGCAAGAAATATTCTCCACATTGAATTAGGTGAGTAAATAAGGTGTGCTTCTGTAGCAAAAAAAGGTCGTTTACTGTGATATAAGGAGCCTATGCTAAGCACCTATAGGCCTGAGAGCATTTGCATTATTCTTTGCCAAAAGAGTGGATACCCTCTGCACATTTTAAAAGGAGCTTCCTATTCTGCCAAAAAAATAAATAAATAAATAAGTAAATAAATAAATAAGCTGCGTGGACCACCTTCAGCCTCCTTGTTCCTTAGTCCCTAAACAAAATTACCCCAGCAAACCGCTTCACGGACAGGAAGTGCACCATTCTAGCATCAAGCATTTAAGAGCAGGATGAGGGCTGAGGCAGGGAAGCATGATTCTCCTTAGGAGCAGACATCCGTTTGATATATGTAGAGTAAAAATGATAGTGAAGAATGAGGATTTTTTGCTCTTACAGATTAAAAGAGGAAACAATGTGGTAAAAAAAATAAAATTCTTGCCTCCAAGTCACACCAGGTATGTCACAAAAATAAAGCCGATGGGTAGTTATGGCCCAAAAGCTTCTAGCAGTGTTCACGTCTAAATATTTTTGTGTCTGTGCCTGGTTAACTTTTTGTATAGACGATGTAAAAATTTGTTTCAGTAATGTGAGCATTTTATTTAATTGAGGTCTACATTACACTGGTATTTACTGTTGTGATAATTACGGAGGGTGGGTGTTGAAAAATAATAGTTCAAATAAGAGATAAAACCTCATTCACGTTACACTCTTAAATGCAGCCTTTCCCCAGTTTCCAATTTAAAGGGCCAAAATTACTTTTTTCCCCATAGTAGAAATGTTTCCCTTTCTAGGTCTAAAATCAATTACTCTTGGCACAGAGTAATTAAATGAACTAATTAAATGTTGATTCAAATTAGACCACACTTCGTTTGACATATTCTTGCACTAAACTTTAACCACCAGCCCTCTACTGTGGATTATCTTGCCTCCCTCTTTACTGGTTGTTTTCTGAAAAATAATACTTGATTTAGGAAAATAATTGCTAAATATTTTAATTGTTTTCACCTCCTGAAAGTTGAGAGGTTTTGTATAAATTTAAATTCACAAGAAAATATACCTGTCTGTGCCTGCTGTCAATTCTATCATTTAGGTTAATTTCCTTTCAATTATTTTAGTGCATACGGTAAATTGGTTCAAATTTCACCTGATATAGCTCTGAATTATTTTGCTGTTCTTTGCCTTATTGTATGATATGGTTTTGTCTAATATTTTGCATTGGTATATGATTTTCTTAAATCCTCATATGATTGATAATGCAGTTGAGGTCCTGTAAGATTCTGAAGTCTAATGCTATCAGGTAGAAAAACTAAATCAAATCAAATCACAATAAAGAATAAAGCTGAGGCTAAATTTCTGGAGTAAATATGTATCATTGTATATGACTAACAAGATTAAAGGGTTTATTATGTTTTGCAATTTCATTATATTGAGAGGCATATGGATATATTAACATCTTATAGTAAATTTATGTTTCTCCTTCCTAAGGTATGTATATTTTTTTCATCTAAGAGCAGAGCTGATGAAGGCAAATTCATACAGCATTGCACTCATCTCTCAGCACCATCAGTGTAAAATGGAATGCATCCAAGCAACCTTTAGTTTACAACCACTCAAGGCTGACCTGAGGGCATACTGCTCCCTGATCTCACCGGTATGTGTATGTATGCATACGTGTATTTCAAAGGTAGGAGTCCATGATCATAATGTTCTAAAAACATAATGTGAGCACCCGATTGCCCCGCTAGGCAATGCGGCATCCCACAACGGAAACCTCTTGAGCTCCTATCCATGCAGTAGCTTTGGGACATTCTCTAGATCAGTGATGGCGAACCTTTTGAGCTCGGCGTGTCAGCATTTTGAAAAACCCTAACTTAACTCTGGTGCCGTGTCACATATAGAAATTTTTTGATATTTGCAACCATAGTAAAACAAAGACATATTTTTGATACTTATTTTATATATTTAAATGCCATTTAACAAAGAAAAATCAACCAAAAAAATGAGTTTGCGTGTCACCTCTGACACGCGTGTCATAGGTTTGCCATCACTGCTCTAGATTATTGTCCACAATCAGCAAGTGTATGGTCTCATGTCCACTTTAATGTGTGAAATGTGAACTCTCACATTGTCAGGGATGTATCATCATTCTATCACCATATGCCAATCCTGCTCAGCACATGTATCCTTATAACCTTCAACTACACTTATTTCACCTTGGGTATAAAGTATGTAGAAAAAGATTCTAATGCTCATTTTGAGACTATATACATTATATTAAGTAAAGATCAGAAATCAAAATTTGAGAAAAAAGAAGTCAATGGTAGCGTTGAAACAGCAGGGATTCAGTGGACTCTGGCTCAGGGCAGTGGGAGACTTAAGCAGTCCGAGTTCAGTAACACATTTCCAGAGCTCTCAAATTTTCATTCCTCAGCTCCAGGATATCTGCATACTAGTAGTGTGATCTCACTGCACCAAATTTTGAACTGCCCAGTTTCAATCAAGTGTTCACTTCTGGATCAATCACTGATAGCCAGGAACACTCTTGTCACAAAGCACATTTGTGGCCGCAGGTCTGCTACAATAGACACTTGGATTGGCATGAGCCACACTCCCCAAGAAATGTCTTTTTCATAGATAAGTGCAAATAGGTTTTAAACAGCTACCATTTAAGGGATTAGTGGTATGCTAATAGAATAGTTAGAAGTAAATACAGGGTGGGGCAAAAGTGGGGTTATAGTTGTTTGTATGGAAAATAATGCAATAATTAATAAATAATAATAAAAAACCAACTCTGTGTTTCATGTATCCACAACTGTAAACCTTCTTTTGCCCACCCTGTATAATGAGAGTGGGTAATATGAGTATATGTAGAGAAAAATGTGTGGTTTATTTACTTTAATAGAGTACCTTTAAAATGTGCCTCAGGAAATCAGTCCTCATTGATCACTTTTTTAATGGCATCAGATCCTCAGAGGTCTCTTCTTGTACCAACTCCCACCCACTTTGACATTAAACCCAGGGCAAAGTCTCAATTCACTTTCTAGTGCTCTTTATTCAAATTTTATGTTTTGAGATATTTCTCCTAATGTTTAATAAGTAAACATTCTTTAGTTGGGCCAGAATTGTTCTTCAATCCAGTCAAAGAGTGGGTGCAACAGACATAGTATTCAAAATCTGAAGAAACCGAACTTGCAGGAGATTTTAAGGCAACCAGGATGCACCTAATTTCATCGGGTCACAATGACCTTGGAAGAGTTGAACTATGTTCAATGACTAAATCAGGGAATTCATAGGTGGAGGTGGAAATAGAACATGCATTTGAAAAGAAGAAAACCAAAGGGGGATGGGAAGGGGAAAGGGGTGTTTGTTTTGTTTTTCCATAATGAGCACAAGCAGGATCTAACTGTGTGGTCAGCCTATGTCTACAAACACTGGTGGGTTTGACACGAGTGTCCTCATTTTTAACAAAAGACCTGTGGGAAGGCCGATTTTTGGTAGCCTATGGGATTTTTTTTTCTGTCTGATTTGTGTCTTGGATGCTTTTCTGATTCTGGAAGCCTATGTTTCTTCCTGTTATATTCTGCAATGATGTTCATTAAATGTCCAAAGGCAAACTCTCATTTTAATAAAGATTTTCATACACTAGGATGCTTATATTGCAATATAATGTGAATGCAAGTGATATGTTGACTTTTTATATATGTGTAAATTTGTTCTACATTAACATCTACAGTTTAGTTTTTTTAATAGAGCACCTATTTATAGGTAAGGGTCAGGTTTTAAGTATGCCTCATTGGTGCATTAGGAAAAGTAAATCAATATTATGTCCTAAAATACTAATACTTACCGAGAGAAAGATTTCTTACAATGATGCCATACTGCGTCCATGTAACATACGCTATAATACTGGCTAAGTATATGAAATTAACATGCCAAACAACCTGGCATGTTAATTTCATATAATTAACCAATCTAGATAGTTCAGGTAAGAATGAGTTTTCCCAACAGAACTTTAAAAATACATTACAAAGATTATCAGCAAGTCTTTCCCACTTAATTACGTATGGGGCCAGATTTACAGATTCCCCTTACTGCTGTAAATCAAATTGTATTGATTGATGCCTCAGGTACACCAAAAGCCTATAGCATGTCAGCTTCCTTTAGATGGCATTGACTTCTGCTTCTACCACTGAGTTTCATATTTACAAAGAATATCTTTATCACAAAGCTAATTATGCCATTTGTCATTAAAATTACATCAATGCCATTTAAATAATATGAAAATAAATCAATACATTTGAAATAGAAGGGGTTTATTATTTTGATGTAAACTATCTTGTTTTGTAAGGCAACGAAAATAAAGGTAAGATAGGTATGGGCCAAATAACTGTGGGACATCAGAATGGAAAAATAGAATCTCTCTCTCTCTCTCTCTCTCTCTCTCTCTCTCTCTCCATACACACACACACACACACATACACACACTAGAGGCCCGGTGCACAAAATTTGTGCACTCAGGGGGTCTCTTAGCCTGGCCGGCACCCTCTCGCAGTCCAGCAGTCCTCAGGGGATGTCAAACTGACAGCTTAGGCCCACTTGAGCTGGCCTAAGCTGGCAGTCAGACATCCTTAGTGCTGCGATGGAGGTGGGAAAGGCTCCCACCATCACCGCTGCGCTCGCCAGCTGTAAGCCTGGCTTTTGGCTGAGTGGCACTCCCCCTGCGAGAACACACTGACCACTAGGGAGCAGCTCCTGCATTGAGCATCTGCCTCCTGGTAGTCAGTGCGCATCATAGCAACTGGTCGTTCTGCCATTCGGTTGATTTACATATTAGCCTTTTATTATATAGGATATATAATATATATCCACAAGTGTTTTCAAATTTTCTTTGCTAAGCTCAGAAGTAATAAAGGCTGTGTATTGGGTACATTTCATGCAATGATGATAGCATCAAATGTCATTCGAGCAACTTATATCTGAGAAAATGCCCTCTTCATCAAAAAAGTTTGTTTTGTTATATAATAAATTTCATAAATGCATATCTGTAGATGTACTCATGCATAGAAATTCACATATAATTTTCATTATTCACTTTAAACTCATTATTTCAAGAAACCAAACAAACAAGAATTTTGCTCTGTTTGACTCAAATATTTGCTACTGTTTGCCTTAGTCTTTGCAGTCAGAGAAAGGAAAAAACAAAAACACCCGAGTGCTGAATTCACCTACCAATTACTTTTTTAGGATGGCAAGTTCTGAGTTGTCAAGCTGATACCTCGGGTAAAAAGATATAAAAGATATACTGGTTGTTTTTAAAGACTGAGAAGTGAGTTGTGTTATCTCTGGTTTATATCTCTTATCACTAATATTATATTGAAAAGTGAAGTGTAAAATTGTAGCTCAAAGAACAATAGCTCCTGTTCTCTTAAGTCACTATGCCATGAAATCTTGTACATTTTGAGGTAGTTTCATTTTTTTCACTAGACATGGGTACTCTATCACAAAGAACATGAAAGCACAGAAGAACAAGAGACAACCATTTTTCTTGAGAATTTAAGAGAGACTGTGTTCTAACATCTGCCAGTGTTTAACAGAATCTTTTTCCTTTACCCATCCTTAATAGAGAGTACCACTGTGTGATACAAGATTTTGCTTTAATGGTGTAAGGACAAAACATTGCACCAGAGATTGTTAAACAGGAAAGGAAGACTTTATTTAAGAGAATCCAGAACTGAGTCTAACTTCACTCAACTAAGAGAAAGAGTGGGAGGATTTTCAGAGCTGGAGGGAGGGGGAAATCATAGGCCATCTCTTTTTTCTAATTGGTTTTTCACAAAGGGACAGTAAATTTTCTTATATCTTTGTTTTAAAATATATTTTTATTGTTTTCAGAGAGGAAGGGAGAGGAAGAGAGAGCTAGAAACATCAATGATGAGAGAGAATCATGGATTGGCTGCCTCCTGCATATCCTACTCGGGGATCAAGCCTGCAACCCTGGCATGTGCCCTGTCTGGCAATCGAACTGTGACCTCTTGGTCATAGGTCGATGCTCAACCACTGAGCTATGCCAGCCGGGTCTCCTACTTTTATTATAGGAGTGAAGTGCCCGGGAAGGTTGGGCTCCTACTTTCCCCCCACATGGTGAGATAGGGACGCTCTCTTCCTTGATGTTTATGTTGCAAAGGCATGACTTCCAGGTGCTTGAGAAAAATGTTCCTGGTTTGGAAACTGGCAAGAGCTTTGTAGACTTATACATGTCTCCAAAGGGCAGGAAAGAATTTACAATCGTAAGTATTAAAAAAAAAATCTCAATCTCAGAAGAGAGGTCAGGACTTAGTGTCAGGAAGCAGCCTGTATAAAATTTATTCAAGCTTAAGGGGACATTAAGGCTACTTTGGTGAATTTTAAAATGTGGCTATTATGACTGAGCTATTGAATATTTAATTGTATTTAAGTTTAGTTAAAATACATTTAAATTTAATTAACCACGTGTGGTTTGGTTAAGTTATGATCAGTTGCTCAAATTTTTAATGGGTTGAAATATGTATGACTTAAAGACAGTTTACAGTCCCAGATCTTCTTTGAATAAACATAATCTAGAGAAATAAAGAAAAACTAACCCAATCTTACAAATATTACAGTTAAATTATTTTTAAAAGAAAGCAAACAAAAACAACAACAAAAAGAAGAAAGAGTCCAGTAGAGTTCCAAAAGGTTACTACACTATACCCAAATAGGTTTATAATAAAAATGAAAGAATGTTTTATCACTTGGTACTTTGTTAATATAATATGTCATTTCATGAAATCTAAGAAGGATAATATGTGAGAGGTTGGATAGAACGCCTTCTTAAAAGACATTACAGCCTAGGGAAGAAAAACTCAAGTAGAGAGTCAGATGATCCAGGTTTAGGACTTGGCTTTGCCATGCCCTTGTTGTGTGTGTCATCTTGACTAATCTGTGTAATTTCTCTGGGCCCATGTCCTTCTCTCTAATATTGGAATAGCAATAGCAACTGCTTCATAAAGTTGTTCAGAGGGTAAAATGCTCTATGCATTTAACACAGTTTACTAGGTGTCTGGCAAATGGTAAATCCTCAATACATATTATTATATATATATTTATATTATATATTCATATTAATTATGTTATATTAGATTTGCCTTCCACTTCATTGTCAATTTATCCAGTGTCCTTCTTTGCCCTCTTCCATACCACTGTCCTGGGCAACCTTATTCATTACCAAAAGTAATGAATTTGACTGGCAAATCTCTGTGACAGCTTACATCTCTATAAAGTTCCAGTTTCATCTGTACCCTCAGTTACCTACCTACTAGGTTTTCCTTGGAAAGATCACTCCATCATGTTTAACTCACCAGTAAGATATGCATTTATTCATGTGTTCTGTATCTGCCGCTGCCTTTTTCATTTCTCCTCCCACTATTTGAATTAGATTTTTCATCTGCTCTTTCCCAGACTACAGAATTTGCCTCTGATTTTCCATTTTCCAAATTAATCTTTCATTGTTTCAATATATTCAATGAGCTTCATTTACTGTAGCTTATACTTTAAAACCTTTTATCAGGTTTCCAAGCCTTTCAGAATCATAACCTGCCATGCTTCTTCATTCCTGTGTCTCCTCATTTTCATGGGCTCATTTTAGTTTCTGGCCACTCCCAAACTGCTATATTTCCTAAACAACCCGGGATTTTTCTCAGATTTTTGTTTTGATCTACACTGGTCTCCTTTACTTGAATTACTTTCCCCCCTTTTTATCTGGAAAAATAATAATTTTACCTTCCTTAAGACCCAACTAAATTGTTATCACCTGTATGAAAATATCTGTCTACCCCAAACTTTGTATTATAGTTATTTTCTCCCACTATGCTTACAAAACATAACTGCAAAGACTTATAAAATTATATTATAAATTTTTTCATGTTTTTATTTTTTTCCAAGTGCAGTGTGAGCTCTTAGTAGTTACTATTTTGTTAATATCTTTACATTCACATTATGACTTCCCTCAATTAACCTACATGCATGGTTACTATTTTGAAATATGTGAATGATTTAGAAAAACATTTTTGATGAAGTTTATTTAGTTTTGATAATATATAATTTATTAACAAGTGTTTTTAAAAATGCTTGTTACCTTCAATTGTGAAAGTAAGATCAAATGTGTAATAACTAAATATGGATTACTTGTTTGAAAATTAAAACTTCATTCAAAATATAAAAAGTTATTTTAAATAGTTTGGTTTAAACATAAAATAATTTGTATTTGATTATTTTATCTTTTCAGATACATTTTAAAATATTGAATTTTTACATCCATTTTGTCTTTTTCATACACGTTAGCATTTTAGAGGATAGATCGCCATCTGGTGGAAATTTTAAGTTGCAACTAAAAGTCCTAAAAATTTGTGTAGCTTGTTTAGGTTGTTATGAGCAGATTAATAAGAATTCCAGTTGCACACCAGAATATATAATAAATCAATGAGCTGAAATCTAATGGAAAATAAAACCAAATAAGTTTTAAAATTAGACAAGTGTGTTCTTGCTTGCCGTAACCATTTGTATAACAATTAATTTAATATTGTGAATCTTATGAAGGCCATAAAAACTCAACAAATAGAGCAATCACCTACTGGTGACTGACTTCACTTAAGCATTTTTATTCTAAATCATAAACCATGATTAGCTTTTGCTAATATCATACAATTAAAAATATTCTCTAAATTTCTATTATTCTTGTTTTCGTTAGGCTCATTTACAAACATTTCAAAACCGATCGTACTTATTGTTTCCAAAGAGATAAGTTATTGAGAATAACTCTAGCAGTTGGTAGATTTTCTTTCTAGGATTCCGGGATGCTGCTCATATCCCCAGTACAGTTATTGATGGCACCTCAAAAGCCAGTGCATTTTCATCTAGTGAGGGTGGTGTACTTGTTGCATATTTTTTATTTTCAAAAAAATTAAAATTTAATATCCCCATAATAGAATGTTTGCTAAGACATTTTAGGCTTGACAGAGATGATATATGAGCCTGAAAATACAACTAAATTGCACAAGAGCCCTTGAAGAAGCCAAAGAGCAGAATGTGTCAGGGGAATGGGAATGAGGGATTCCTTGTGAAGTAGGAAAGCTCAAGAGCAGCACCGGTTCAGTTATTTATTAACTGTGAGGTCTCAATAATAATAACAACTATCATAATATAATCCTAATATAAATATTAGTATTTATAAGGCAAATGCAAAGCCATTTCATATCACATATTATTAAATCCTCACCACAATCATATGAGCCAGGTTTCCTTATCATCTGGATTGTATACTAGTAAATGCAAAACAAGTTCAGAAACACGATGTAACTTTCCCAAGTTCAAAGAGCTAGTATATGCCACAGGTGTAAAATTCAGACAGACTACCTGAAGTTTGGTTTGTCCACTAAAAAATAGAATAATAATCTCTAAATTCAAGATTTTTACTCCTTGTGCAGTTGAATCAAATTACTAGATTTGTTTATTGCGGGGCCAATTATTGTGTTACATAGTTATTTATGCACATTTGTTTTATTACACTTCTATCATACATAGGTAATATATGATAGAATTCTCATGCAAAGAAGGATCTAGAAAAATGTCTATGCTTACTTCAAATAAATTAAAACTACAAGCCATAGCCATTTTTATGGTTAGCATTCTAGAAGCCTCCCGGTATTAATCTATATTTATAATAGCTTTCTGCAACTGACCTGGGTATAAACCTTATCTTAAAATCTATAATAATTATCCCTTTAATTTTCTTTAAATTTATATCAGCAATGTGACTACATCTAAACATATTTTAGTTTGCCTGTTTTCTCTATCTGATCACGCTGTATGTTACTTGATATCCTTTGTTTTAGTCAATCTGTTTGTAAAAATTATCTATTATTGTGTAGATGTTCAGTTTATTTTTATTGCTCTATGGTAATTCATTATCTTAGGTATTTTATGAAACAATGATCTGGGATTTGTGTGCCATGAATTACGCACATTTGAATATATTTTTCATCTAATTTTCAAACTGAATGTTCCAATTTACTCTCTCACCCACACGGTAAAGTTTATTGCTTGTTTTGCTTTTTTCCATTCCAGTGTTTAAATTTGCTTTTCCTTGATGTTAACAAGGTTAAACACTTTTTCAAAATATTTAGTACATCTTTCACCAATAGATAGATAGATGATGATGATGATAGGTAGGTAGATAGATAGATAGATAGATAGATAGATGATAGATAGATAACTCATTTTCAAGAAATAACCATGAAGGAATGGATTGGAAACCACTTACATTCTATTTAATTTCTGATTACCCAATAACACACTCATTTCTGAATTAATCTCTTCTTGCAATGCCTTACTTAATGCAGTGATACCTTGCTGGGAGTTGTACTTGGCAAAGAGAAGATTTAGGCCTCAAATAAGCAGCATACCTTAAACACCACTACAGGATAGAGTTATAATTCCAACTAACATTATGGAATCACAATGGACAACAAACTCTTTTGACTTTTTTCTTTTTTAATTATAACTCTCTTAAAAAATATGTATGGCAAACATACACAAAATTGACCATTTTCATCATTTTAAAGTGCATAATTCAGTGGCATTAAGTAATTTCACAATGTTGTGTGACCATCCACAATCTCTTTTGTTCTCTCATCATTCCTCTTCCCAAATGAGAATATTTGTTTCCATTTTATTTTCTCAATTTCTCCGATTCTAATCAATGTGTGGGGAGATGATGACTTTCCCCCCATTTATAGCTCTTTGGGTCCAGGGTGAGCTCCCATCACCGGATGAAACAGTTAGATTGTGTTCCTTGCCAGAAAGGGGTGAGTGCATTTTGTCTGGGAGAGGAATAGTGAGCTGAATATCTAGTGAACAGACTGTGATACAATTCGATGTTATTCATCACAAAATCTTTCCAGCTCTTTTCTTTGCAGAAATATGATAGAATCACATATCTCTAGTCCTTTTTAGAAATTTGCTATAGCTGTGTGACTTTCTTTGGCCAATGGAATATGAGCAGGACTGATGTATGTCTTGTAGGGATAGAATCTTTAAGGGCCAATTTGTAATTTACCCTATTCATGTCCCACTGCTATGGTGATCACAGAGGCATGTATCAAGATCAAGTCTCTATTAGCTTAATCCCTTAATCTATGAGAAGATAAATCTAATAACCTATGTAGTATATGTAATATATGTAAAATGTAAATTTTGTTTGTCAAGCAAGTAAAATTTTGGAGTTTTGTGTTACCGCTACTGTGATTGTTACTATAACAATATGTGTTTTCTATCAGTTTCTACAATTGTGCCATGCTACCTAATTCTCTAGAATAAAAGGATCTGTAAACACTCCTTTATCTTACTTCCCACTGCTGTTAGTGCTTTGGTGGTTTAACTGTCTCTATTTTAAATGCTCCGTATATTGTTTTAAAAAGTTCAGGCTTGTTAACATTTATTCATGTATATACCACTTCTCTCATTCTTGATTCTTTAAACTACCTCAGAATTTTCATCTGAAATTCCATTGCTGCCTATCGAAGTGCAAGCTTATTGAGTAATCACTGTTGCTATGGATGGGGTAGGTGTGGCTTAGATTAGACGTTCTTTGCTTAAAGTGAAATTATGGCTACACTTGTCTTTCGTAATATATTCAAGCTGCTTCTATCAAACATCAAAAATAATTATTTGATTCTGTTATTAAAGACAAAAGAAATCATGTCAAAGTGTTTTGTCTTCTCTCTAATGAGCACATAGTTTATTCATTTACTTATTATTTGTAAAAATTGTTTTAGGAAAAGATTGACACAGTTTAGCAGAAAGATTTGGAAGGATTTGAGAGTAATTTTCACTTGTTCCTTTCACAAGGGATAGAAGACCAATTTAATTCAATTAGGAAGATACAAAATGCATCCTGAAGGTTAGGCCAAGCATGTTGAGAAGGGCATTTTTACTTAAGAATTACAGTTGGATGATTCCAGATCAAAGATTTAAAGGAATGGCCTGAAAGAAGTTCTCCAGGGCTAATTAATTACCGTGTGTTATGAGGAAATAAATGAAGTTGCAGCTTAACGATCTTTTTCCTCCAATATTGTCAGCTGTGCTGTAGGCTATCTACCTACTCGATATTAACAACGTGCCTGCTGATAGTTACAAGTGAACACTTTTACTTCTTTTGGTTTTTATTTTAACTGAAGGGAACACAACCCAATGATCTTAGTGAAATGTGTAGCCAGTAATTAAAGTGCAGACACACTTACACACCTACTTACACAGTTACGTGTAGAATGCAAATGAACTCTGAGGTCCACTTATTTTCCTAAGAATTTATTGTAAAGAAGACAATCCTAATGGTGAAGGCAAAGTTCAGTGTACCAGTAAGTGTTCTTTTGTTATTTGTGCTTACATTTTCTTATTCTTTTTTCTCTAAAAGTAATGCTCTATGTTCACCAGTTTTCAAATTGATCTGGTTTGTATTCTCAGTATCAGCCTTGAGTCTTCCTAAGATGATTTCTAAACTTTCCATTATATTTAAAAGTTCACCATTTTGTATCATATTAGTTAAAATAACTTTTCAGCTTGCCCAGCTGTAAAAAATAAAATGAAACACTGTGATTGTCCTAGCCAGTTTGATTCAGTGGACAGAAAGTCTGCCTGCAGACTAAGGGTTCAATTCCAGGCAAGGGCACATGCCTTGGTTGCTGGCTCCTCCCTGCCCTGGCCCTGATCGGGGCACATGCAGGAGTCAACCAATCAATGTATTTCTCTCACATTGATGTTTCTCTGTCTTTTCCTCTCTTTTCCACTCTCTCTAAAAGATCAATGGGAAAATATCCCCAGGCGAGGATTAACAGAAAAAAAAAAAGGAAAAAAGAAGAAAACAGCTACAAAAATGCACAAAGGAATATTCAAAGTATTTCTTGTATTCTTTAAGAAACACTTAATAACAGTAAGGCCTAGTTCAAGATTTTTCATGGTGGAGCATGGCTGAAGTTGAGGCGATATGAAGATATCCACAAACTCCTTACATAAATATGAATATGAATAAAGGACTTTATAAATTAGAAGTTTATACTAATGAAAATGGGAAGCCAGTTAAGTTAAAAGTATAAAAGCATCTCTGAGGGAAAGATTGTTTGCAAGCACTATGAATAAAGGTGGGAAGGGAGATACAGCAGAGGCAAATTGCTGAAGAGGTTGCTAAAATTATTCTGGTGACAAATGCTATTAACCTTCAATAAGCTGATGACAGAATTAATGGACAGAAAATGAGGGGTCAAGATAAAATTAGAAGACAAAATGGACAAAACTAAATAAATACTGTAAGACTTTTTATTCTTTCCTTATCCTTCTCTATCCTATCTCCCTAGCAAATTTGAACTATTCTCACAATTTTGCATACACTCTATCCAAATTTTATTGTGAAATTAATTTCCAGTGTTGACTTTCCTTCTGATTTCCAGAAACAACAAAAATTCTACAATGATATTTAACAAACATCTGAATTTGAAATTGAGTTCATTTTTAAGTTGTCTAAACTCTCTACTGTCCTTGAGTTCAGTGTAGAAGACAAAATGGACAAAACTAAAGTGCTATAATAAATACTGTAAGACTTTTTATTCTTTCCTTATCCTTCTCTCTCTTCATCAGTACAGAGACAACATCAGATCTTACCTGCATAAATGTGTGTTCTTTTAGATAGGCTTTCTGCAATTATCCTAACTCTAAGCCAATTGAATTTCTACACAGATCCATAGAGTTCATAAAAGGTGCCCAGATCATGTAACTTCCAAACTTAAATCTCTGCAGCAATTTCTTATTTTTTTTAGATCAATTCTTAAAACTATTAACCTGGCCTTGGAGGCCCTAATTCACTCAAATCTACTTCTCAGGTTTTCTGTTTCAGTCATAGACTTCTGAAAATACTCCTGTTGCTCTGGCGTATTTTTATTCCCTCAAAAGCATCAGGTTTTTTCCCTTCTGCTTCAGGGACTTCATGCATGATCTTCCTTTTGCCAGGGATGCTTTTAATTCATGGTCCAGTTCAAATTCTACTTAATTTTTTTTTTCCAACCAATATGTCCTTAGTGCATTTCCACAACAGTTTTTAGTTATTTTTTAGAGAAAATGTCAGAATCATAATTTTCTAATTTTACATACTGTCAGCCTCCATGATTAGACTGTAGGGATGTAAAAGTAGTGGTCATTTCTGACTTTATTCACTGCACTAATGCCTGGTAGAGTGTTTTGCAGTAGTTGACTTAAAACTCACTTTATTAGGGGATGGGTTCATGAATAATTTTTTAAAATCATGAATGTAAGGCAGATAGTGAGATAAGTTGTGAACTTTTTAACACTTTGTGTTTGGGTTAAGAATGGTAATAATGCTAATCCTAAATAAATAATAAAGAGGGAATATGCTAATTGACCCTCACACCATCACAAAGATGACAGCACCCACAGCTAATAAGGAGGGAATATACTAATTGACTGCCCCGACCTCAAAGATGGCAGCACCCACAGCCAATAGGAGGGAATATGCTAATTGAATGACCCGCCCTCAAAGATGGTGGCACCCACAGCCAATAAGGAGGGAATAAGCTAATTGACTGCCATGCCCTCAAAGATGGTGGCACCCACAGCCACAAGATGGCTGGCAGGGGAGGGAAGTTGGGGGGAAAACAGGCCTGCAGGGGAGGGCAGTTGGGGGCGACCGAGCTGGCAGGGGAAGGCAGTTTTGGGAGACCTGGTCAGCAGGGGAGGGCAGTTGGGGGCAATCTGGCTGGCAGGGGAGCAGTTAGGCATCAATCGGGCTGGCAGAGGAGTGGTTAGGGGGTGATCAGGCTGGTAGCCCAAAGCGGTTAGGGGCAATCAGGCAGGCAGGCAGTCCCAGATTGTGAGAGGGATGTCTAACTGCCAGTTTAGCAGTCAGACATCCCCAGAGGGGTCCCAGATTGGAGAGGGTGCAGGCTGGGCTGAGGGACACCTCCCTCCCCCCCCCCGAGTGCACGAATTTCATGCACTGGGCCTCTAGTGATAATAATAATGAAACATATATTGTACTGTCTTTAAGTCAGGTAATCTTCTAATAACTTTTCATATTTTAAACAATTGTTTTCATAGCCAACTTTCTAGATCAGTTCTCTGAGTGTTATCACATATCTCCACCATTTTTACTCCAAGTACATCTTCATTTTTCTCTTACCTCTATAAGACATTACTTTGCCATTTTTTCAGTAAGTACCATCTAACACAAGACCATAAACACAATGTGTTACAGCTCCATTTTTTCTGTCACACAAGAGAACAATGGCTCTTTCTTTAGTTAATATCTTTATCTAAGTGCTTGTTATAGGACCCTAAGTGCAGTGGATGCTCAATAAATTTTGGCAGGTGAAAATAATGAGGAGATATGCCTATTACAATGGCTTGAATTCAATGAGAGTGTTTCAACATCCTCAGCAATTTGTGTCTTTAAAAGTTTAAATAAGAAATCTATAAAAAAAGAATATAACTAATAAAGAGCAAATATTATATTCCTTATAATATTTTAATTATAAGCATTATTTACCTGTGAGTAATTACATTTGATATAAGAAATAAAAGAAAATGACTACTAAAAAAGGGGTGGCTCAGGTTATTATAATGAAAAAAATCTTAATGTATAAAAACATATATGATGTGGAATGACTACTATTTCCATGTACATGGGAATGCTTTTACCACACCTGAAAGTAAGAATAAAGTAGCATTTTGGAAGTATTCAAGAAAATCTGCATAGTCTGGAAACTTCATGTTCTGAGAAGTTTCTCTGATGGAAAGCTGAAAGGTAGAAGGAAGGCTGGGGAAATGCTTCTCGCTTCCATGTCTCAGGCAATTTATGACAAATTTAATGACTACAAGCCTGATTGTGCAGCAAGTGAATGTGTAGGATGAGGAAAGAGGCTTTAATGAAGCAACACTAGTGTACAAAGTATGAAGACGTTAAATATTCCAGCTGCCTTTTGGTAATGGAATGTATAGCATAATCCCAAATGCATTGTTTCCAGACTTAATTGCATAGAAATGCTCAGATCAAAGACACAGGTAACATTCTTGGAAATATGAGCTAGCTTATGACTCAAATAGTTTAGATGATTATACCCTGTGTTGCATGAATGAAGGCATAAAAATTCAACTTTAAATGTAGTTATGATTAAAAAAAATCATTTTGTTCATGTCATCTAGCTGACTCCTTAATGAAGTACATTCATTTTAGACCAGAACACATGCTAAGCATAGGAATGTCCTCTAGCTGGAGAATGACATTTTTTTTTTGACAAAAGACTATATAACTTATTGAACCACCTATGTCAGAATTAAAGTACGCAGTCCTATACTATCTGTGTTTGGAAGCACTTTAAAGAATTATCAAAATTGACTACTTCAGGTTTCATGTTTCCTTAGATAAGCTTTCTCAGATTACCTAAAGTCTAACTTTTAAAAATTAAAAAAAAACTATTTCATATTTAAATGGAAGTATACTCCAAATATTTACCTATTTCATGCCATAATGTGACTAAATACTATTTTCAACACTCATATTCACCAATGTGGGAAAGGTTGAAACATATGTGATTATTTAGATTATTTATTACTAATTGAACTTATTTTATTCAATTGTTGTTTATTGCATATAGAGGGTGATAAGGAAATTTCTATACTTAGATTGGCTTTAAAAGACTAGGAAATTTAGAATAATCAAGATTTTCTTTAACATTCAAGTAACTGATTTAGATAAAAGCAACACTAACAAAATCTACTTGTGTCATTTAAGGTTGCTATAAAAAAGGCCATGCCATTCAGAGCATGGCCAAATTCTATTCTGAAGGTCGTCATTCTTCATAACACTCTGGATATTTAAACAGGGAAGTTTAAAATTCTCTTGGTTCACCTGAGGTGTACTTGTTTTCTATTTCTTTATAACAACGTGGCACAAATTTAGTGGCTTCAATAAGTGTTGGAAGTCAGATTTCCAGTTGGGCTCACCTGGGTCCTCTCTCAGGGTGACAACAATGCCAACATCAAAGTGTTGGGCCATCTGAGCTCTTACCTTGATGCTCTGGGAAAGAACCAGCTTTCACGCTCATTTAAATTTGGTATAACTTAGTGCCCTGTGGTTAAAAGACCTAGGCCATCCTCTGTGATGGCGGTCAGCCAGGCATCTCTCCCAGCTCTTAGATACCATTCTTTGGTTCTTGCATGTTATAAAAGAAAAATTGCACCTGATTCCTTAAACATGAAAAGAAATTTTTTTCAACACTTACTGCAAAAGGACAAAGAGATCATTCCAACATAGGAGAGAGATCAAACTAAAATCAGCTTGGACAAAAGGCATGCAGATTTTTAGACACTGTGGTGAACTGAAAAAAGTACTGGATAATGGTGGGGGGAGGTTGGGCAGTGTGATTAGGCCATCTGTGCTTGCAGTTGCTGCTCATTGAAGTCAGGCCCCTGCCCTCCCAGGGAAACTGGGAAGTAAAGTGCTGTCTTCCTTGATGATTGCATTTTGAAGGGATGACTCTCAGGTCTTTGAGAAAATCATCTCTGGGTTGTGGGAGATTTACATTTCAAAGGGGCAGAGAAAGAATTGAAAATTACAAGTTTTCTAAAATAAGTGCTCTAAGAAAAGGGAGGCCAGGGGTTTGGGGTTAGGAAGAAGCCTGCCTAAAGTTTAGCCAAGCTGAGGGAAACCTTATGCCTGTAGGTCACTGTGGTCCTCTCCCCATTCAAAGCCAGCAAGGTGGCTTTGAATCTTTCCCATGCTCTCCGGTTCCACGTTCTGCCCATCTGAAGGAAACTCTGCTTACAAAGGCTCACATGGTTAGACTTAGTCCACCTAGATCATCTATTTTTGCCACATAACTGCAATAATCATAGGGATGAGATTTATCATATTCATAGGTTTTATCCGCAATCAATGAGGATGAGAATTACACAAAGGTGAGGGTCATTGAAAGTCATTTTTAGAATCTCACCTACTAAATGAGGTGTGTAGTTTCTTCTTACATTATAATTTCTAGAAACCAAGCTTAATTACTATTCAGGGCTGCATATTCTAAAGAAAGTGAAAGAAAGGCTCCACTGTACACATTAGTAAGGGCATTTGGTGGACCCACTATGTGCACAGCAGTGGTGATTGCAAAGATGTTCCAACTAGTTTTCTTTATTCTCCCTTCCCACCTACCTTTTTGTTTGTTTGTTTGTTTTTAAATGGTTTAATGATTAGGTGTGTCATTGCCAAAGAAGGGACAGGTTGTTACCAACCTGAGCTTGCTTTCCTCCCTTTCCTTCAAGTATCACCTCTGATTCTTGTTCCCGAAGCAATTCGATTATGGTAGCTAGTTTTTCCATTCTATTGAAAAGGGTTGGTGATAAATTTCATGGTGGAAATTCGTCATGGGCTATGATCTAACTGCACTGGACTCCCTACTTCACTTGCTTATTCAAATTGTTAATGTAAAAAACAAACAAACAAACAAACAAAAAACATTTAAAACCATAAAGAATTTTTGTGAGTTTATTTGAGCCAAACTGTCGACAATTGCCCGGAAGTAGAATCTCAATGTATAGAGACGGTGCTCTGGAGAATGGCAGTTTTTCACCTTGTTTTATACATTACCAGCAAAGGAGGAGATGTAATTAGGTTACATGGAATCCACTGGTGACAGATTAGGGAGGCGGGAGAAAGCAAAGCAGGGAAACCTCTGGGATTGGATAAAAAGTTAAATGATAGACACATGCTTCTTTTACACAGGTGGGTACAGGATAGCTAACAGTCAACAATTAATACGATAGCAATAACAGTGAAGGAATTCGTGGTTTGTGACCGGCCAGGACGCCAGAGTTGTGTGCCCTGAAGGGTCCGAAAAAAGAAGTTACAAGTTGCCCTGAGATCCCACAGGTATGTTATCTTAGATGAAAAAAGGCTCAGTAAAGATAGAAGTTGATTGTTGTTAGGGAAGATACTGGCCTAGGACATGACTACCCACTAAAAACTGCCTTTTAATGAAAGGTTTTACTTGCAGACCATCCTTTGTGGTTACTTTAGGTCTCTTGAGTTTGCAAGGCCGCCACACAGGCCTTTCCTGAGTGAGTCAGGTTAGTATGTGGCCCTTTTTCGTCCACAAAATAAAAACCCAAGTGGTCAAGTAAAGTTTCAAATTTTCATTGGAAAATTTGATCACAATCTCCCTTTTCACATGACTAGGTGAAGAAATGTTTATTTTTGCAATCTTGAATTCTAAATTGTGCTACTCCAAGATTAGCTTTCTCAGGGACTGTAACTAAACTAACACTTTTTTTTTTTTTTTTTTGCATACCTGAGATACCTATTTGCTTAAATTCAGCGATCCTTTCCTGGTAGTTATGATTGTGTCTCTCTGTTTAAGGAGGCAGTGAATTGAGCAGGGTAAGTATATATGAATGAACTTTTATCCATTTTAAAGTATGTGGCATCAAAAATGCATATTCAGGATATGTGATATATTCAACTTAGTTATTGATATTTTTCAGAACTACCAGTTGTTTGCCAAATAAGTTACTATTGAAAGTGTCATTTGTTTTAAAGTCAAAGTTTCCAGTATGCACATGTGCATATTTCTGGGTGATATTGTAAGGGACATTTGATCAGTATTATTAGGTGTAAGTGAAAGCAGAGAACATTTGGCAGGGCTGTTACTGCAATGATGCACTTTGAGCAGAAGGCTGCAGTATTAGATCATAATGAATGTCTCTAGAGATTGAACTAGCACCTAGCCGAACATTTTAATATTCCTACTCACGTCCAACATCTCTTAGTTGATTTTGCATTTTTTCTTTAAATCAGAGATTCTTTTGAGATTGATATGTTCCAACACAAAAAGCAAGGGAGCAATTGCTTAGGCAGTTCACAGCACAGGAGAACAATGCAAAGCCCTTTGTTCTAATTATATATTATGCCTATATCAGGATTGGCAAACTCCTCCATGCTCAATGGTACAATTAAACAATATTTCACATGTATTATTGTGAAATACAAATTACAGAAAGATCAATTCCCCGAAAGTTAACAGATCTATAAGAAAGGTTAGTAAACAAACATTTTACATAATGAGATGTGGCATATATTAATCAATGTAGTCACTTTTGAATCCCATTCATACTTGTTTAAAAAAAAATTATGGTTTTGAGTAGAAATTTCACATTTTTGTCTTGAAGCTGTTAGAATCATTTTATTGTTATTATGTTAACACCACAATTTTGTAAAAGATATACAAAATGATAATAATCTCATTTTTACAGAGCATTTCCTCAACATTAATAAAAATATATTTCCTTTATTCCCTTAATAAACCATGACCTTTATAATTTCAATGATTCAGTGAATTATAGACTTAGAACTCAGGTCTTCTTTATTTTATTTTCTTCTATCTTAGTATATTTTTCATTAAAATATAAATGAAATGTAAATATATATTCTAGAAAAAAATGTAATATCCATGTTATACGTTCTTGTGTGTGTTTTTTAACAGAAATTTTAGGTAACTTGATGATATATAAACTGTTGTAGATAGAGGGTAAACCTTTACATGGAACATCTGATAAAATCTATGCTAAATACTTTATCACAGAAATCTGTTGTCACATATATTATCTCAAATAACACTTGAGAGAAATTTAAGCCAAGGAGTTCAGGAAGGAAAGAAGACCTACAAATGTATACAAAGTGAAGGTCCTTCTAGGCTCTTAAAAAGGGATTTAATAATTAGGAGCACAGAAACACAAAAGCAGAGTCCAGAGGGCAGAGCTGTTGGCACAGAGGCCGAGCAGTCTAATGAGGCCTCTGCAGGCTGAGAGAGCAGGGCTACCATTCTGGAGGGCCCAGAGGGTGGAGGATAGGGCCACAGGGAATTGTTCTCAGGTCTCAGAATCCATGAAATTTGCCCTACTGAGTTTCAGAATTATTTGGGACACAAGACCCATTTCAAGCATCCTATTTTCCCCTCGTGGGATGAGAATGGCTATCCTATACCTACCCTGCCACGCTCTACATTTTTTATAATTTGAGTAATCCAAGGTACATTATCTTAGTACAATAACACAAGATTAGAAATCTAAAAACAGAAGGAAAATTGAAAATTTTATGAAAGTGAGAATTTAAATTACATTGCTAAATATCAAATCAAGGAAGTCACAAGAGAAATTATAGATGCCTTTGATATAACTGAAAGTGGCAATTAAACATATAAAATCTTGTGAAATGCAGCTAAAGCACTACTCAGAGGAAAATTTACAACTGCAACATGACTATTTTTTTAAAAGGATCTCATGTCAATAGCTTCATCTTCAAGCTTAAGAAATTAAAAAGAACATTATAGCAAACTAAACCTAAAACAAGCAAAAGAAAGAAAATTATAAAAATTAGAGACAAAATGAATGAAATGGAGAATAAAAATAAGAAATAAATAAGAAACAATTTTTAAATAAACAATATTTTCAAACCTTAGATACACTGCCAAGAAAAACAGAGACAAGGCTCAAATTACAAATTCAGAAATAAAAAGTATGATAGAAATACAAATGATTATAGAACAATATTCCACCAACTGTACACTAAAAAATTAAGTAACAAATAAAATGAGCAAATTTTTAAGAAAACAAAAATTAACCAAGGAAAAGAGAAAATATGAGTACATCTATAATAAGTATAACGATTAAATTAGTAACTTACCTTTCTATAAGTGAAATCAACAAAGAAAAACCAGATTGTTTCATAGATGAATCCTATCAAATAGTTAAAGAAAATCAATACCAATTCTTCAAAACTCTTCCCAAAAATGGAAAATAAGAAAACACTTCTTATTGTTAAGGTCAATATTACTTTGATACCAAACCAGACAAACATTTGACCAATAAAATGCACTACCAACCAGTATCCTTTATATATATAGTTACAAAAACCCTCACCAGAATTTTAGCAAACTAAAGCCAACAACATAGAATATGAATTATACTCCATCTATAATAATAAAATTGTAATATGCTAATAGACCAGACAGCCTAACGACCTTCCAGATGTCCTTCAAGACATCTTTCCAGATGAAGCCAGGACTATGAGGTCTGAGGCAAGTCACCGTGGCTGAGGGACGAGCCCCTTACACAAATTTTGTGCACCGGGCCTCTAGTCTAGTATAATTTATCCTAGCAATGCAAGATTGGTTTAACATCTGAAAATTAACCAGGAGAATATAGTATTTTAATAGAATAAAGAAAAATAATACAGAATCAGCTCAGCAGACATAGAAAAATATTTTTGACAACATTTAAAACATTTTCATGATAAAAACTCAAATCTAGCTGGTATAGAATAAAACTTCTCAAACTAATGACAGACAACTACCCAAAACATAATAAACAAACAAACAAAAACCCCACAATTAACATAATACAGTGGGGCCTTGACTTACGAGTTTAATTCGTTCCCTGACGGAGCTCGTAACTCAAATTACTCGAATGTCAAATCAAGAAGTGAACGAGTGAGACACGTGATGCTGGGCTGATGTTGTGGTGTTCACTGTGACGTTCGCTGCGCCAACTAGTGGTGGGGTATCTGAAGCTGGCTCATAACCCGAATTTTAGCTCGCAACTCAAAGCAAAAAATCGGCTGAGAGACGGCTCATATCTCGAAAAACTCGTTAGTCAGGACACTCGTAAGTCAAGGCCCCACTGTATTTCATAGTGAAAGAGTGAATACTTTCCCCAAAGAAACAAAGCAAAAGTATCCACTCTCAATTTCTATCCAAAATTTATTGATGTTTCTAGTCAGGGCAATTAAACATTAAAATGAAGGAATCTACAGTATACTTATATTCATAGCCCATGGACACAATCTATACTTCTATGCATAGTCCATGGCCCATGACACAAACAATAATGGGGTGGGAAGGTAGGGACTAGGTGGAGGGGGCAAAGGGAAAGAACATGGGGAACATCTATAATACTGTCATATATATATATATATATATATATATATATATATATATATATATAATCTGATTGGAAAATATTGAAGGCATCCAAATTTTCAATTTGAAAGGAAGAAGTAAAATAATCTCTATTTTCAAGTGGTATGTTATAAATAAAAAACTAAGGAATTCATTAAAAATGACAATTTAAGTTAATTGAGTTTAGCAAGATTAATAGAAAACAATCAATTGAGTTGTGATAATTTTTGGTCTATATATTGATATCAGTTTGATTTGTATCTTTAGTAAAATCAAATCAGTCATAAAATGCTGTCCTGGAAAGTATTTAGATGGATAGTCTAATGAACACTGGAAACTGAAACTTTAGTGGTTATAGCAGCTATGCTGAGATTGTGTGAACATTGCTATTTTAAAAATTCATAAATACTGAAGATCATATAGAGGAGAACAAAGTCAGTGAGCATTCCTATTTTGAGAGAATGTTATTTGGAACTCTTTATCAGGGAGATACAATTGGATGAAAGACTTTGCTAACCACATTAGCTTCTACTAGAGTGCTTTTGTTTCGCAGTTGTCCACTTAGGCATTTGTGTTGTCATTAAGTAAACCATAAACATCTGCAGCAGGGTAAATATGATATCATGAGTTTTAGAGAAAGGCAGATCTGGATTGAAAGACAACTTTTCTACTTACAAGATTGCACATGCTATTTAACCAATAAATCTCAGTGCCCTCATTTGTTAAATGGGTAAAAGAGTGCATGCATTGCAGTGTTGTTATGAGAAGGAAATTAAATGGCAAGTGCATCGTAAATGTCCCCATGTCAGATCTTTGGCATTTTTATGAAATTTGGGCTTTGTGAGTGTGGGTGTGATTGTGTATGGTTGTGTTTATATGAGCATACAAAGTACCTATATATTTTAACTATATTTAAAATTATATTTCTTAATTCTAGAGCTATGCATAACAATTTACCTAAATTATGAAATCTGTTTAATTCTTTAAATTTAGATATTAAAGACTATATATATCTATACTAATAAAAGGGTAATATGCTAACTAGACTGGGAGACCTTCCAGACATTCTTCTGGACAAAGCCATGATGGTGGGGCCGAGGCAGAGGCAGTTAGGGGCAATCAGGCCAGGAGGGGAGGGCAGTTGGGGGTAATTAAGCCAGCCGGGGGGCAGTGGGGGGTGAGCAGGCTGGCAGTGCGGGGCAGTTGGGGGGGATCAGGCCAGCAGGAGGGGGAGCAGTTGGGGGTGTGCAGGCCGGCAGGGGGAGCAGTTGGAGGCGAGCAGGTTGGCAGGGGGGCACAGTTGGGGGCAAGCAGGCCAGCAGGCAGAGTGGTTAGGGGAGATCAGGCAGGCAGGCAGGTGAGTGGTTAGGAGCCAGTGGTCCCCGATTGCAAGAGGGATGTCTGACTGCCAGTTTAGGCCCGATCTATACTAAACCAGCAGTCAGACATCCCCCAAGGTGTCCCAGATTGGAGAGGGTGCAGGCTGGGCTGAGGGACAACCCTGCCCCCGTGCACAAATTTCATGCACCAGGCCACATGTGTGTGTGTGTGTGTGTGTGTGTGTGTATGTATATATGTGTGTGTATACATATATATATATATATATGGTTTGATTGTCTTGAATTTGTTACTCTTGCTTTTGACTATTTATTGTTTTAGATTAGTCAAAGTATAGAATTTACACCACTTTATCAAATAACTGAGTTTATTTATTTTTACCATCACAATTTTGAAGATAAAATCTACGTTAATTGGTAAAGTACATGATGACAACAGTGATTTAAACTGAACAAAATAATTTGGTTTATTGATAAATATTTCTAATGTTATTTTTATCATGTTCATTAGCTAAATACTCTTAGTTGATATCCAAAACTTTACAAATTTGAAGCCTAAAATATCCATCAGAAATCGTTTCACCCTGAATTTTATAAAATAATATTTATTAGTCCAAAGTATATCTTTTCAGAAGCAAGTCAAACATATGAATTTCCCAAGAGAAAGTACATCACAAGGTGTTGAAGGAAACACACAAAAAACTGACAGTGTCTTTACATTTGCCCCAGGAGAACTGTTATTTCGAATTCTGTGACAAAACCCAATACTTTGAAAGACATTTGATCTTTCTGAAAGTTCTACTGAGTTATCATCCAAAAAGCAAAAATAGTTTCTCCACTTTCAGGAAGCCAAGGCAACTTATTATTAGGCAACTAGAGGCCCAGTGTACAAAATTCATGCATGGGTTGGGGCCCTAGGCCTGGCCCGTGATCAGGGCCAATCAGGTTCCTCGCCTCCCTGTCTCGGCCTTAATTCACTGCTTGTGTACACAGCCACCCAACCCCAGTTCCCCGCCCCAGCCCAGGGGCACAATAGGGTGATTGGGGCCTGCGGGCTGGGGCAGCTCCTGCATTGAGCGTCTGCCCCCTGGTGGTCAGTGCACGTCATAGCGATTGGCCATTCCAGTCGTTCCATCAAAAAGGTTGCTTAGGCTTTTATGTATATACATTAGCAACTATAATTTGTGTGTATGTATGATATTCAATACAATGTATCTTTGGTTCTAGAATTTTAAAGACATTGAATTTTGACAATATTGTTCCATATTAAATTGTTTAATTTTTTCAGTTATGCCACTAATATCTGGGCCTTTTCAGGAGTGAGGGAAGTAAAAATAAGAGAGGGGGTAAGAGGAAATACTCATTCACAATCACTTAAAAAATGGCAAAAGTATTATTTTTTCAAATATTTGCCATATATCAGATGTCTAATGTTTTCTGCATTTGAATTTTCTTCTTATGTTGTAAAAATTATAAATAAAATAATGTTTTTATTCTCTATACAATTTTGAAGAACATATTTATCATTTCTGAAATGTAGAATTTTTAAATCTCACATAATTTATTAAATACAGATTACCTTTTGATTGTCTTGCAGCACCCCATTTTTAAAATATATTTTATTGATTTTTTTTTACAGAGAGGGATAGAGAGCTAGAAACATCAATGAAAGAGAAACATCGATCAGCTGCCTCATGCACATCCCCCACTGGGGATGTGCCCACAACCAAGGTACATGCCCTTGACTGGAATCGAACCCGGGACCCTTCAGTCCGCAGGCTGACGCTCTATCCACTGAGCCAAACCTGTCAGGGCAGCACCCCATTTTTATGCATTCAACCTACTAAAGAGTAAGATAAATTTTGTGACTAGACATCCTATGGAAAAGAAGAATTTTAAAGGTAAATTATAGGTTTTTCTAAATGTTAGACATCTAGGGGCAGTGCCTGCTATGGGATGTAGAACAGGATACAAAGTTGTGTGGGGCCTAAAGATGTGGAAAAAAACATAGCCACAAAGTATGGCTCAAAATAAAATTAAAATTGGAATCTGGAATCTTACTTAGAATACACTAAAATAATGCGATTTGTGTGTAGTACTAGAATGGAATGAACCTCTTGGAGAGACTGTTACCTGAAAGCACATCCAAGTTTATGTTAGGAATTTTATTTCCGCTGAGTATCTTAGAATTAGATTCTTCTTGGAAATATGATAATGAATAATGATTATGATGATATGTCATAGCACTTGCCAAAGAAAAATGTGTAGAATAATGCCAAACATTTTACCCTTAGAATGAGATGACTTTAGATGATTTGCCTCTTTGTTTATTTTTCTTATGTTTCATTGAAGTATGATTTTCATGCATTCTTATTAATCAACTCTCAGTGTACAATTTGATAAATTTTAAAAATGTTTGCAATCATTTAATCACTACCACATCATGATCTAGAACATTTCTATCACACAAAATTTCTCTCATTCTCCTTTCTATTTAATCACTTCCCAATATCCTATGAATATCAGCAATTAAAAATGGCTTTCCATCACTATCTACACTAATAAAAGAGAAAGAGAAAGATGCAAATTGGTCATACCTTTGCAACGCCCACCAGCCAATCAGAAGTGAGTATGCAAATTAACCCACAAAGATGGTGGGTTAATTTGCATATGCAGGCTCTGAGCGGCCAGGGGCAGGGCGGGATGCTTTTGTTGTCACCATGGTAACGACACAGGCATTCCACACCACTCCAGTCGCTCCAGGCCTCTGGGCAGCATGGGAAGGCAGAAAGGTGGCTCCGGCTGGAGCAAAGTCAATGCTGGCAACCAGGGGTTGGAAGGCCCATTCTTGCACGAATCTTTGTGCATCGGGCCTCTAGCATTAAATAAAATTAATGTGTAGTCTTTGGGGACTGGCTTCTTTCATATGCCTTTAAGAATTACTGTATTAAACCATCAACAAAACAAGAAAGCCCACTGCATGGGAGAACATATTTGCCAATGCTATCTCAGATAATGGTTTAATTTCCAAAATTTACAAGGAACTCATACAACTTAACAAAAGGAAGATAAATAATCCAATTAACAAATGGGCAAAGGACCTAAAAAGACACTTTTTGAAAGAGGACATACAGAAGGACGAGAGACATGTGAAAACATGCTCAAAGTCACTAATCATCCGAGAGATGCAAATCAAAACAACAATGAAGTACCATCTCACACCTGTCAGAATGGCTACCTCAACAAATCAACAAATGACAAGTACTGGAGAGGGTGCAGAGAAAAAGGAACCCTCATGCATTGCTGGTGGGAATGCAGACTGGTGCAGCCACTGTGGAAAACAGTATGGAGATTCCACAAAATTTAAAAATGAAACTCTCATTCCACCCAGTAATCCCACTTCTGGAAATATATCCCAAGAAACCAGAAACACCAATCAGAAAAGACATATGCACCCTATGTTCATAGCAGCACAGTTTACAATAGCTAAGATTTGGAAACAGCCTAAATGTCCATCAGCAGATGAGTGGATTAGAAAACTGTGGTACATCTACATAATGGAATACTACGCTGCTATAAAAAAGAAGGAACTTTTACCATTTGCAACAGCATGGATGGATCTGGGGAGCATTATGCTAATTGAAAGAAGCCAGTTGGAGAAAGTAAAATATCACATGATCTCACTCATATGTGGGATATAATGAACAACATAAACTGGTGAACAAAAATAGATTCAGAAACAAAGAAACACTGAACAGACCGTCCAACCTCAGAGAGAAGGCGGGGGTGGAGGGATGGGAAGAGATCAACCAAAGTACTTGTATGCATGTATATTAGCATAACCAATGGACTGGGACACTGGGGCGGTCGGGGCTTGTCCTGGGGAGTGATGGTGGGAAGGAGTCAATTGGGGAAAAAGGAGACATATGTAGTACTTTAAACAATAAAAAAAGAATTATCTAAATTATATCTTTGGGTTCCTAGATCCGATTCCATGTGTGTGTGAGGACGGGGAGCATCCCAACACAAATACGCAATTCAGGGACAGCCACTGGATCCCCTAAAATATACGTTGGTAATCACCTAGGATGAAATCACTGATTCTATGGTAATGATAGGTTTAATTTTTTGGGAAATAGTCAAATTATTTTGTTCTGTTTTCTTTTAACTTTACATTGCAATGAATGGGAATTCCTTTGGCATGGCTAAAATCCAAAGCCCAAATGCCAGAGAGGATGTGGAGCACAAGGAACTCTCATTCCTTGCTAGTAGAAATAAAAATGGTACATTCACTTTAAAAGACAATTTGGCATTTTCTTACAAAGATAAACATAATGTTACCATATGTTCTAGCAATTACACTCCTAGGTATTAACCAAAAAAAAAAAGTAAAAATTATTGTCCAAACAAAAATATGCACACAGATATTTATAGCAAATTTATTTCTAATTGTCAAAAGTTGAAAACAACCAAAATGTCCTTCAATAGATAAATGGCTAAATAAACTGGATCATCCATACAATGGAATACTATTCATACATACAGAGAAATGAGCTATCAAGCCATGAACAAACATGGAGGAACCGTGAATTCATATTGTTCATTAAAGAAAGGCAATCTGAAAAAAAATGTATACCGAATGATTTCAACTAGATGATATTCTGGAAAAAGGCAAAACCATAAAGACAGTAAAAGAACTAGCTGTTGCTAGGATTGGGGAAAGGGAAGAAAAGATGAATAGATTGATTACAAAAGTTTTTTAAGGCAGTAAAATTATTTGCCATGATACTGGGATATTGAATACATGCCATTATGCATTTGGCAAAACCCAAAAACTGTACAGCACAAAGAGTAAATGATGGACTTCAGTTAATAAGGATGTATCACTAGTAGCTCATCAATTTTAACATATGTATTATGCTAATTCAAAATGTTAATTATAGGAAAAGTGTAGTTGAGAAGAGATGGCAATGGAAACTCTCTGTACTTGTGTACAAAAAAAGTTTATAAACCTAAAACCATTCCAAGTAATAAATCTATGAATTAGAAGAAAAATACAAATATCCAGAGAACATATATATTGAGAAGACAGTTCTTATGTTTCTTAACCTTGGATCTATTGATCAGAGGAAGTATATTATAGATGAGATTTAGGATTTTGACAAAATTTCTGGTTTTTATGAAAACTTTCTGTCCTTGTAATTTAATATATGCATGAGATTCTCATTATAGACCTTAAACTCAACATTTTAAAAGACTTTAAAGAGAAAAAGTGTTAACAAGAATGTTAACTCCGAAGTCTATAATTATTTTATTAACTATTCACAGCTATTTCTTTTTTTTAAAATATATTTCTTTATTGATTTCAGAGAGGAAGGGAGAAGGAGAGAGAGATGGAAACATCAATGATGAGAGAGAATCATTGATCGGCTGCCTCCTGCACGCCCCCCAGTGGGGACCAAGCCCGCAACCCAGGCATGTGCCCTTGGCCAGAATCGAACCCGGGATCCCTCAGTCTGCAGGCCGACGCTCTATCCACTGAGCCAAGTTGGCTAGGTCCACAGCTATTTCTTAAGACACTCATGCCCTAGCTGGTTTGGCTGAATGTATAGAGCGTCAGCCTGTGGACTGAAGGGTCCCGGGTTCAATTCCAGCCAAGGGCACATGCATGGGTTGTGGGCTCAATCCCCAGTAGGGGCGTGCAAGAGGCAGCCAATCAATGATTCTCTCTCATCATTGATGTTTCTATCTCTCTCTCTCCCTTCCTCTCTAAAATCAATAAAATATATTTTTTTAAAAAGATAGTACACTCATATGTAAAACTTTATTCACAGTTAATTCATTTTTTCTAAGTTTTTGTGTGTTTTTTTAATCCTCACCCAAGGATATTTTTCCATTGGTTTTTAGAGAGAGTGGAAGAGAGAGGGAAAGACAGAGAGAAACATCAATGTGAGAGAAACACAGGGATTGGTTGCCTCCTGCATGCACCCTGATCAGGGCCCAGGCCTGGGAGGAGCCTGCAACCGAGGTACCTGCCCTTGACCAGAATCGAACCAGGGACCCTTCGGTCCATGGGCTGACCTATCCACTGAGCCAAACCTGCTAGGGCATTTTTCTAAGTCTTGACACCATAATTCAGTTATAGAAATTCTCTCCAAAATGTTAAGTAATTAATATATTTTACAACCTCTTATCCAAGTTTCATACAGTCATATATTTACTATTGTTTTCCTTCTTAACACCATTCCCAGCTTACATGGCAGGTTTGACTTCCCCAATGATATTTCTTTTCTCAGCTTGGAAACATCGATGCATCCTAAGTGATTTTGGTAGATATATTTTTATCAAAGCCTTGATTCATGCCTTAAGGAACCCTGGCAGCAACATCATTTTGATTCAACTAATAACTTAGTTTTTATGCCAGTTGGATGCACAAAAATCTTGACTTCACATCTGCTGTGACTGTACTGCAATGAAGATAGATCATTCAAACGCTTCTGATTAAAAGTTCTGATCAGAGTTGCATAATGGTTTGGCCACTGTAAATGTGAAATAGGCTATATGAATTAGAGCACATAAACTTAATCAACTTCATCTTGTTTATGTCCAGGCTCTTCTCCAACTCATCAAGGTCATTTTGAGTTTTAATCCAGTTTTTAAATGTGCTAATTGTCCTACCAAATTGGTGTCATCAGCAAATTTAATAAAAATACACTCCGGTTCACCACCCCAGTCATTAATTTTAAAAATGTTTAATAGTAGCAGACTAAGTAATGACCCCTGCAAAATATACTTAGCACTTAGAATTTCAAAAGATGATACTGTATAATCAATTTTTTGACAACTTGTGTTTTGGTTGGTTAAAGAAATATAATGAACCAAATGCACAAAGTGTTTTTTTCCCACTTCAATATTCTGTATGGTATATATATCCCAGTGCACGAAATCGTGCAAGGGTAGGGTTCCTAGGCCTGGCCAGAAATCAGGGCCCATCTGTGGGGTAACCGGCAGAGTAATCAGGAGGGCGCCCGCAGGCACCTGCCTTGGTCAGCCTGGCCCCACCTGCTCACCAGCCCCACCCCCCACCACTGCTCCTGGTCACCTCCCTCTGCAGGGCATCTGGTAGGGCGATTGGGGGGCCCCCATTGGCTCCGGCTTTTGCTGGCCTTGGGCCTGAGGGCTGGGGGGGGAGCTCCCCCTGGTGGTCAGTGCACATCGTAGCGACCAGTCACTCTACCAGTGGTTCTGCAGTTTGGTCATTTGCATATTAGGCTTTTATTATATAGGATATATATGTACTAGAGGCCCATTGCATGAAGAGATTTGTGCAATAGGCCTTCCTTCCCCTGGCTGCCAGCACCAGTTTTCCTCCAGCACTCGGGACACAGGCCTTCGCTCCAGCCACAGTGGAGAAGCCAAGCCTTGAGGCTTCTCCACTCCGACCGCAGTAGAGAAACCAAGCCTCTTTAGTCGTCTTCAGTCTTCGGTCATCTTCAGTCTTCAGTTGTCTTTAGTCTTCAGTAGTCTTCAGTCTTCGCTCCACACCTGCAGATGCAAATTAACCACCATCTTTGTTGGGTTAATTTGCATGCTCATCCTGATTGGCTGGTGGGCATAGTGGAGTGACACCAATGTGCATGTTTCTCTTTTATTAGTATATATATATATATATATATATATATATAATTTTTTTAAATATTCATTTATTTATGTGTAAAGACTAGGGTCAGACATTTTGACTTTAGATTTTGAAATTAGGGGATGTGTCTACATCTTCCTTGCTGGTATTTTGAAAAAATATCACTTTTCTTTGAAGTGCCCAAAATCAAATTATACTACCCACCTCTTTTCTGTCTTGGGTGACCTCACTTTTAAAGTTTCCCACACTCACAGACATTTAGCACCTGTGTTTCATCACTGCATCTCGTTCAAATGCTCCATCATCTCATTATTCTGTACTTCCAGAAATCTATAATTTTTTTTCACTCCCTCTTTCCCAAAAAAATACATGTCCTATCTCAGAAGTGGTTATTAGATATTGATGAAAAAGTATTTTGGAACCCTGGCCAGTTTTTCTTGGTGGTTAGAGCATTGGCTTCAGGACCTAGGAGTGGCAGGTTCCATCCCTATCTCTGTTCCCCAGTCCCAGTAGGGACAAGTGCGGGAGGTAACCAATCAATGTGTTTCTCTCTCATGTGGATGTTTCTCTCTCTCTCTCCCCTGCTTCCCTCCCTTCCACTCTGAAATCGATGGAAAAAAATATCCTCAGGTGAGGATTAAAAAAAAGAATTTTGGAAATATACTTTTTTTTAAGAAATGAAAAGGGTTATATAATTACAGATGCAACAGATGTTAAAATGGAAACACAAAACATATGTATGCCAATAAATTTGGAAATATACAAATATGTAAAAATAGAAAACATTAAAACTAACTCGGGAAGAAATATATTTCTATATATTTAACTATTGTCATTGAATCATCGAAAGCTTCCTCCTACCAAAAATAAAGGGGGGAAATACCCACATACACAAAGAAAGCCAGATTTTTTTAACAAGTATAATCTTTACAGTAGTTGAGGAAAAGATAATTCAAATCTCATTAAATGTTTCAGGGAATATTTAAAAAATGTATTAGAATATTATGAGACTGAAGATGACTGAAGAGCCCTGGCCAGTGTGGTTCAGTTGGTTAGAGCATCATCCTGTACACCAAAAGATTGCAGGTTCAATTCCTGGTCAGGGCACATACCTAGGTTTTGGTTTCTATCCCTGGTCAGGGTGTGTATGGGGGACAATCACTTGATATCTCTTTCTGTCACTCTCTCTCTCTCTCTCTTCCCCTCTTGCCAAAATCAATAAGCATGTCCTTGAGTAAAGATTTTTAAAAAATAATATAACAAATGCCATTAACAGCACAGAAATTTGAGTTCTACTTTTGAAACCAAAGTAGGAGAACTCATGGTTAGGACATGCTTTGGCAGGTGTATGTAACAGCTGTTGACTATCATGCTAATCATTTCAAATGGATTGGCATATGGCTTTTATGATGCCTTTAGACTGGTTCTTAATCATGTCAATAATAAGCTGAGAAAAATACAAATAAAAATACTTTAACTCTCCTCTCTCTGGTCAAAGTTAAATATCCACAAACAAAAGTTTAAAGTATTTCCTCTAAGTCTAAAAAATGGTTCAGCTTTCTGAACTGGCTACATAAGAAGTTTTTAATAGATAATTAACAGTCAATAGATAACCTTCCCCATAGTTCTGAAGTGGGTGCTATGATAAATATTACTTATGAAAATATATAAAGTTCGAAAGTTAAATATTAGCAAATACCCATAATGAATTAATGTATGTATCCATTTTAACAATTGTATTTTAGTCAAGGTTATAGCACAAAACAAATCAAAAACTCAAATTGGAGAGTTTGAGGGGAAATTAATAACATGATTATTTACAGAGATATGAGTTAGTTCCACCCTATGATCTTTGTCAGGACAAAGAGATGATCTGTAAAGGATCACAGAAGTTATCCACCACTGCTTAGAACCACATTTGGTAAAATTAAATATATATAATACTAACATAGAAAAATATGAATTGATGACTGCATTTTAAATTGTATATGTGAACTAGAAGCCCGTTGCAGGATGATTCCTGCAAGAATGGGGCTTCTCTCCAGTCTCTGTCGCTTCTACCCCGCCCGTCTCTTCTGCTTCTCTCCCGCCCGTCTCTGCCGCTTCTCTCCTGCCCATCTCCGATACCTCGGCTCCGTTGCTTGGCTTCCTTCTATGGTGTCTTCAGTCTTCGCTCCCTGCCGGTATATGCAAATTAGCCACCATCTTTGTTGGCGGTTAATTTGCATATCACACTGATTAGCCAATGGGAGGTGTAGCAAAGGTACAGTCAATTACCATGTTTGTCTATTATTAGATAGGATATGAGTGTGTGGCTGTTTCTGTGTGTGCATGTCTATGGTTGTGAGTATAGAAGAGGATATTAATATTCAATAGTTTTTTTTTCTATAACAATTTAAGTTCTATCTCTCTTTTTTTTTATTAACCTAGAAAGATTGAAACTATTCTAGTATGTCTCTATCTTGGTTATCCTTTCTTTGCCTCACAGCTTAATATAGATTTAAAATATTTTCCCACATCAATGTTGTATATTTGAAGACTGATCCCTCCTTGTTTTTGCAAAGAACATTAAGAAAAATGTTATTTAAGGCTGGAAACCAAGGGAATGTCAGTGTACTAGTAGATGATGCACATAGAGAAACAGAGGTAGTTGAAAGAGCTGATGACAGGGAGGAAAAGATCAAGATTACACATGGCTTTGTAGGAATGTTAATGATTTTTGGACTTTATTCTAAATACTAGGGGTCCGGTGCATGAACTCGTGCATCTTTAAAGAAACTGTGTGCCGCGAGGCTGTGGTAGGCACAGGGGCAGTTCTCAGCCCATTCTCCACACCTCTGTCTGACCCCTCCTGCCATGGTCCCTGGTCCCCTCTCTGCAGGCAGCCCCATTCCCGCCGGCGCCACTTCCACTTGTTGATGGCACCAGCCCCACTCGCACCCACTGATGGCGTAGAGCAATTGGGGCCAGCGCCATCAGCAGGTGTGGGCGGGGCCAGCACTGTCAATGAGTACCAGCAGAGGCTACTTCCCAGATCGCACATCAGGAGCAGGGGGAGGTGGAGAAGCCCTGAGGGAGGATCGAGGCTGGCAGCCGTCGCTCACACCTGCTGACGGTGCTGAGTGATCCGGGCCAGCTCCTGGCACCGGAAGCAGGTGCGAGTGGTGGCTCCAATGCTGGCAGAGGGTTCTAGTGGAGCCAGTGCCAGCAGCAGGTGCATGTGCCAGGCAGGACCATAGCATGCGGGAGCAAAGAATTTTCAGTAATCACCCAGAAGCTCGTCCTGATGACAGCAACCAGCACCCCACCTTTGTCTGGGACCCCCGCTCACTATCCTGTCATGGCCAATGCCCGCCATGTTCTGCACTCTGCCGCCTACTGTCAACACCCACCATGTTCCACGCGTGCCCCTTGTTGGTCAGCACACGTCACAGCAACTGGTTGTTTGGTTGTTCAGTTCAGTTGTTCCACCATTTGGTCTATTTGCATATTAGGGTTTTATACATATAGATAAGAGAATCCACTAGATCAGTGGTTCTCAACCTTGGCTTCACATTAGAATCACCTGGGAATCTTTTTAAAATCCTGATTTCTGGGCTTCATCCTCCGGAAATTCTGTTTCTTTGTTATGGGGTGGGGCCACAACATTAGTAACAAAGAAACAGAATTTCTGGAGGATGGGGCCCAGAAATCAGGATTTTAAAAAGATTCCCAGGTGATTCTAATGTGCAGCCAAGGTTGAGAACCACTGCACTAGATGATTCTGAAATGAGAAGTGAATAATCTGACACATTTAAACATAATTCTTTGGGTAATGTGTGGAAAGTAGACACTTGGAGTAGAGCAAAAGTGGAAGCGGGAGATGAGTTAATGCTTTTTCAGTATTCTAGGAAAAAGATTGTAGTAGCTTTGACCAGAATGGTTACAGTGGATGTGGTGAACAGTGGTCAGGTTTGGTCATGGGGTAGTATGGAGTTGGAAATATCAAAACACTTACTAATGGATACGTTATATTTGCTGCTATTAAGCATTTATATGAAAATTGAATTTGGAAGTGTTAATTGTGTCTGGATTTCCTGCCAGATGTTCTGGATAAAGCTAAAAACTTGTCTTTCATCAGCACATATCCTATATAATAAAAGCGTAATATGCAAATCGACCAAATGGCCAAACAGAGGAACGAACATCCAGACGACCATCTGGAGGACCATCTGGGACCCACTATGACACCCACTGGTGCCTGGCCAGCCAAGGTGGGTGTGATGCAATTGGTCGGGGCCCCAGCCATTGCCCCATGATCACCCTGCAGAGGGAGGCCCAGGCCACAGGTGGGCAGGGCGACCAATGGGGGGCTCCATGAATGCCCAAAGAGGGAGGCCCTGGCCACCAACCTGTGGGCTGCGGCGGGTGAGTAGGGCCTCCCTCTGCAAGGGAAGCCTGGGTCCCAGGTGCCTGCCAGTGGCCGGAGGGAAGCCTGGGTCCTGGGTGCCAGAGGGAAGTCTGTGCCGGCAGCTATGGGAAGGACAGCCTACTCTTACTTGAATTTCATGCATCAGGCCTCTAGTTTTCTAATAAAAGAGACTAGTGAGAGAACTTTAGTAGAGAATAGGAGCTAGGACTGTGCCCAAGGAATAGACAAAATTTAAAAGTTGGAAAATTAACAGGATCCAGGAAAGAATTCTAAGAAGTATAAACTAATAAAATAAATGAACAATTAAAAAAAGAGAGTGACCTGAAAATTAAGGAAAAGGCAGTCTTTCAGAAAGAATGAAGTAATCAACTTCAAGTACTGGCAACAGGTTTAGCAAATTGTGGTCTTAGAATGGACCCTTGGATTTTGCATGGTAAATGTCATGGATGATTCCATCAAGAGATGCTTTGAGGAAAAATAAGAACAAAAGTTGGACTGCAAAGTATCTGAGAAGGCATGGGGAAGAAAATGAAGTTGAAATGGCATATGCTACTAAATAAGCAGAGAAATTTGCAAGGTAACGATATCAAAAAGAAAAGTGTCCACTAAATGAAGTGGTAATTAGAAGACTTTCAACTGGATTTGTTCAAAAGACCAAAAATAAAATAAAGTATCCAAATATACAGTTATTCCATTTTATTCTTCTTAAGAAGGTATTATAAAATTCAGCCCCATTCTAAAGAGATCTATTCTTAAAAATGACTTATTGCTATCATTTTATAGGCCATATATCCATGCTTATGTTTTTGAGTCATATTAACAACATACATATAATTAATCAAGAGGAATCCTTCCATTGTTTTCTCTAGAGTTTTTAGAGAAAAATCTACACATTTTTAAAGTACAGGTTTAATTATTTTATTAAAACTTAGCTCATTTTGAAACTTAGCTTGAAACTAATTGATGCATAAAATACATTTAATATTCAACTACAACTGAGTTCATTTTAACACGCCATAATGTTAGAAAAAAGCATAATTGCATGTAATATGATTATGTAATTAAATTTCAGTTGATTTATAACAAAAGCCTGATTTGGAAGAACTGAGAAAATAACAAGTAGGTCAGTTGCATAGACCAAGAGTGAAACTTAAAGATTATATCTAAATGCATTTACTGGGGCTATTATTTCATCTGTAACCCCCATGGTACTTTACAGTATTGACAATTATTTTGTAACAATTGTTCAGTGTATTTATGACTATCTGTTTTTTAGAGAACCATGGATAAAAAACGAAAGTAGATTATTTGATGATAATTTGTACAATTAGTATATCAGGATTTCATCTGTAATAAACCATAAAGTAACATTTTAAAATTACATTGAATGTGAGTTATATAAAGTACTTCCATTTTGCATAGTACTAAGACTACTAGTCTATCAAACTTAATATGTGATATTTACAGATTTATTTCTCCATTAAAATCCAGCTAGACATACAGAAGGGTGTTTCTAGTTACATTTTGTCCCACTCTATTTGCTAAAACGGTGGGATATTGTGCAAGAAAGTTTCTATGGCATTTCTAAACGACCTGCTTTCTCATTATTTTACACAACAGGTCTTCACCTAGCAACCACTCTCTGGATATATATATATCCGACTTGTTTTACATTTAATTGTACTCATGGGAATATATTAGTGGCTCTAACTTTAATAAGGAACTTCTGATCCCCAGTAGGTGATATTTTCTCCTACTTCTTCTTTAACTAATTTCTTAATTTTCTATTATCATATTCAGCAGATATAAGTCAATAAAATGTCTTATATGCTGGTCCTAAAGCCTATTGCTGTGAAAAATAATATTCCTAATTATTTCAATAAGTACTTTTACACACATATACAGAAACATACACAACACAAATGAGTAATGTTCATTAAAATAGTGTTTTCAAATGAGATATATGGCTTTATAAACTTTACCTGTTTATTTTTTTCTTTGTGTTTTAGATATATAAATGCATATATTTTAATAACAGCATGATAATGTAAGTCCAATCTGGGGAAAACCTACACACACACACATACACACATCACTCTCATAACTGGGAAATCTTGAAGAAATCATTTAACTCTCTAAAATGTCCTTTTTCTGGATTAAAGAATAAACTAACAATGTGTTGTATACCATGTATATGTTTTTATGATGATATAATAAGAAAATACATGATGGCTTTCTATTGGATATAAAGGACTAGAAGTAATTGTTTATATTACACAAATATAATTTTGTATGAAACAGTAGTAATGATTCCCTCTTATATGAAGTTTCAGAATAATATGCATGATACCCCCAAAATAAGATTTTGAAAACCTACATAGAAGAAATGAGATTAAGTGTATTCAGGAATTTGGGGACTTAGTTCTTCTATAGTACCTAGTAACACTAAAACCTGTGTTTTTCAAGTCCCCTAATTAAAAATACTTTATATCATCCAGAGAGAACGGGAAGATGAAATTAGGAAGGAGAAAAAAAAGATTCTTTTTTTCTGATGTTCAATCCCAGGAGAAGTTAAGTCATTAAGGAGGGCATCGTTACAGATGTCTCAGTATTGAAATTGCATCACTCTCTTCTGTCAAGAGACAGTGATGAGGGAGAAGCTTGTTAAAAGGCCCGAGCTTATTCCAGAGAGAAATAAAATTATGTCATGTTATTTTTTGTGGAAATTGTAAGTGATGGGTCGACATAGCTTTCTATTTATGAAGAAACTAGAGGCCCAGTGCATGAAAATTGTGAACTCAGGGGGTCCCTCAGCCTGGCTTGCACCCTCTCACAGTCTGGGAGCCCTCAGGGGATGTCTGTCTGATGGCTTAGGCCCGCTCCCCATGGGCCTAAGCTGGCAGTTGGACATCCTTAGTGCTGCCACAGAGGTGGAAGAAGCTCCCACCACCACTGCTGTGCTTGCCAGCTATGAGCCAGGCTCAGGGCTTCTGGCTGAGGGGTGCTCCCCCTGTCGGAGTGCACCAACCACCAGGGGGCAGCTCCTGTGTTGAATGTCTGCCCCCTGGTGGTCAGTGCACATCATAGTGACTGGATGTTTGGTCAATTTGCATATTTGCCTTTTAGTATATAGGATTGTTAAATTAACTACAAGTCTGAAGCCTCGTCTACACAATTCTGAGGGGAAAGATAATAATTGTGCTTGTTCTTCAAGATTTTAAAAGTTACATAAACCAGACATACAACTGCTAAAATTAATTGTTACATACAGATGAGGTGTTTTGAATATGAACAAAACTCAAGATTATTGACAGGAAAAGACTGGAAATATAAAGTAAAACTAAATATGTTGGCCATTCAAAGTGTTCTTCAATTGAATATTGCAATATACTTAAAATATCAAAATGAGGTTATTTTATATTGTAATACCTGAAATTAAGCTTTCTGATTATAATGTAAGTGCCTAACATTACGCTTTTAATTTCACAGGCTTCCATTTCGAAAACCTCTATCTTAAATAAAGAAAGTGTCTGCTATATGGCACAGCTACCAGTAAAACAACTAGAGGCTAGGCTGCTCTGCCCATGATGTTCCCCTTCTAGAGAGATCTGGGTAAGCTATATAACTGACTGCTTGAGTGACTCTGCTTTTCCCTTCCTTTGCCCTAATTGTGGCTCTGTGCTTTAAATTCCTCTATTAAGAGTGAACCCTGGAACACTAATAACCCCACCCTTTGACCCTAATTAAGGGAAAGCCCCTACCTCTCTTCCTGTACCTTCAACCTCACCGTGTGGACCTTAAGTTAAGAATGCCATGATATATGAGAAATAAATCTTGTTCTTCCGAGTGACCTAAGGTGCACCCTGCAATCATCGTAAGGATGTACTTTGTAACGATGGCACTGGTGGTGGAGGGAGAATGTTTTGGGATTTCTTTGAGTAAAGGCAACTGGCGAGTGTCATGGCATTCATATCCAAGAACATCATTATCAATAGACTGGGGTTAACACAGCACATATATAGGAAAATAAACTTCACATGCATCTATGAGATCAAAAGTAAAAATGAGACATTTCCAAATGTATGAAATGTATAGGGGCCAAAAAGCAGATGATCAGATGTTCAACACCACTAATTGTTAGGGAAATGGACACCAAAACCAAATGAGCAATGGCTTCATCTAATTAGAAATAAAGGCTTTCCCTGACCCCACAAGATATCCTAGAGTAAAATGTCAGACCATTAAAATAAAAAAGTTTCAGGTCATGTCTTTAAAAAATGTGACATTTTATTGGTATGCAGACAGCAATATCAAATCAATCTATGCCAATCCTAATCTCCTCATTTAATATGTCATACACTATGGTTCTTATCTGTTTAAATGAGCACACGTCAACTGTCTAGAATATTTCTCTTAGTAACTAAAACTCTTTTTGCTAAGCCTCCTTAGAATGTCTAATATGTAAGTTTTTGTTTTTGTGTTTTCATTTATACCTTTGGTTTCTGTTATCAACCTTTTTTTTTCTCTTAGTTTCCACTAATTTGGTAATATTTTCCTTCCTAAGCCAATTATAGAATTCTTTGAAATAATCATAGAGGTAGACTTTTCCTCAGGAGTAGAACATTTAAGTGAGACTCCTCATTCAGTTAGGGAACATTGTACAAAATCTAGTGTAAAAGGTCTGAAGTGTCTGAAGCATTGTCTGCTAGTTATCACACGTGGTAGTCATGCAAATTTCTTTGAACAGATGTTGAGAAAACAGTGAAATTCTATTCAATATGATCATTCAGAAGTTCAGTCTGGTTAACATAAATATAATACAGCATAAGTGATGCATAGAGCCCCTAGCTGTGCACCTTATGTGGTGCCTTCAGATCCAACAGCCCTTGGCACAAGACATCTGGAAGTATAAGCATTGTATTTGACGAATGTTTCTAGATTCTACCTTCACATTGCCGATTATTCCAAAAATTCAGAAGAGCAGACACACACAGAGAAAGCTGAAATGAGGAATATTTTAAACAGTCATATATGTTATTATATGTGATACATATTATATATAATAAACATTTAATTTATGGTGATATATGTTTGGTGAAATAATTACATATACATTTTAGATAACCCACTAATTCTTTGTTTTATATTACTTCCTAGTCAGACCATGTTCGTAAATACAGTAAAATACTTATTGCAGAAATCCAAGGGTTGTGTTCCTTCTGGATACTCCAGGGAATAATCCATTTACTTCCCAGCTTCTAGAGGTGGCCTACATTCCTTGGTTCACGCCCCCCAACATTACCCTGACTTCTGCTTCTTCCCTTTCTCTGATTCTTAACCTCTATGTAAGGATACTTGGGATTACACTGGGCTGTCCCAGACAATTGAGGATAATCTCCCTCCTGCAAAATCTTTCTTTAATAACATCTTCAATGTCCCATTAGACATGTGACATCTAAATATATGCACAGGTTTTAGAGATTAGGATGTGGACATCTTTGGAGAGGGTACAATGTTTTACTTACTAAAAATATCACATTATGGACTTGTGTCCTTAGATGAATAGGCTATTTATGGTTCTAAACATCTGAGCATATTCTGATTATGATACATCTGATGCCTTTGTTCTATGTTCTCTTTACACATATGTACAGAAATCGAAAGAAGTCCTATATGGGCATTTTTTTTAAATTGTAAAGTTAATCACTTACCCTAGACTTTCTCCTTTTTTATGAAAATGCCAATTTTAAAATCATTTTTCTAATTTTTTTGAGATATAATTGATATATATAGCATTGGGAAAATTAAGGTATACAATTTGTTGATTACTATGTGATGAGTCCTATAGTTTCTTCCTCTTTAAAAATTTTCCCCAAGTTACATATAATACCAGAGGGCTTTCCAATATATAAACTTCTTTTCTTTGTAATGATTTGAGTCATTCTACTCTTCAGTGTCTGAAGAATATTTATTGCAAAATGATTACCACCACAGCATTAGCTAACACTTGTATCACATGACATAATTAGCATTGTTTTCTGGTAAAAATGTTTACAATCTCTTTTAGAAACTTTCAAGTATCTAATACAGTTTTATTAACTGCTAGAGGCCCAGTGCATGAAATTTGTGCAAAGGAGGGGGGTGTCTCTCAGCCTGGCCTGTACCCTCTCACAACCCAGGACCATTGGCTCCTAACTGTTTGCCTGCCTGGTCACCCCTAACCATTCTGCCTGCCTGCCTGGTCACCCCTAACCACTCACCTGCCTGCCTGATCACCCCTAACTGCTCGCCTGCCTGCCTTATCACCTCTAACTGCCTCTGCCTCAGCCCCACACCCAGGACCCAGGCTTTCCGCCTCTGGGTGGCCACAGGCACCCAGAACCACGGGCGGTGCTGCCCGGGCCTCGGTTTTGTCAGGAAAGACATTCGGAATGATGTCTGGAAGATGCCCAATCTATCTGGCCTAATTAGCATATTACCCTTTTATTAGTGTAGATAATCACTATGCTCTACATTTGATTCCTAGAGAAAAATGACTATTTTAATCATGTTAATACTCAAAATTTAAAGGTATAATTTAAAGATAGAAATAAGAATATTGAATATATTCAGGAGCGGTTCATGAACTGCATTTTAAAATAAAATTCCTTCGTGCAAGGGAAAAATACATTGTTTGTGTAGTCCTCAAACATTGTTATTTTTTTGGAGAGGAATAATTCTTTGAAATGTGAGCTTTAAATGTGCCTTCACTATTCCAATTTTATTATAAAAATAAGATTATGTAATTGATAGCTTTTGGAGTTAGAAGAGTGTCTTTATAACTTTTGCTAACTTATTCTTCACGTGAATCCTCTGAGGCATTTAGAAATAAAAAGTAAATTTTTAATACGTCTTTGTTATAAACATTATGTTTTTATCATCTGATTATAGAATGGGATTAAATTCTAAAAGCTATTGTTCTAGTCTTTCATACTAAGAGTTATCAATACTACCATGGGTTAATCTGAGACAAAAGTGAACTAAATTGTCTGTGATGTGTTAGTAAAAGTTATGTCAGTACAACGGAGCAAGCCCTCCAAATGCATTATCTTGCAGATGCTGGGGGGCAAGTTAGGAGAGTGTCTTGCCAAGTCTTCAAGAGTGAGGGAAGATTTCCTGATTAGAATGGCTGAATATAAATCTTAACCTGATGGATAGTCAGGTAGAAGAAATAAAATATATTAGAAGGGAGCCAAATTAGTTTAAATAACTGAGTTAAATGACTGGAGATATCAGATGATAGGGAATGATTAAACATGAAGCAGGAAAGAAAAATAGCTAAGAAAGCATAAAAAACGTTGTAAACTCTATCAGTTCAAATGATAGGATGTAAATACTTAAAAGGTCACTTTTCTTCTGCTAAAAAGGGAACAACTTGAATGAATATATTCACTGATCCTCTCCAGTAGGCCAAAATAATGCAAACGGAGAGGGATCAAGAGGTAACTTCCAAGTTAATAATAACGAATATTACTTCATTCATAATATTCGGAATATGTGGTCCATGAACCAAATGAATCAATAATCACAAGAGTTCTTAAAATAAAAATTCTGATTTGGGGATAACTTTATCAAACCTACTGTGTAATATTTCTAGGAGTGAAAGTAAAAATAGCCATACTATAAAAATAAATTTAAGTGAGTATTAAACATACATGAATTTAAGCTAAATTTTATAATTTGTGATTATATCTTTTGGGTATATTAGTCTTATTAATCCCAGTAATAGGAGTTTGGGGTCTTGATCATATTCTGCAACACCACCACTTCCCAAAAAAGTGATAGGTAATAACTTATACTGAGGTTTCAATTTATTATTGATTAATAAAAATGTCCATGCACTAAAGAAAATATATTTTTCTTTGAGTATTAACAAATGTTTAATTGACTAAATAACTTAATATTTTGAAATATTTGCATAATTGACTAAATAACTTAATATTTTGAAATATTTATGTATAAATTAGGATTAGATCTTAAATGCAAATTAGCAAGAAAAATACTAAGCAAATCAGGTTACCTAGTTTGTTCCATATATATATAGACACACACATATATATATATACACACATATACATGTATATATATATATATATATAGATATATATATTTTCCCAAATATGTATACACATTTTAAAGCTCATAGCTCAATTGATATTTCTCTTTTCATATTTAATCCATTAGAATTAATAATTATTCAAAGTGTATATGTATATGTATTTTTTTGGGGGGGACAACCTGTAGTTATATATCTATTTATCTCCATATGTGTGTGTGTGCATGTGTGTGTGTGTATAGTGAATATCAATAGTGATACCATAAAAACTACAATATGTAATTTTTGTAGTAATGGTTTACCTGTAATTATCATCCTATATAATAAAAGGGTAATATGCAAATCAACTAAAAGGCAGAATGACTGGTTGCTATGACGTGCACTGACCACCAGGAGGCAGACACTCAATGCAGGAGTTGCCCCCAGCCACAGGCCCCAATTGCCCGATCGAGACCTGCCGGCCAACCTCTCATCTCCTCCCCTGGCCGGCTTTCTCCAATCGTCCGATGTCGAATAGGGAACCATGGGTGGGTGGTGGTGGACACAGGTGGTACCAGGCCAAGGACCCCGCCCACCGGTCACCCCACACACAGAGGGTGACCGGCGTCAGGGACAGGGCCAGCGAGCAGGCAGGAACAGCCAACCTCTCGGTCCCTTTCCCCAGCTGGCAGGCTCCAATAACCCAATGGTGAATGGGGAACCGGAAGTGGGTGGCGGCAGGGGTGGGGCCAGCTGCCAGCAGCTGGGGAAGATGACCCTGATCACAGGCCAGGCCTAGGGACCATACTTGTGCATGAAATTTCATGTGCCATGCCTCTAGTTATATATAAAAGTGTCTGTTATAAAAAGTTAAAATTTAAAATAAATTATTAAAATTTATTTATGCAATGAAAATATTTTATTTTGCAAATCACAAAGATTATTACTAGGTAGTAAATATATAAATCTGAGCCTTTGAAAATCATAATTTTTACTAAATAAATTTCTTAATAACATCTCAAAATAATTTGTTAAAATTATATGATGTAGATATAATTTATAAATATATGTTTATATATATATATTAATACAATCCACAGTGATTGACATGATTATATCAATTGCAGGAGTGCTTATTTATATAAATTATATTTCTCTATAAAATAACACTCTTTTATTTATGCTAAGCAAACTGGGTTAAAGGAGAGAAATAAAAATTGGAATTCTACAAAACTACAAAAAAAAGTCAATTATTTTGGCATTTTGAGAACAGTCCTAACAATACTAATTTACAAATGTGATATTTGCTATAGTTGGTTCCAAGAGCATATTTAATATCAAATAGGTTAGTCAGGGATCAATTGCAGTACTTCGATTTGATTTGCTAGTACTAGAAAAATGAGTATGGAAATTGGCTTCCACAAGTGTTGAAATGAGAGGCTTATAAAAGATTGAATAGCTCTGTATTTTTACATATTAATTTAGTGATGCATCTTGATTATGTAATGTAATAGAAAAAACCATTACCATTAGTTCAACTAATATTAGAATCTAATCCTTGTATATTAATTCCCTGCCAAACCACTCATACTTATTTCTTTTTAAACTTCTACTACCATGTCCATCTTTCAAAATGGAAATGGAGACAAATGAAACTTACCACTACCGTCCCGACTGGAAATCAGAGAATAAGTGCCTGTACCGTAATAAAAGCCAATGTTAGAACATAGTATCCAGGTTCCCAGAAATTGTTTTACACTTTGAGTTTCATTTAAAAAAAACCACAAACTCTGTTAAGATACTCAATATACTCATCAAACATATAAGTTTATCCATTTAAAGTTTCCTTTCAGATGACCTATCACCTAAATCCTGATTTTAATGTTTATGGTGCTATATTCAAAAGTTACTTCAAAAAGCCTCATTATGTTTTAAATAGGCAGTGTTTAGAGGATTATGGGTACATAAATGCTGCTGGAAAGAGGTTTGACTTGGGGTGGTGAACACACAATATAATTTATAGATGATGTACTATAGAACAATACACCTGAAACCTATATAATTGTACTAGAGGCCCGGTGCACAAATTCATCCACGGTTGGGGTCCCTCAGGGTGGCCTGCGGACATTGGGCCAAAACCTGCAGTCCAACACCGCCTGCAGCTCCTCCCTGCCGCTCCTGCTCATCCTGGCCCTACTGTGCCTGCCACAGGCTCATGCCCAATCAGTCCCAATCAGGAGATGTTTGCACTGCTTGCCAGCCATCAGCCCTGTATCTGGTGCCCTCCTGAGGGGAGTGGCCTGCAGGATCAGGCTGAAACCAGTTCTCTGACATTCCCCAAGGGGTCCTGGTTTGCGAGAGGGTGCAGGCCAGGCTGAGGGACCCCACCGGTGCATGATGGCCAGGGAGAAAACACTGGAGGGCTCCAGGGCGTGTCCATACCATCTCACTCAGTCCTGATTGGCAGGACCCCAGCAGCAAGCTAACCTACCAGTTGGAGCATCTGCCCTCTGGTGGTTAGTGCACATCATAGCGAGCGGTTGAGCGGCCTTAGCATATCATTAGCATATTATTACACTTTGATTGGTTGAACAGTCGATCAGTCACCGTATGACCGGACACTTAGCATATTAGGCTTTTATTATACTAGAGGCCCGGTGCACAAAAATTTGTGCACTTGGGGGGGCAGTGGGGGTCCCTCAGCCCAGCCTGTGCCCTCTTGCAGTCTGGGACCCCTCAGGAGATAATGACCTGCTGGCTTAGGCCTGCTCCTGGGTGGCAGAGAGCAGGCCCAATCCCTAGGTGCAGCCAATGGTCCGGCTCAGAGCAGCGGCTGATTGGGGA